>NC_052351.1:53496384-53528966 GCF_009727055.1 Benincasa hispida
GATGGGATGCTCACATATCGTTTAATGCGCGTGCGCACTAGACGATCTTTAGGTCAGCAAATTTCATCACTTAGTAACTAACTAAATGATCTCTTAGTAACACAAGGTAAATCGTTTACCTGTCATTGCATTGATCGATCGCATAGATGACCAGGCTTCCCAGCCTCGTTGTCGTCTACGCGATCATTTAGTTTTTAAGTCTATCGTCTAGTGCACGTTGGGCGATTGTCTACCTTCGGCGTTTACTACACAATGGAGTCCTCCTGGCAGTTCAAGACCTGGTTCGTCTGTGAATCGGTTCGCTCGATGAAAAAAGGTAATAAATAGAGTTATTTCATTTTGATTTTTATAAAGGCTCATCCTGGTCCAATAATCCTTTATTTATTACATGCGATGTATGTTTATAATATGTCATATGGTATGCACATATAGTAAATCCCACCTTAGGTTATGCAATGTTCATGCATCATCTCTTTATTGTAATTGTTATAATTTAGAGAAGCATGATTTAATTATGTAAGAGAATGCTCATGCATCATATAATATAAGAGTTATGCATGCATAAAAAGCATTGACATGCATCATCTTTATTTTATAATTGTTATAGTATAAGGGTGAATGATAGCATGTTTGCTTGGTTATTACGCATTATATAAAAGTTATATATAGTAATGATTATACATTGCATGAAGCATGTGATAACGGGCTGAAATGCACGTTATCATAGTGCTAAATCCTTAAACAATGTTGGATTGCGTTGATGAAATATGTTAAATTGCGTCCATTAAACATAAATTCTATAATATTGCGGTCGCATGTGTCCAATGCATTAGAGCAGTTGATCTTTATATTTTTGTAAGGCGTTAACGCAATGTAAAGAATGCGATCATAGGAATACAGTAGTTGAGCACAACTTCACCGCAAGACTTTGCATTGATCGTGCTCGCAAACATTTACCCAAGAAGAATCACCGCAACATGGTGGACCATCCGAACAAAAGGACAATTAAGATTGATGGCACAGAAAGCTGACGGCAGTCGGATCCAAATTAAGTTGACAGCCAATAACGGTCACAAAGTATATCCAGCTTTATCGATGACAATTATCCGGCGCATCAGTCAGGAATTAAAGCTGTCCCATCTATACAACCAGGAGAGAGAAGCCGCCTTTTACCTTTGATGCCCTATAAATACCAAGTGCATTCTTTAGAGAAAGGGTTAAGCAGTCGATTCCCTCATCACCACTACAAGTTCATACCTCTGTTCATAGTTTTCTTTTCCATTTTACGGTGGAGCAAGAGAAGAGTGGTGACGCCGGAGATTGTCCAAGACAGCTCAGAGAGAACCTTGGGGTGTAAGAGCAAAGAACGGGCTGACTCTCGCGAAAGCGAGAATATCTTTAGAGCACGAGTAGAAACAATGTAACGTCTGGCAGCAAGAAATTGCTCCAGGCTCTTTATTATACTTTCATTGTTATTCTGTAATTCATCTTATATCTATTCAATGGAAGTTCTATTTCTACATCTGCTCACTCTCTTAATACGTATGAGTAGCTAAACTAGTTGAATGGGTTGAGAGGAACTAAGCTAACATGATCTAAGAAGTTCATTGTTTGCGATTGTCTTGTTTAACATTGTACAAAACACCACTTTAGAGTTACTCGAGAGAGAATCTAAAAAAAGAACCTAATGTCTCGAGAGAGCTAGGTTAGAATCTGGACTCGAAAGAGCAAGATTAGGCTTGCATAAACAAGATATATGGACTTAGAGATAAGTTTTCTTTGTCAACTTGCATCGCATGCATCCTAGGAATAGGAATGATATTATGTGGTCGTATATTTGTTTGAATGTCATGTTGTCATCGCATAAATAGAGATAGAGGTTTATGTGTAAACCCTAAAGACTTGTTGCATATTTATTGCATGCGTTCTAGCCTTAGAAGTCGTGGCATTCACGCCGAGAGGTGGTTTACTATTGTATGCATGTTGCATGATCGCAAGGCATGAACGCATCCTAGGGAGTGTTAGTCGAAACCCTTCTCAACCCGTTCACTGCATACTCATTATATTTCCCGTTTACTAACTCTTTTCAAATTCTGCCGCATTCGTTATTATTCTCATTAACGCAACAACAACCCAACACTTATTTATTCATCTGGTTACCGCAAGTTTTCATAAAAATCTCCAACGCAACTATTTTCACAAGTCCCTGTGTTCGACCCTGGACTTACTAGGAAAGTTAGAGGAATTTACACTTGGATTTCTCTGGGGAAACTTGAGTGCACAATGCAATCCACCAACACATATCATCCGTAATTTCCACTTCATAAAATTCAAGCATCAGCATGACATATAGGTTACTTTATAATTGTTATAAACACCTCTTGTGCGCAATGGTTTTTTAGTTGTTTCTTTTTAAAAGTTAAAGAGAAATTAGAACTAAAATAAATAAGAAAGACATATATGCTCACTTAGGTTTAATTCATATTTTTAAATGAAAAACTTGGATCACATAGACCTAAGATCACAATTCTAATATAATTAGCAACCCTAAGGCTTTAATCTTTTAATCAGTTTAATAGGATTAAATTGGCTAATAAAAACTTAAAGTGTAGCAAATCTATCTATAAGGGATCTTTTGTCTAAGACGGGTTCTGTCTAGGTTGGGGTATTTAAGTTGACGGAAACGTAATACCCTTACCTGGGAACTTACCTGGAAAGGTGAATTAGATAGATTTGATGCGTGCATGCAAGTTAAGGACATTCCATTAAAGTGTTTAAACGTGGCTACTTGAACTTATTCATATTTCATAGGCAAACGTTGTTTATGAGCAGAGTTTAAAAAGACGACTTAGACTAAAATCAGTAGCTGAATTGTCTAAGTTAATGAAACCCTAGGTAGAACATTGAGTGAGAGGTACTTGAGGGATAAGATGCTTCACTTAAACCTTTCACGTTTCTCGTAATTAGTCCACACTGTGAGATCTACCCTCGGCCTCGCGACATCTTTGACGTGTCCCCCTAACGGATGGTGTTTGTGTAGGTCAATATCAAAGTGGATGGAAAGAGTGTTCATAGTAAGTGGGAGCTGGAAGTGCGACAACATATCCCTCGGTCTCCCTCGTTAGGTTGAATAAAGTTACTACGCATCGCCTCGAGGCACCTTAGGAGTGTCCCCCTAAAGGATGGCAGTTTTACGCATTTCTTTATTTGATCTTCTGTAAGAGGATAAGGTAACTTAGTCTCTTGTCCTAATCTATTTCTTCCCTACGGCGGGCTCATTAGGGCGGGACTCTGGTACCAAAAGCGAGGGGTCACACTTACGCGAAAAAATAAACGATCTATTTTTTGGCGTGAAGATAATGGTATGGTATGCGTCGGACAGATGATAAACCAATGTTCAAACACATTTTGCTAGTTGCATACAAGTTTTCTTAATCTAGACATAAGTATAAATCTAACTTAAGTGTCATGGTAAGCCTAGGGTCATGTAAAACCTGAACCCTAATTACTTTAAGAAAGAGTAAGTAATGAGATGTCTCCTAATGAGTTAAATGAAGCCATGTTTTAGGAGGGTTAGAGGTTGGAAGCAAGAAGAAATAGGCTCTTGTGTAGCTAAGTGTAAACCCCAAATTCAAAGTGTCCTAAACAGGAATGTTTGGCTAAAGGAATATATATTAAATATCATATAAGTGAAAATCCATGTTATTTAAAGAAGTTGTTGAGAAAGGAAGAGAAAAACACAAAATAAAGAAACTCGCTTATTGGCTTAGGCTGGAGGCATTAAATATGAGTTGACGTGGTTGTTACTCCTTGAATTCGGGAAGCAGCGGGAAGGTTAAAAGGAAGAAGAATTTCGAAAGTTTGGTTTCGGCAATTTACATGAGAAAATTTAGAGAAATTGTGCCATTTGAAAGTTGGGAGAATATAGTTTTCCAAGTTGTCTTGCCGGAGAAAGATGGCAGGAGGAGAAGAACAGAAAGTGATGAATTACAGAAGAGTTAGAATCTCAAGTTAATCAAGGCCCAAGGTGAATATTGGGAGCTCTAGGCCAAACTATAAGAAACTTGTGGCTAAAATTTTAAGGTAAGAAACTAACTCAATTCTAAACATGTTTGTAGAAGGAAGTTTCTTCAAAAGAGGGTTGTATTTTGGGTTATGAATTTTTGAAGTTGTAACAGAGGATCTGGGCATAAGCAGACGGCTGCTTAGGAAGATTAAGCAGGCAGCTCAATAGCGAGAACGAGAGAGCAAGAAGAAGCGGGAGCGAGAGGTGGATCTCGCTAGAAAATGGAAATCTCGTTAGAAATGGTAAATCTCACTCATAGGGATGATCTCGCTCATGTGGGTGATCTCGCTCATGATGATTTTCTCGCTAGTCATGCTGATTTTGTTGATAAAAGTTCCATTAGTAAATAAGTAGTTTAACTGGAAATTATGTTCTTTCAGGAAAAGGAAGGCGTATAACCCGTTAAGAGGCCAACGTGTTGTGAGTGACTATGTGATGACTTACTGTTTTAATGATTTAGAAATTGTGATTTCTTGAAGGTATTTCTCATACTAAGTGTTTAAATGAAGTGCCAAGCAACGTATTCGTGAAACTATTTCTCATGATAAGTAAAGCATGTTTTTCATGGAATTGATATGATTTAAATACGTTACTTTGTCCAAATACTTTCAGCATGTTTGAGTAACTCCATTTTTATGATGAATTAGTATGATGGATGAACTAGTATGATGATTTGAGCACTAAGCCTTAGTGTTCAACTAAATGTTTATGACTAGTTATATGACAGATACTGAAGAATTTTTGAGAAGGTATCCGCCAATTTGATACCGAAGGATATTGAGAAGGTATCTAACCAATTTGGTACCGAAGGATATTGAGAAGGTATCTAACCAATTTGGTACCGAAGGATATTGAGAAGGTATCTAACCAATTTGGTACCGAAGGACATTTGAGAAGGTACCTGGCCAATTTGATACTGAATGACTTTTGAGAAGGTATCTGACCAATTTGATACCGAAGGATGTTGAGAAGGTATCTAACCAATTTGGTACCGAAGGACACTTGAGAAGGTACCTAGTCAATTTGATACTGAAGGACTTTTGAGAAAGTATCTAGCCAATTTGATACCGAAGTACGTTGAGAAGGTATCTAACCAATTTGGTACCCAAGGACACTTGAGAAGGTACCTGGCCAATTTAATATCAAAGGACTTTTGAGAAGGTATCCGCCCAAATTGATACCGAAGAACATATGAGAAGGTATCTTAGTAGTTTGATACTAAAGGACGTTTGAGAAAGTATCTGAGCAAAAGTACCTAAGGACACTGAAGGACAATGAGAAGGTATCCTAGTCAGGTACGGTACTCAGTTATAACCACGTGCACGTAGGTAATACGACGTCGAGGGATCGAGAAAAAGAGTCCTCCCCGACTAAGGTTGACGTTAAGGGTTAGAACTATTAGTTCACTCTCAACTAAGGATAAAGGCGGTCATATATTCTTCTAGGCTAGAAGGATAGTTTGAAATTTCTAATGCTTCTGAATGTTATCAATGCTTGATGGTTACTAATGTATGAGTTTTCCAAGTATGTTTTCCATGTCTAACAAATGATTAGTGGTTTTACAAGTTAGTTCAATATGTTTTAAGCCAACTTATTTCATAAAATATGAAGCGTGCGTTTAAAGCTAAGGTTGAATGAAGCTTGACGTACTAAGTTTTAAATACCTAAGGTTGCCAAGTTACATGCGTTGGTATTTCTAAACATAATGAGTAGGGATACTGGTAGGGAAGTTATCTGAATAAATGTACCTAAGGTGTTGAAGGTACATAGCAAACTCCATATGTATATAGGCAAGTATGAATGAGAGGCTGAAGTATGGGTCTCTTGGCCGATAATAGACGTTGAAAGCTAAAGCGGTGTATGCTCGTTCTCAACTAAGATGTAATAATGATTATTGATATATAAGAGTTGTTATCAACATTTATGTCTTAAGGATGTTGCTTGAGATGCCATCGGAATATTTAAAGAGATCGATGTAGGGATCTCTTCTAGCCATAGTTTAATGTGAACAGGTTGAGGTAGAGGTCCCATCTGGCATTGGCCAAACGTTGGGAATTAGAGTAGTGAATGTTCATTCTCAACTAAGATTCAGGTTCCAGATACAATGGTTTTAAAGGTTTTTATGTACACGTTTTCTTGGTATAACTTTAGTTTTAGTATCATGTTTGCAAGCTTAAGATTTTAAGCATGAGATTTATATTTTTAATAAGTCACTCACTGGGCTTCTAGCTCACGTTTTGAATGTTTTTCTTTTCCAGGTAGCGGTCGATTCTCAGAAGACTTTTCTACTGCTGCTCTGCCACTCAAAGAAACAGGTTAGCATAATTGAAGATCGGTATTAGCTAGTACACATGTATCTGACTAGTGACTAGTATTCTAGATGGGGCTCACTAAGTTGTAATATTCATATGTGAGTAATGCTGCGAAACCTTGTACTGTAAATGTGTTAAGTTCTGAGTTAATATGAAGGTATTAGGGTTTTAAGCAATCTTTAACAGGTAAGATAGGCAATAAGTGCCAGCAAAAAGGTTGGTAACTGCTGCAGTCACCATTCCGTCCAGGTTAGGAGGATAATTTGGTGTGGGGTGTGACAAGTCGAATGCAGGGAGTCTAGTGTAGACTAACGCAAGACGGTCTACTGATCTGTTTAAATGGTTTACTAATTAATGTACGTGTTGGTTATGTACATTAAACTAACTAAACATACTTGCAAGAGGAAATAGGAGTTCAGATAAAGGAGAAGAGGATACATGGATGAATGGATCAAGCGTTAGATGGTATATGTTGATTCCTTAGTTATAACAACAAGTCTAAGTAGGCACGGTGAAAATGAGATGGAGATGGAGGTGGTGAAAATGCTAAAACAAGAGGGTTTCAAGTCATACCTTTGTAGTTACTTTTCAAATCTTGATTCTCAATTGCAAACTTCTCCGACCACCTCAAGATCTTCTCCACCATCCTCTTGGGAGCTTTAGATTGAGTTGTGGGACTCAAAATAAGCTTGAATGAAGGGAATTCGGAGAATAGCTCACTACAACAACCCACTTGAAGAACACCTTCTTCAACACGAATTTTTCAGCAAATATTCTATAGATTACATGCCTCAATTCCACTCAAATCTTCTCAATATACTGCAGACTATCATGCAAAGAAGATGGTTGCATAAGACGCAACTCATGCTTGGAGTTATTGAAGCCAAAGTTGGTGGGTTTTGTGTGAGCAAGTTGAAGATGTAATGGAAAAAACCAAAATTCCATTTGTGTTTTTCTAACTTTTTCAATTTTTACCAAAATGATTTCAAAAATTGAAAAAAAAAATATTAATTTTGCAAAATTAATTTCATAAATTATTTTTCTTAATAATTATTTAAACAATTTAAATAATTCTAATTAATTTAATATCAAATATTAAATTAATTTTACACAAATTCACCTTCATATATTTAAATCATATTTAAATATTAATTCTCCTATTTCGTTTAATTCTTAAAATCAAACGTGTAATTATATCTCATATAATTACTAAGTCCTTTAATTCTAATTTGAACATTTCAAATTAATTTATCACGCTACTCTAAAGCTAATTTATTTACGAGCTAGTCAAGCCCACAGTTGAACTCCCCTCACTGTAGATATATAATGTCCACTCGATATAACCATGATTAGTAAGTTAACCCTTCACAGGTTGTTCGTAATAATGGTTGGGTCAAATGTCTGTTTTACCCTCAAGATTACCTCTTGTTCCTTAAGTCCTACCGATCCTCTAATGAACAATTGATTTGTGATTCAATCAATAAACCGAATCCCTCTCGGGCCAATGAGAGAGTGGGACTCCTTGTTCAAGACCCGGAGTCAGCAGTTAAGGAAACAACCTCTCTACTATGCCTAAAAGCGGGTAGGAGTGAATTCCTTCTTACACTCTATGTCCCCAGCTATCTACCCAATCTTACCCCTGAAATGGGAGTTTATTGAGCTAGCTTGTTAAGCCAACAGTTAAGGGAACAACCTTTCTACTATCCCTAAAAGTGGGTAGGAGTGAATTCCTTCTTGCACCCTATGTCCCCAGCTATCTACCCAATCTTACCCCTAAAAAAGGGAGTTTATTGAGTTGGCTTGTTAAGCCAACCCTCAACTATGCATATATGAGAATAATCCCAAATAAATAAGAGTTCATAGTTAGCTCAGGATTAAGGCCAAGTTACCTAGGTCATCACTTTGAAATAGTCAGTCTTAAACAATAAACAATGTTATAAAGTAAAAGTGACTGACTTCGTAGTCTGATCTTATACAAACCCATTTTTAGAGGACGTCCCCACTCCTCATGTCATAACATGTAAGAATTAGGATCACTTCGTTTGTAGCACTTTACAACTCTTTGTAACAACTACAAAGTAGGCCGCATCCAATAGTGTTACTAGAATAAGGCACCTAACCTTATTCATATACTATAGTTCATTTTGACTACTTACTCGAACCTGATCCACTTTTATGTCTCCACATAAAGTTCAAATACTCATGTAATAGTCATGGGTCTTTTAGGTTTATTGGATTTCTAATAAGCAATACATATATTTAATAACAACTTATTGAATTTTCAGAACAAGTTTTATTGTTTACAAACAACGAGTTTTAGGAAATAAAACCCAACATGAAATTAGTGTAATTAAAGTAGTTTTGATCCGAATTGCTTCTGCTATCATGTCCATAACTCTATCAACAATGTCCTTGACATCATATAGGACATGTTGCACAATATGTCATTGAGGATAGGACAACACACCAACAAATATGCAATACACATATCAAAAAATAAGGGAACAATCTTGTTTAAATTTTGCATGTAATAAAATTAGCCAATCATGCTATGTAACAAACTCCCCAATAGTATAGACCTAAGTGATCCTAATATTGTTAGTTTAGGGTGTCTATACACCATCTCTAACTGATTGCCTCACTAGGGATGCGTGTGAGTCGGTTCAGTTGGGTGACTGTACAAAATCGAAGTCAAACCCCAATTTGATGAAGAAAAAGGCAAAAATCAAGTCGGACCATTTATTCACATAAAATTGCGCTGACCATATAATTAGATAAATGTTGCAAGTTTTACTCTCTATTCAAATTTTACTAATTTACCCACTACTTTTCTAAAAAAAAAAATAGAATAAATTATTAAAATCAAATTTTACAAAAAAAAAAATAAATAAATAAATACTTGTGTGAGCCCCCCATTAATGTACAAATTTTACCATTAAAAAATTCCACCAAAAGCTACAAATTTTATCCCAAAAAAAGATCTAATGGGGCCTCCTCAATGGATTTATAGGAGGCGTTTCAGGCAACGGGTGGAGTTGTGAACTCCATAGAATTATGAAACCTAGAGAGTTGAACTCTTGAAGCCTACATGAATTAATAAGGTATAAAGTTTTTTTTTAGTAGTGGGACCCACAAACTCCTAGGATTAAACAAGGACAGTTCACAACTCCATACTTTCCAATTCCCTAATCTCCAATTCTTTGGCCCAAACACCCCAATTTGCTTTGGGATGTACGGTTGCTTAAATTTCCTTTAATAAAATGAGCTATAATATCATTATTATTATAAAATAATAGAATAAAGAACAAAGTAAGGAGAAGAGAAATTAGAGAGTAAATGTATTCTCTATTCAATTGTATATCTCAAAGGTCCAAGAGACCACTATTTATGGAGTTTACAAGATATAAAAAAGATAAATACATGGAGAAGATAATGGGTAAGATATTTGGAAATAATGTATGGGGATATATAATCTATGTACATCTATATATAATTGAAATAATTATAACACTCCCTCGTAGATGCCTATAGTATATAGAATATGCCTTGTTAAAACATTACTAAGAAAAATCCAATGGGATAAAACCTAGTGAAGGAAAAAAGTATATCATTCATATTCTTTAATAACTGCCTCATTAAAACCTTGTGAGAAAAACCCAGTGGGACAAAACCATAGTAAAGGGAAAAAGAGTAGCACATTTACTCCTCATGAAAACATAACTTGATACTCTTGGTTGTCACATATAAATGTTGTTTGTTAACTTCTCAAATGTTGTTGCATGTAACACCTTCCTCAATAAGTCTCTTGTCATCTTTTAAAGAAATTCGTTGAATAGTGATGTTAGTACTTTATGCTTTATCATCTTCATATAAGAACACTATTGATTAACCTCGTACATCATCAAGATTTTAAGATGATTTAAAGTTGTTATGATCTACTTCATAAGCTACCATGATATAAAAATTCTTCTTTATGTACTAAATAACTTGTTTAAAATCTAGTTCTTATTGGTTAGATATGTAGACTACATCTTCACAATCAACTAGAGCACAATTAGATTTATGAGAATAAAATAATTTCATGTAAATTAAATAAAAACATAATATATGCTTAACTTTACTCCAATATCTTTCTTTGGAGGAATATTATATTTATGCTACAGGTAGCGTATAAACTAGTATAGATATAAAGTGCATTTATTTTTAAAAAATTATGGTTCTTCGGGACCTAAAGTTCTTTATATTATTTTTATGATATTAAATTATCTAAATTTTTACACCAAGTGAGTAAACGATCATAGGAATATTTAATGGTGGAACTAGTTCATATAAGATTTTATATACATAAATTGATGCAATTCTACCTGCTTTATGGTTTATTTGCAAACTAAGGCAAAACTTATCATCTTAGTTTATTTCTTAAAAAATTCTATTTGCCCTTTGAAATCTCTTCAGGAGTTTATGCTCGAATTATCAATCAATACATGAATAATATATAGTGAATCTCAGGTTGTGGTTTCTTTATAAAAGCATAGGGACAAATAGGAGTTATTTTTATACTCTCATATCAACAAATATTTAATAAAATGATTATATCACATTCATTAGGAATATATATATATATATATATATTCTTTAACATTTGAATTATATGAATTTGGTACCTTAACCTTCAGGGATATAATTCTTAAAGAGATTCATATAAATGTATAATGACTACATCCATAAGATGTATTTTAAGCTTTTCATACACAACTATATAAATTAGATACCTCATGGTATTGTATCCATCATAGGAGAATTTGTCTCATTATAATCAATATTATTTCTTTGCAAGAATTATTGTGGAATTTGTCTCACGTTATAAAATGTGACCTTATTCTATTTGTTTTTCTTATAAATATTTACTCATATCCCACATTTTGACATCCCCTAATATTTGAACTACTAGTTCTCACAATTTGAAAAATAAGTTTATTTCAATTAGATTGTTTCTTTCCACATAAGTCAATCATTTTTATGTCACAACATTTTTTCAATATATCTAAGTATATAATACTTATTTTCATAAATAATATCGTAGGCAACATTATTAAGTATGGTTCCATCCTTTTCTTGTCATAACATATAATTTATTAAGATCTCTTTATATCCTTTTTTACTTCTAGATTCTTAGGAGTACTCATATTTAGAATTTCTTCTAGAATATTCATATTCTTAACGGAGTCATTTTGATTATTGACTACTTTTTTTTTCGAGGATCTTTATCTTTGGAACCCATGTATCTATCATGCTTCAGGCATGTTGCAGGCTCATTAGTATTGACAACTTGTTGCATTGGGATACCAATTTTAGATGGTGTATTTGCAACCATTTTTTATAACTTGGTCACTTTCTTGCAACAGTAAATGTTCTATAAATGCATCTAGCATTTGATTTGCTACATTTTGCAAATGAATTATCTTTTGAACTTCCAATTTAAATTCATCTGTATGATGATCAAAATAAGACAATACTTATATTTCATTCAATTTAGTTTTCCAACTTCTTTTTAATCCATCCCCCAATGTTGGAAATTTTGTCTCATCAATACAAATAACAAATTACGTAGTAAACACATCACCCATCAAGGGTTCAAAGTATTTATTAATTGATGTGAAATCAATTTCAATATCGATTCACAATATCTTTTGAGGACTAATTTTAATTGTTCCATGATCTTAATTGTTTTTGTGGAACATTTAAACATTTATTACACATGAAATATATTTGGCTTCTAGCCATAAGCTTATAAGCCATTGACTTAGAGCATATAAAAAAATATGATCTCATACAGATTTAGAAACTTTGTTATTTGAATATAAGCTATAGAATATTCAGCACTAATCCCAATCAATTATCAAATGTTTGGGATGCAAACTCACTAGTAATTTTAAAAAAAAAAACTATTTTTAAATCTAAGAAAATGAATTAAAATATTTAAAAATAGTAATAAAATATCACAGTCTATCTATGATAAATCGCGATAGACATTACTGTTGGGTTGTATGTCCTACTCATAGTTTTTGTAAATAAGTGAATTTTAGTACATATGAAGTTATTAAAGTGAATCAATTGTTTATTAACTCTAAATCCAATTAAATGACGAACCCTTGGCTATTATTATGAGTACTTGGACTTTATGTGGAGACATAAACATGATCAAGTTCGAGTAAGTAGCCTAAATAGTCTATAGTACATGGATTAGGTTGGGTATCTCTTCCTAGAGGCACTATTGAATACGGCCCGCTTCATGATTATTACAAATGTTGTAAGATGTCATAAATGAAGTGATCCTGATTTGTTCATGTAGAGACATGTGAGCGGGCGTATTCTACATAATAAGATTGTGTAAGACTGATCCTGAAATAATCACTGTTACGTATTAACACCGTTTACGATTAACACTGATTAATTTCACTTAATGATAACCTAGATAACTTGATCTGAATCTTGAGCTATCTATGAACTCCTCTTTATTCAGAATTATCCCTTGATCTGCATAGGTGAGAATAAGCTCAATAGTGTTGCTCAATATTCCTCCCATTTCAGGGATAAGACCGGGTAGATAGCTGGGGACATAGAATTTGCAAGACGGAATTCACTCCTACCCAACTTAGGGATAGTAGAAAGGTTGTTCTCTTAAGTGTTGTTCCTGGGTCTTGAACAAGGGGCCCCATCCTCTCACTGGCCCGAGAGGGAATGGATTTAATGATTAGATCCTAAATCAATTGTTCATTAGATGGACAGTGGTACTTAAGGAGAAAAGATGTAACTTAGAGGTAAATCGGTAATTGACGTAGCTGAAGTTATGAACGACCTGTGAAGGATTGACTTATCGATGATGGTTATATCAAATGGACACAAATATATCTACACTGAGGAGAATGCAACTACGGGCTTTAGTGGAGTGTCCCATTAGTTAACGAATGTTGGTTAACTAGGTTAAAGAGTTTGGCCGATTCATCTCGGATCGTTGGAGCTCATGATTTATAGGTCCATTAGGTCTCTTTACTAGCTCATAAATGAACTAAAATCTTGGATAGTGTGGTGAATGAGTTTGAACCGTTCAAATCGAGGCTTAAGGAATGAAAATTAGATATATACGATATATCGACGTTTAATTACGAATTAAACAGACAAATAGAGTTAATTATAATATTTAAATATTTTATATTTAATTATATGAATTAGGGAATTCATATCCTTTTTTTTTTAGAAAAATCGAGACAAGTGGGAAAAATAATATTATTTTTATTAAAATAATATTATATTTGATTAATTATTAATTATATTAAATTATTTGTATTTATTTAATTATTTAATTAATTATTTTTTGAAAATTAAAATCAATTCTTTAATTCAATTTTTGGAAATTCATTGAAAATGATTTTTGAAGATTGGATTTTCCCCACTAACTAAGCTAGGAGCTTTAGTTGTCTTCTTCCCATTATATAAATAATTAACCATTTGTGGGTGTCAAATTTTTCAATTTGCATTGTATATTTATTCTTTAATAAATAGAGATGATTTTGGCATAAAAATGGTTAAGAATTTTGTGATAAAAGTGAACTGGCATAAATTCAATTGATTGTTCATCTTCTTCCCAACCTTCATTCCTTCTCAAATTCACCACAAATTTGGATCCCACCATCCAATCTAAGCCTAGAGAATAGTAGAGAAGACTCTTGTGGTGGTCTACAACCAAGTGGTGCTGAAATTCATCAAGAATGAAGGAGAATTTGGAGCTTCAAGGGTAAGTGTTCTTGAAACTTTGGTTTTCCTTTTTAATTGCATGTTTAATCCTCTAAATTGAGCATCTTAGAGTGAAAATTGATCAAATCAACTTCCACTACATGCTCATTTATCCTACAATTACTATCTATATCTATCACATGATAGACATAGATAGTAGTCCATCTTTGTTTGTCGAGTTCTATTGTTGGTTGGAATATGAGATTCGGAATGATTGGAATGATGTGCTTTGTTGCGTTGGACTGTGGGGTTTGAACGCATCCATGCGTTAGACATGGCTTAAACTTATGTGTTTACACTCATGCGTCGAAGGTCATGCGTCGCAGTGAAAATGCACTAATCTAGTATGCAATGACCACGCGTTCCTATCATAAGTTTTCTTACACTCGCGCCAAGTATAACTCGAGCGCAAGTTTCTCGGGTAATCCGAGGTCGAACAGAGGGACTTGTCACTCAATAATGCTTAGTGAAGTAATGCGTTTGAGACGATGAATAAAAATAAAAAGAAGTTGAATGGATTTACATGCCACTCCTACTCCTGACTAAATAGATTGAGCGATGGAAGATATACAATGAGAATAGGTAGAGATGCAACAGCTTTTAATGCGTGCTAATGTTCATGATATTAATCGCTCGAGAAATCCCAGCTCTCCACACTAACGCATCGCACCTCTCGATGTTCAGCCGCATGCTTATATCTCTATAATGCATGGGAGCGTTGAGCTTGAGTTTGTGCCTATCTCTAGGAACAATGCATACTTTGCTTTAGTGCGTTCACTATTCACCCTTTCAGGCTTCTAATTGTGGCTAAGTAGCTCATAGGCAAGCCTTGCAACAGCTTATAAACAAGTGTTGCTACATCCTCACATTTAAGCAAAGAAGATTAACTCACTATACTCGCACAACTTACACCTCTCGATGGGTTGTTACATGCTTCCTATCTCTAGGCTACACGATTGAGTATGCGATTGCCTTTAATAACCAAACGATTGAAGTGAATGATGATAAAGATAAAGAAGATGAAGAAAATGGTATGAAGGAATGAAGATATGCATTGATTATACGATAAATTAACGTCTTAAATCATAATGCAATACAATACTGTGGTAAGGAAGAAAAATGGAAGGTTCAGACGAAAACAATCTCTTGCTTTTCCTTTGTAGCGCGTCAAGGTTACTGGTGGTGCCATGGATGAATGATGGAGAAGTCTCTCTCGCGCTCTAACTCTGGCGAAATCTCCAGTTGTCAATCGGAATGGATTATGGAGGTGAAGAATCCTCACTGGAAATCTCGCTCATGCTCTCATCTGTGATCACAAGCAACTGCCATAAGGCAGAAACTCGGATGTCTCAAAATGAATGTCTCAAGAGCTATTTATAGAGCTGGACGCCGACAGTTGTAATGGTGAAGGTATGGCTCACTGCTACTTTTGTCGCGGTATAGGCATTGTCACATCGCCTTATCTTATTAACACTCTCAAGGTATGCGCTCGAGCTTAATTTAACAGAAGTATCAACGCGTCCTACCCATCTTGCGATCATCCTTCTATTATGGCTATCATTCTGTGGCCGCAATCTCCAATTGACCATCGCAATTGCTTGATCACTGCAACTCTGATGCGTCGAACGCAACTTCCATGCGTTGGACGCATGCGATCGACGGCGTTCATCTTTGCGGTAACTTGGTTTCGGTGCATGTGTTTGCCTGCGTGTGCTCATTTCCAATGCATGCGTTTTGATTCCTGCCATAGCTACAAAAATAAGCACTTTGGCACGGAATAACGCATAGTAGTGGGGTTAGTGAGGATTTAAGTGTTAATCGACGCAAAACTCAATTTTACATGAATTCTAAATACCGTATTTTCTACTTATCAGTCCTCATAATTCTAAATAAAAGGTTACACAATAACTCGTATTTTTACGAGTTATAATCTATCATGTGATATTAAATATTTGTAGCAGTTTTGTAATTTAAAATAAATTTTATTTTTAAATAGTTAAATAGTTGTTTGTTCATATGAATGGCCAATTACAAAATTCACATTTGTGTAAAATAGTTAACTCACTAAAATACCCACGTGTAATAAAATTGAAAAAACAAGATGTAGTTTCTATAATAATTAAAGATATAACCAAATGACAATCAACCAAAATCTAAAATGTAGGTGAATAAAATACGTTAATCTAATTTTTTTTTTCAAAACGCTATTTGAATTTTAAAACATATTAATTTAAATTAATAAACAATTTGAGATTTGGGGGAAAAAATACACTTTATTATTAATTTTTTTAATTAGAGTTAAACACACAAATACTTGAGATTCAAAGTGTTTAGAAATTTTATGGACAAATTGTCCATCAATATATTTTTATTAGTTTTCTTTCTTCTACTACTTGTTGGATAATGTTATTAACGTGTATTTGAATTATTTGCACAATTTTTGTTGTTCGAGTACAATACTACTTAATACTATTAAAATAATAGTGAAATTAAGTCCATAATTTGCATATATAGATTTTGCTACTATTAAAATCATTGTAGGACCTCATGCATTCAATTGAACGCTATGGTACGTATATAACTTTACCCATATATGGCTTGTAGACCTACTAGACCATACTAGACCATGCTTTGCTGAAGTGAAACCTTAAACACGATTTGGTATTACAAGTTCAAATGTAAAATGGATGAGTTGTGCATTTTAAGCCTAAAGCAAAAGTTCCACAAAAAAAAATTTTAAAAAAAACATTTAACATATTGAACAGTCCAATGACTGAATTTTCAATCAGTTTTTAATAGAATCAAGTAAAAATAGTCCTAATCAATAGATGAACACCAATAACTTTTGAGATTATATCTTAATCTCGTAGAATATATGCGTATTGACTAAAAAGACCCTTCTAAACTGTTGCATTCGACAAAACATCCACTATTAACATTAAATCAAAATTACATAAATAACTAGTACGATTATCCATTTGTTTAGCTACACATATGGAACTACTGCATTTCAATAGAAAATTAACTTCAAAGAAACAAATACAAAATGATGTAATCAATAATCGTTATGAACAAAAGAAAACCCAAGGAAATGAATCAATTGTTAATGAGGATCTAACCCACATCACATCAAATGTTTTAAGAACATAATTGTCGAAACCAAATACACATGGATAAGATGTTACAACTATTCCATCTTATTAACCATAAATTCTTTCTTAGCTTAGTTTTGTGCACTCCTAAAAAAGTCATCTAGCCTTTAAGATGGGAAATTTTGTCTTCTCAAGAAAAATTAGTTCTTTCAAAATCAAGCTTTATGCCATTGAATCCAGAAACAAAAAACAGAGTCAAGTACCCATAAGAAATAAATAACACACTATCCTTGAACTTAAAAGCATATACTATAGAGTTGTCCTAACAAAAACATTCTTCTCTTTTCCATTCAAAACATACCATACGCAGGCTTAAACATTAACCCTCTCAGGATCCTCCAACAACAATGCTTTTACGGTCGGTTTAGCCAACAGATCGGTGTGCTCTTGGAATGGAGATTTGGTGAAGCGGGTCTCCCTCCAGAACTCGGGTGTCAGGAAACCATATGTTTTCAATAGACAATCAAAGGTGGCCTGCAAAAAATCAAAACATTAGTAACGACGGACAAAATTATATCTGACTGACTTACATACAGACACAAATTGAGCACTCCAGTTCAAGTTCAAGTTCAACATTAAGAAATATAATGCACACAAACCATCTGTTCAACTGACTAAATTTCATTTCCGGAAAAGAAACCTTGTATCAATAGCTGTTCATGTACCAACTATTTGCATACAATTTCACTAGCAATTCATTCCATGTGATCAATCATAAGAAATACTTGAAATTCTCTCATTTATGTACTCCAAACAATAACTTAACTACTCCAAAACTGTTTTGTATTTAAACATTGCACTCAAACCGAATATCTTACAAAACCCAACCCAGTACACTGATTTAGACATAATTATTCCAGATTAAACTATCCACGACATTCAACAAGAAAAAATAATGTAGCAAGCTAAAAATACAAAACACAAGTGAATTCCACAAAAGAATACACACAACACAACACACAATCAGAGAAATCCAAGAAACGAACAACTCAGATCAGTAACATATATCCATAATCATCCAAGATTTCACAAGGTTCGCCCAAGTATAAATCCGAATTTCAGAATGTCCCCAAATGACAAAACACAACATATTATAATGATAATAGACACCTAAAATTCCAGTGATATATAAAACAGAACAGATGATATAGATATTTCATCATACTACAATATACCTTCACAAAGTTTCCAAGCGTCTTAGTGGATCCCCTGGAGGAAGTGAAAACATCCTCAATACCAGCGAATTGAAGCACCTTCTTGGGAACCCTAGCAGCAACAATACCAGCACCACGAGGAGCAGGGACCATACGGACGGTGACAGAACCACACTTTCCGGTGACCTTGCAAGGAACAGTATGAGGCTTTCCGATCTTGTTACCCCAATAACCCCTCCTAACAGGGATCACCGACAACTTAGCCAATATAATCGAACCACGTATTGCCGTAGCCACCTCTTTGCTGCACTTAACTCCCAATCCGACATGGCCATTGCCGTCACCAACAACAACGAAGGCCTTAAACCTAGTCCTCTGCCCGGCCCGAGTCTGTTTCTGCACAGGCATGATCTTCATGACCTCATCCTTGAGGCTGGGGCCGACGAGAGTATCAACGATCTGATGCTCCTTGATTGGAAGAGAGTGGAGGTAAATCTGTTCAAGTGATTGAATCTTACCTTCCTTGACGAGACGGCCAAGCTTGGTGACTGGAACCCACTTCTCCTCTTCGTCACGGCGGCCAGCACGACGGCGTCCACGGCCACGGTCGCCACCACGGCCTCTACCACCGAAGCCTCTGCCGAAGCCGCCGCGGTCTCCTCCTCTTTCAGCCATGATTAGGGTTAGGGAAGAAACGGCAGGGGAAAATGAGAGAGATTGGAAGTTGGATAGCGTAAGAGGAGGAAGAAACCCTAAAGAAGGAATTTATAAATGGCGTTATTGCGAGTTAGGGTTTGATGTGGTTCGCTTTTCGGGGTGTTTGGATACAGGTTTGAAATGAACCGCTTTCGGCCCAAATCTGGTTCAGGCCCATCTTAAGAATCCGAACCGGTCCAGTCCATGAAAAAGATGGTTGAGTTAGCCCAAATAATAGGCCCATAACTATGAAAATATGGATTAGAGTGTTTCAGCTTAGAGATGGCGTTTGTTTTGGTCTTCTCTTAGTGGAAACTGATTTTACTTTATATTTCTATTTTTTAATTTGGTTCATTTTCGTCTTTGTATTTTTAAAATATTCATTTTGATCTTTATATTTTAAATTTTGGTTCATTTTGATTTGTATACTTTTAAAATGTTCGTTTTAGTTTTTATTCTTTCACCTTTAATTCATTTTGGTCCTTGAACTTTAAAAAAATTATTATCTTATTCCCTTAAAACGAAATATAAATGAAAATGAAATGACCAAAATGATCACTTTTAAAAAAAAATGAAAGAATCTTAAAGTACATTGATCAAAATGAACTAAAATTACGCTAAAATGAACATATTGAAAATATAGGGACCAAAATGAACAAAAACCAAAGGTACAATGACCAAAATAGTATTTAAACCTTTTCAAATTGTTGAAATCATTTTTATCACTTTAAAAATCACTATGAACATGTCTTTAATTACACAAAATAAATTTAATATTTAATTTTGTACTTTAAATACAATTTTCATATCATCAAAATTGATTTAAGTGTATGTTCGATAGTTATTTTGAGATCGTTAAAATCATTTATGTTATGCTCAAAATCACTCCAAAACACGTCTTTAGTCACTAAAAATTAATTTAATATTTAACATTTTTAATTGCAATTTTCGTATCATAAACAAAAAACGAGTACAACAACTGTGGTTGGAGGATTCAAACCACAAACTTCGTGATTACTAACGCACTTGGACTCGGATACCAATTAAGCTACACTTACTTTGGCTCATATCATCAAAATTGATTTTGAATAATTAAATACATGTTTTAGTGTAGTTTTAAAAATGACAAAAGTAGTTTTAACCATTTCAAAATCCCTCTAAAAAAATGTCCCAAAGTATATTTTAAAATGATTTTGAAAACAACAAAAGAGTGATTTTGACGACTTTAGAATCATTCTCAAACATACACTTAATCGTCATCTTTGACGGTTCTCTTTGCTTCATTTCTTCTGTAATTTGGTACGTAAGATGCATATGTAACTCCTTTGTATGACCATTCATTTTCAGATGATCTTAAATGACTTTTTCTATTAAAAAATTGAAGCCCAAAGCTACAAAGTTTTGTGGAGAATTGCATCGTGTAGCTAATTTAAGTTAGACTTTAGTATCTATGTCATCACTCTTTTAAATATAGCAAATATGGAAAAATAAATAAATAAATATTCAGATTGCTAAAATCACGTGTTTTCTAGAGATTTTTTTTTTTTTTTTAGAATGTGTGATATTATTATACAACAACAAGGGGAATCCCACAGTCCGATCAAGACATCAAAGCAACAAAGCACAAACAAAAACAGGACAAGAAAACCAAAACAAAGCCAAACAGGATAAGACCAAAATAAAACCAACACGAAAAACGCAAACATGTAAACCACCAAGAAGAAAGGCAGAGAAAAGAACCCAAAACCCCACAAACAAGGGGCAAAACATAGAACAACAAAAGGAAAAAACATCCGTACACACTAGATAAGACCAAGAAGGTCAACCCGCCAGGAAGTAGCATGAGGACGAACTGTAGAGACCATAAGGTGAACCAGAGCAGACACCGACCTCGGTCGACTTCCATGCAGGCGCCGATTACGCTCCTGCAAGATGTAGAGATTTTATTTTTCTTTATTCTAAAACTACCCTCATAAATATCCCCAATCTTCAGCATATAATTCTTTCTCTCCTATAGTTGATTGATTCTCGATTTTGCTCGTTTACAATTGGTTTCGATTTGGAATTTCTCAACTGCAGATTTCGATTTCGACTTGCTCGACGGGAGTTTTTTTAAGTCGATTTGTGGAGGGCTTTTGTTCCATTTTATTGTTTGTTGAAATTCATCTGTTGGTTTGCTCACCTTCTCTCATTCTAATAGGTTTGTTTTCAAAATCTACTGGTTTCAATTTTAAAGAGATTTAGGAGATTTCTTATGCGAATTTGTGGTTTCGATTGTGATTTTGTCTACTGGTTTCGATTTCATTTTTCTTTTTGTTTCAAAATTGCCTTCTCTGTTTGTAGTTTGATTTAGGTTTCTTTTGGTTCATCTGATTTCAAATTGTGGTTATTGTTCATCTGGATGTCTCTGTTATTTTTGTTACTTTGAATACTGTAGTTTCTCTTGTATGTGGTTGTTGCAGTTGATGATTTTGAATCCCCTTTTATATGGAGTTTATTGTGTAGACGGTAGATTTCAATTGGAAGTAATGGATTGTTATAGAAAAATTGCAGATGGATCTGATTGAATTTCTTAAATGTTTTGATGTATATAGTTTTATAAAATGGGAGAAAATTCTACGTATAGAGAAATGTGTTTATAAGCTCAATTTTGAAAAAACAAATATCAATAAGTTGATATATACAATATCAAAGTGGATCAAATAAGCTTGCATATTTAATATCAAATTATAATATTGTATAAGTCGTACAATTGATTTACCCAAATATATCGTTTAAGTTACGAACATCAAATAAAGAAATTAGAAAAGAATCAAAAAGCAATTATATCAATACCATATTACATAAAGTGGTATCATATGAAGATATGATCCAAGAAGCAAATCTTGATGCTTCAAAGAATCAAGAACTAGTTGATGACGACAGTAGGTATGAGATTGAGAAATTTGATGACAATGGCATTGTAATTGTGTTGGCGTTGGTTTAAACTTTTGTTGTTTTTGTTTTCTAACTCGATATTTGAATATTGTTATTAATCGGAAAGAAATCACAAACCACTTAGTATCAAATAAAAAACAAATAGCAACCATATAAAATTACAAATTACTTAGTGTCGAATAGTAATCAAATGACAATCTCAAATTACTTAATACCAAATAGCAATTGCATGATAATCAGATAGCAATCAAAGTACTTAGTATCAAATAACAATGGAATATTAATTAAATAGCAATGCTTAGTATCAAATAACAATTAGATATTAATAAAATAATAATCAGTAACATATAGTAATTAGATAGTAGTCACATAGCAATTGATATCATTGGCAATCAGAGACGAAGTGATTTATACGTCAAAACAATGTAGTGGGGATTTTTCAAATTTTAATTGTGGAAAATGCTTGAAACGCACGATTAAAAAGAATTGTTGATAATATTCCTAGTAAGTATAAAATAATAATCAATATCAAAGAGTAATCAGACAGCAATCAACATCATTAATAACATCGTCAAATAGTAATCAGGCAACAATAAAATAGAAATCGGTATCAAATAGTAATTAATCAACAATCAAATAACCACTGACATCTTTGACAATTAGTATCATACTGTAGTAAGACAAGAATTAGATAGTAATCAGTATCATTAGTAATTGGATAACAATAAGTATCAAATACTAATTTAACATCAACCAAATAGTAAACAATATCATTAACAAATAATATAAGATAACAATCAATATAAAATAACAATTCGACAACAATTAGATAGTAATTAATAGCATTAACGATCAAATCGACAATAAGATGCAATCATCAGGTTTGACTATGAAAGCATTTTGGTCATTCGGCTATTTCAATTAGGATGGACTTGTTATTTTGCCATTTAGTGCAAAATCTATATATGCAAACTACGGACCTAATTTCACTATTATTTTTTAACAATCTTGCAACTACGCAAATTTCATACACAAATACACCCATTGACTATCCATTTCTACGCTTGCTATCATCGTATTCTAAAAAAATTTTTTTAAAAAAAAAAAAAGTATTAAATTGTATTGTACTCAAACAACAAAAATTGTGCAAATAATTCAAATACATGTTAATAACATTAACCAACCAAGTTGTAGAAGAAAAAACTAATAAATATATCGATGGCCAATTTGCCATAAATTTTTGAACATCTTGAATCTCAAGTATTTGTGTGTTTACTCTAATTAATTAAAAAATAATAATAAAGTGTATTTTTTTCCCCCAGATCTCAATTTATTTGTTTGTATTATTTAAATTAATATTTTTAAAATTCAAATAGCGTTTTTGAAAAAAAAAAATTAGATTAACATATTTTATTCACCTACATTTTAGATTTTGGTTGATTGTCATTTGGTTATATCTTTAATTATTATGGAAACTACATCTTATTTTTTCAATTTTATTTACACGTGGGTATTTGTGTGAGTTGACTATTTTACACAAATGTGAATTTTGTATTGGCCATTTATATGAAGGCAAAACATACGTATTTTAACTATTTTATGCAATTTAGAATTTATTTTAAATAACAAAACTGCTACAAATATTTACAATTGATAGCAAAATATCACATGATAAATGATAACTCGTAAAAATACGAGTTATTGTAGTCTTTTATTTAGAATTATGGGGGCTGATAAGTAGAAAATACGGTGATAATACTTAGAATTCATGTAAAATTGAGTTTTGCGTCGATCAGCACCTAAATCCTCACTAACCCCGCTACTATGCGTTATTCCGTGCCAAAGTGCCTATTTTTTTAGCTATCGCAGGAATCAAAATGCATGCATTGGAAATGAGCACGTGCAGGCAAACACATGCGCTGAAATCAAGTTACCGCAAAGATGAACACCTGCATCGATCACATGCGTCCAACGCATGGAAGTTGCGTTCGACGCATCAAAGTTGCGGTGATCAAGCAATTGCGATGGTCACTTAGAGATTGCGGCCACAGAATGATAGCCATAATAGAAGGAGGATCGCAAGATGGGTAGGACGCATTGATACTTTGGCTAAACTAAGCTCGGATGCATACCTTGGGAGTGTCGATAAGATAAGGCGATGTGACAATACCCATACCGTGACAAAAGTAGCAGTGAGCCATACCTTCATCATTACAGCTGTCGGCGAGACATTCATTTTGAGACATCCGAGTTCTTGCCTTATGGAAGTTGCTTGTGATCACAGATGAGAGCATGAGCGAGATTTCTAGTGAGGATTCTTCACCTCCATAATCCATTCCGATTGACAACTGGAGCTTTCGCTGGAGATAGAGCACGAGAGAGACTTCTCCATCATTCATCCATGGCACCATCAGCAACCTTGACGCGCTACAAATAACTAAATAATTAAATAAATATAAATAATTTAACATTTAATTAATTAATTAATTATAATATTATTTTAATATAAAATAATATTATTTTTCCCACTTGTCCCAATTTTTCTAAAAAAAACGATATGAATCCCTATTCATATAATTAATATTTAAATCATATTTAAATATTATAATTAACTCTATTTGTCCGTTTAATTCGTAATTAAACGTCGATATATCGTATATATCTGATTTTCATTCCTTAAGCCAAGATTTGAACGGTTCAAACTCATTCACCACATTATATAATATTTTAGTCCATTTATGAGCTATTAGAGGGACTTAATGGACCTACAGATCATGAGATCCAACGATCCAAAATTAACCGGCCAAACTCTTTAACCTAGTTAACCAACATTCGTTAACTAACGGGACACTCCACTAAAGCGCGTAGCTGCATTCTTCTCATTGTAGATATATTTGTGTCCATTTGATATAACCGTCAACGATAAGTCAATCCTTTACAGGTCGTTCATAACTTCAGTTGGGTCAATTATCATTTACCTCTGAGTTACATCTTTTCTCCTTAAGTACCATTGTCCCTCTAATGAACAATTGATTTAGGATCTAATCACTAAATCCATTCCTTCTCGGGCCAGTGAGAGGATGGGGCCTCTTGTTCAAGACCCGGGAACAACACTTAAGAGAACAACCTTTCTACTATCCCTAAGTTGGGTAGGAGTGAATTCCGTCTTGCAAATTCTATGTCCCCAGCTATCTACCCAGTCTTATCCCTAAAATAGGAGGAATATTGAGCAACGTTATTGAGCTTACTCTCACCTATGTAGATCAATGGATAATTCTGAATAAACAGGAGTTCATAGATAGCTCAAGATTCAAATCAAGTTATCTAGGTCATCATTAAGTGAAATTAATCAGTGTTTATGTCTCCACATAAAGTCCAAGTACTCATAATAATAGCCAAGGGTTCGTAGTTAATTGGATTTAG
Organism: Benincasa hispida; assembly: GCF_009727055.1. Classification (NCBI taxonomy): domain Eukaryota; kingdom Viridiplantae; phylum Streptophyta; class Magnoliopsida; order Cucurbitales; family Cucurbitaceae; genus Benincasa; species Benincasa hispida. The sequence goes on from NC_052351.1 coordinate 53,521,919, forward strand.
AGTTAATAAACAATTAATTCACTTGAATAACTTCATATATACTAAAATTCACTTATTTATAAACACTACGAGTTTTAGGACATACAACCAACAAACTCCCACTTGGACTAAAACTCCTAGTGGGTTACAACAAAGTTGAGTACAGTAAGAGAAATCTAAATATAATAAACTAGGGCATCCCATATCTACAACTTTAATTTCTCCCACTTGCCCTATTTATTCTACTCATAGTCCCAAACTCTTCAGGTGGCCCTAAAAAACAGTAGCTGGGAGGGCCTTTGTAAATGGATCAGCAATGTTGTGCTCAGATGCTATTTGTCTCACAATAACGTCTCCTCTTTGCACAATTTCTTTGATGAGATGGTAGTTGCGCTCAATATTCTTTCCGCGTTTATGGCTTATTGGTTCTTTGGAGTTCGCTACTACCCCACTATTATCACAATGTAAAGTGATTGGCAGATGCATGTCTGGAACAACTTCTAGATCATTTAGGAACTTCCTAAGCCATACTGCTTCTTTGGTTGCCTCGCATGCAGCAACATATTCTGCTTCCATTGTGGAGTCGGCAATGCAGCTCTGCTTAATACTTCTCCATACTACTGCTCCTCCGTTAAGAGTGAATATCGATCCCAAAGTAGATCTCCTTGAGTCTATATCGGTTTGAAAATTGGAATCAATGTATCCGACAAGGATCAGATCCTTATTTCCATACACAAGCACGTAGTTCCTCGTTCTCCTTAGATACTTGAGGATATTCTTAACGGCAGTCCAATGTACAAACCCGGGATTGGACTGATACCTACTGACAATTCCTACTGCAAAATATATGTATGGTCGGGTACATAGCATTGCATATATCAGACTCCTGACAGCTGATGCGTAGGGAACTCGTCTCATATCCTCAACCTCTTGAGGTGTCTTAGGATATTGTTCCTTTGACAAATGTATTCCATACCTGAAAGGTAGAATACCTCTTTTGGAATCCTGCATCTTAAACCTAGACAACACTTTGTCTATATAAGACACTTAAGACATAGTTAGCGTTTTGTTCTTGCGGTTCCGAACTATTTGGATCCCGAGAACATACTGAGCTTCTCCCATATCTTTCATTTGAAATTGAGTTACTAGCCAATTCTTAATGTCAGTAAGGTATCCTACATTATTTCCAATAAGTAAGATATCATCTACATATAGACAAGAAATGCTACAGTGGAGTTGATGATCCTTTTGTATACATAAGGTTCATCAACATTTTGTTCAAAGCCATAAGATTTGACTGCAGCATCAAATCTCATATTCCAGGATCTAGATGCCTATTTTAATCCATAATGGATCTATTCAGCCTGCAAACTTTTTGCTCCTGACCCTGTTTTATGAACCCTTCTGGTTGGACCATGTAGATATTCTCTTCAAGATTGTCATTTAGGAAGGTAGTCTTGACATCCATTTGCCAAATTTCATAATTATAAAAAGTGGCAATGGATAAGAGTATCCTTATTGATTTTATCATAGCAACAGGTGAGAAAGTTTCTTCATAGTCTACCCCATCTACCTGGGTATAACCCTCTGCTACTAATTGGGCTTTATAGGTCTGTAACTTCCCCATATAGTCTCGTTTACATTTGTAAATCCATTTACAATTGATAGGTCTTACCTCATCAGGTTGATCTACAAGTTCCCAGACTGAATTGAAGTATATAGACTCCATTTCGAGGTCCATGGCTTTAACCCACTGATCTCGATCAACATCATTCATTGCCTGTTTATAGATCAAAGGATCTTCTAAGCCATCATCAGGTATGGTGACTTCGGTTTCAGCTCAACCTATATAGCGGTCAGACTTTCTAACAACCCTCCCACTATGTCGAGGCTCTCTCAACTCTTGAGATGAACGTGATAGACTAGATGTGCTTGGTCTATCAGCAACTCTTGTTGATTGGTCAATTTGATCAACAACTTTTGTTGATCTATCTGTAGCATTTTTTGAAATCTCTTATAATACTAGTTTACTACGGCTTATGATAACGTATGTGGTCTTCCTTTAGGAATGTGGCATTTGTTGATACAATTACCTTTTCATCTTGAGGATCATAAAATAGCCCACCTCTCATTTCTTTAGGGTATCCTATAAATAGGCATAATTTTGAACGACGTTCCAATTTTTTAAGATTTTGCACCAACACATATGTTGGGCAACCTCATATCCGGAAGTGACGTAAACTAGCTTTATGCCCTATCCATAACTTATAAGGCGTTTCTGAAACACTCTTAGAGGAAACATTATTCAAAATATAAACCGCGGTCTCTACTACGAATCCCCAAAACGAGTTAGGCAATGATACGTAACTCATCATCGAACGAACCATGTCTAACAAGGTTCTGTTTCTTCTTTCAGATACACCGTTCTGCTATGGCGTACTAGGTACAGAGAGTTGAGACTTAATTTCATGTTCTATCATATAGTCCTGGAATTTTAAGTCCATATACTCTCCACATCGATCAGATCGAAGTGTTTTAATAGTTTTACCTAATTGGTTCTCAACCTCGATCTTAAATTCCTTGAACTTTTCAAGGGTTTCAGATTTATGATTCATTAGGTAAATATAACCGTACCTTGAATAATCATCAATAAAGCTGATGAAATATTCATACCCTCATCGAGCCTTTACATTCATTGGTCCACAAAGATCTGAATGCACGAGTTCTATGGGTTCTTTGGCTCGAAGACCTTTTCCAGAAAAAGATCTCTTTGTCATTTTCCCTCGAGACAAAACTCACATGGTGGTAGAGAGTTATCTTCTAACTTGTTTAGAAGTCCATCTTGACCAATCTCTCAATCCTATTAAGATTAATGTGACCAAGTCTTAAGTGCCAAAGATAAGTATTTTGAGAAATGCGTCGCCGTTTTGTTTGAGTTTCGGCTGTTTTAAATATTTCAGTATTATAAATAGCCTTAACTCTGGTTGGTTTTAACTTATATAAGTTATTATTTAAGTTTTCAGAACAAATTTGTACACCTCTTTTAGTAATGAACGCTTCATTAATTTCAAAAGAAACTTTGCACATATGTTCAATCAAACAAGAAATAGATATTAAATTCCTCTTACAAGAGGGTACATACAAAACATTTTCTAAGTATATATATCTATTTCCAAAAAATAACTTTACATCTCCCACTGTCAAAGCTGAGATGAGCTCCCCTGATCCAACCCGAAGAGTTATCTCACCATCTCCTAGTTGTTTCCAGGAGCTAGTTTCCTGAAAAGAAGAACAAATATGATTAGTGATTCCTGAATCCATATTTAAGTAGAATCGTTATTCTCTACTATGCATGTTTCTAGAACCAGTAATTCGTATTTACCTTGATTCTCTTTTCCAGCCTTCTTATCGACAAGGTACTTTGGGTATTTCCTTTTCCAGTGCCCATCACCGTTGTAGTAGAAACATTTTCCTTTCTCTGCAACGGGCTTTTTGCCTTTTGCAATTATAGTAGGAGGTGTTTTCCCTTTCCCTTTTCCTTTCTTCTTCTGAATACCTTTATTCTTTGGGACAGATTTATTTCCAGAGGTAGATCCCTTTTGGAATCTCTTTTTTGAGGTAGTAGCAACATTTACCTCTGCCTCAGAACCCTTATTTTTCAATAAGGACAGGTAAATCTGTAACTCATTGAGAAGAGTGGTAAGATTATAATCTATTTTGTTCATCATGGCGTTAGTTCTGAACTGGAAAAAGCTCTTCGAAAAAGACTCCATGATGAACCGTACTTGGCTCTTCTCGTTCATGACAGCCCCGTTTACTTCCGCGATGTTGAAGTGGACCATCATGTCCAGAACATGTTCCCTAACATTCGTTCCTTCTTTCATCCGGCAATTGTAAACATATTTGATATCATCATGCATAGCCGAGGAGGATGGTTGTCCAAATAGGCCTTGCAGTGAGTCCATGATCTCCTTAGCGGTGATAATTTTTTCATGCTTTTTGGATAGTATATCTAATATACTTGCCAAAATATAGACTTTGGCTTTTTCATTAGCCTTAGTCCATCTGTCATGAGCATCCCGAACAGTTCGGTTCGCGTTCTGAGCAGAAACTGGAGGACATTCCTCCGTTAAAACAAACCTCAGATCATCGATAACTAGTATAGTGTTTAAATTAGATTTCCAAGTTCCATAGTTATTGCCGTTAAGTTTCTTGGAAGCTAATAGTTGAACTATAGATGTACTCATTGATGAAAGAAATGAACAAGTTTAATTAGTGAATTTACTCTAAATTTTAATCCAATTGATTTAGCAAGTAATAATGTACCCATATTTCATTATCTATTTTGCAATGATACTTCAGTGAGTCAGAATGACCCCTACCGAAGGGCAGTCGACCACTCATTCACTGAATCAAGATACTCTTGACTAAATACTAATACCAAAATAACTCTTATTCTTATAGTATTTAGTTATCGTTTCTTTGGTCAAGAACTTTACTAATACTTAGTAAGTCTTGTAAGTGTATACCCTCCATTTTCGAATCACAAAGATTAGAATCAAAACAAGCCCTCGAAGGAGAAACAATTGCATGAAAACGGACCTAAGTAATTCTATCCATTTCTGGAGTTCACGGAGTTCTGAATCCTATGTTACAAACCCTCCGAAGGGATAGGCGCCTATAAACGGCAAGCAGGTGCAACATAGGAATCTCATAGTGTGACCTAATAGAAGAGACTGTAGGATGTGTTGACACACACCCTTCACACACTTACTATGAACTACTTCCCTTATTCACCTTGTTATTGACCCATGAAAACACTTTCTGAAGGGAGGTTGCCCAAATAGAAACTCGAAGCCGAGCATGGGATCTCACGTTGTGAACTCTTAGGGACGTGAGAGCTAATGATAATGTATCGTATACATTATTAATCTCCCACTAAAGAGTCTGTAATTTTTCCGAGATTTATCGAGTTGTAATTTGGCCAAATTTCGAAGAGTACCGAGAAGTGCTCATGAAGAAGGGAAACATAGCAGAATTTTTTTTTTCTTTTGGTTGAACTCACGGGAAGAAGAAGAAGATGAAGTTGACCGGTCAAACTTTGACCGGTTCAACCTTTTTTGGACCGGTTCAACCCTATTTCAGCCGGTTCAACCCGTTTTCGAGGTGTTTCAAGCCGATTCAAGCTGGTTCGAAGTGTTCGGGACTTGTTCTAGCAGTTTTTTTAATTATTATTGTAATAATTTAGGTTTTTACTTGCTAAAAATGCCAAAATTGGTCCAATTTAGTGTGTTTTAAATTTATTTATGCATGAATGTATGTTTAAGTAATTTACATTTATTTGTGCATATAGTATGCCATATAGACTTAAATCCCCACCATAGGATAAACATGTTTCATGCATTTTATGTATGTTATAAATGTTATAATGTATTTTATTCATGATTATTTTAATTTCATGAGTGTTAATATAATTAGTTATATTAATTGATGAAATGTATATATATGTTATGGTTTTTTGAATTGTTTATTTTATAATTGTTATAAAATAAATTAGAATTTTAAAATCTATAACAAAGATAATTGCATGCTCACCTAGGGTAAAACCGGTGCAACTCAAATCAACCTCTTTTAATAGTTAAAATTAGGTCGATATCTTGTAAAATTATGTTTACAAAACTCACCCAACAAAACCCTGTCTAAGGCTGGAGGTATTTAAGTTGACAGTTTATGGAACACCTCCTACCTGGGATAGAGTTGGCGTCTGAGTTGAGTTAACCCGATTTTATGAGCATGCGAGAGCGGTGTAAGGTGACTTAAAATGATTTCAATCACTTAAACATCATAGGTTAAATTTTGTAAATAAGTGAATTTTAGTACATATGAAGTTATTCAAGTGAATTAATTGTTTATTAACTCTAAATCCAATTAAACTACGAACCCTTGGCTATTATTATGAGTACTTGGACTTTATGTGGAGACATAAACAGGATCAAGTTCGAGTAAGTAGCCTAAATAGTCTATAGTACATGGATCAGGTTGGGTACCTCTTCCTGGAGACACTATTGAATACAACCCGCTTCATGATTATTACAAATGTTGTAAAGTGTCATAAATGAAGTGATCCTGATTTGTTCATGTAAAGACATGTGAGCGGGGGTATTCTACATAATAAGATTGTGTAAGACTGACCCTGAAATAATCACTGTTACGTATTAACACCATTTATGATTAACATTGATTAATTTCACTTAATGATGACCTAGATAACTTGATCTGAATCTTGAGCTATCTATGAACTCCTGTTTATTCAGAATTATCCATTGATCTACATAGGTGAGAGTAAGCTCAATAGCGCTACTTAATATTCCTCCCATTTCAAGGATAAGACCGGGTAGATAGCTGGGGACATAGAATTTGCAAGACGGAATTCACTCCTACCCAACTTAGGGATAGTAGAAAGGTTGTTCTCTTAAGTGTTGTTCCCGAGTCTTGAACAAGAGGCTCCATCCTCTCACTGGCCCGAGAAGGAATGGATTTAGTGATTAGATCCTAAATCAATTGTTCATTAGAGGGACAGTGATACTTAAGAAGAAAAGATGTAACTCAGAGGTAAATCGGTAATTGACCTAGCTGAAGTTATGAACGACCTGTGAATGATTGACTTATCGATGACGGTTATATCAAATGGACACAAATATATCACAATAATATCTACAGTGAGGAGAATGCAGCTACGGGTTTTAGTGGAGTATTCCGTTAGTTACACGAATGTTAGTTAACTAGGTTAAAGAGTTTGGTCGGTTTAATCTCAAATCGTTGGAGTTCATGATCTGTAGGTCCATTAGGTCCTCTACTTAGCTCATAAATGGACTAAAATCTTAGATAGTGTGGTGAATGAGTTTGAACCGTTCAAATATCTGCTTAAGGAATGAAAATCAGATATATACGATAATATCGACGTTAATTACGAATTAAACGGACAAATAGAGTTAATTATAATATTTAAATATGATTTAAATATTAATTATATGAATAGGGATTCATATCCTTTTTTTTCAGAAAAATC
>NC_052351.1:53528991-53564728 GCF_009727055.1 Benincasa hispida
ACGGACAAATAGAGTTAATTATAATATTTAAATATTGATTTAAATATTAATTATATGAATAGGGATTCATATCCTTTTTTTTCAGAAAAATCGGAAACAAATGGAAAAATAATATTTATTTTATATTAAAATAATATTATATTTATTTAATTGATTAATTAAATATTAAATTATTTGTATTTATTTAATTATTTTTTGAAAAATAAAAATCAATTTCAATTCAATTTTTGGAAATTCATTGAAAATTGATTTTGAAAATGGATTTTGATGATTGGATTTTTCTTACTAACTAAGCTATGAGCTTTGGTTGTTTTTTCTTCACAATTAATCAACTAATTAACATTTTGTGTTGTCAAATTTTGAGTGCAATTGAATTGCATATTTATTCTTTAATAAATTACGAGATGAGATTGATAAGATATGAAACATGGTTAAGCAAATTTTGATAGTGGGAAATTAAAAGGTTAATCTGTGCTCGAAAAATTCAATTGATTGTCTTCATCTTCTTCCCAACCTTCTGAATTCATGGTCTGCAAATTTCACCACAAATTTGGATCCCACATCCAATCTAAGCCTAGAGAGAATGAGTTAGAGAAGGACTCTTGTGGTTGGTCCTACACCACGTGGTGCTGAAATTCATCAAGAATTGAAGGAGAATTTTTGGAGCTTCAAGGTAAGTGTTTCTTGAAACTTTGTTTCCTTATTTAATTGCATGTTTAATCCTCTAATTGAGAATCTTAGAGTGAGAAATTGATCAGAAAACTCAATCTTCACTACATGCTCATTTATCCTACAATTACTTGATCTTATCTATCACATGGTAGACAGTTAGAGTTAGGTCCATCGTTGTTTATCGAGATCTATTCGTTGGTTGGAACATAGATTTAGTAATGAGTTGAATAATAGTGCACTTTGTTGCAGTTTGGCACTGTGGGGTTTGAACGCATTCCATGCATTTAGAGACATGGCTTAAACTTACCGTGTTTACCACCGCTCGCGTCGAAGCGTCAATTGTCGGAGTTGAAAAGTGCACTATCTAGTATGCAATGACCGCGCGTTCCTATCACAGTTTTCTTACACTCGCGCAAGCATAAGGCGAGCACAAGTTCTAGGTAATCCGAGGTCGAACATAGGACATTGTCACTCAATTAATGCTTATGAAGTAATGCGTTTGAGGCATGAATAAAAATAAAAAGAAGTAAATGGAATTACTTGCTAACTCCTACCTCCTTAAGCTAAACAGGTTGGAGTGATGACAAGATATGCAGATTGAGAATAAGTGAGGTTGCAGACAAGGCTTTTAACGCGTGGTAATGTTCTGATATTATCTGCTCGTAGGAAATCCCAGCTTCTCCATACTTACGGCATCAGCACCTCTCGGTTTCAGCCGTATGCTTATATCTCATATTTATTAGGGAGCGCTTCGAGCTTAAAGTTGTGCCTATCTTCTAGGAGACAACGCATACTTTGCTTTAAGTGTGTTTCACTATTCACCCTTCAGCTTCTAGTTGCGGCTGAAGTAGCTCATGGGCAAGGCCTTGCAACAGGCTTATAAACAAAGTGTTGTACATCTCTACATTTTAAGCAAAGGTTAGAAGGATATAACTCACTATTTACTTTGCACACTTTACATCACCTCTCCGATGGGTTGTTACATGCTTCCCTATCTTAGGCTAACACGATTGGTATGTTGGCAATTGCTCCTTTAATAACCCAAAACGATGGGAAGTGAATGATGATAAAGATAAAGAAGATGAAGAAGAATGGTACATGAAGGAGATGAAGAATATGCCGAATTGATTACACAATGAATATAACGTCTTAAAATCAGTGAATGCAATAACATACTACATGGATAAGAGGAGAGAATGGAAGGTTCAGATGGAAAACAATCATTTGCATTTTTCCTTTGTAGCGCCGTCAAGTTTGCTCGGTGGTGCCATGGAGTGAGATGATGAGATGAAGTCGTGTCTTGTGGCTTCTATCTCCGTCGCGACAAGCTCTGGTTGCAATCGAATGGATTCATGGAGGTAAGGAAGTTCCTCACTTGGAAATCTTGCTCAATGTTGTCTCATCTGTGATCACAAGAACTGCCCTAAGACGACAACCTCTGGGATTGATCTCAAAAATGAATGTCTCAGGGGGCTATTTATAAAGCTGGACTGCCGACAGTATGTTCGCAATGGATGAAGGTATGGCCTCACTTGACTACTTTTGTCACGGTTATGGGTATTGCACATCTCCTTATTTATTGACACTCCCAAGGAGGATATCCGAGCTTAGTTTACGCCGGAAATATCAACACGTCTTACCCATCTTGCGATCCTCCTTCTATTATGGCTATCATTCTGTGGCCGCAATCTCTAAGTGACCATCGCAATTGCTTGATCACCGCAACTTTGATGCGTCGAACGCAACTTCCATGCGTTGGACGCATGTGATCGATGCAGGTGTTCATCTTTGCGGTAACTTGATTTCAGCGCATGTGTTTGCCTGCACGTGCTCATTTCCAATGCATGCATTTTGATTCCTGCGATAGCTAAAAAAATAGGCACTTTGGCACGGAATAACGCATAGTAGCGGGGTTAGTGAGGATTTAGGTGCTGATCGACGCAAAACTCAATTTTACATGAATTCTAAGTATTATCACCGTATTTTCTACTTATCAGCCCCCATAATTCTAAATAAAAGACTACAATAACTCGTATTTTTACGAGTTATCATTTATCATGTGATATTTTGCTATCAATTGTAAATATTTGTAGCAGTTTTGTTATTTAAAATAAATTTTATTTCTAAATAGTTAAATAGTTGTTTGTTCATATAAATGGCCAATTACAAAATTCACATTTGTGTAAAATAGTCAACTCACTAAAATACCCACGTGTAATAAAATTGAAAAAATAAGATGTAGTTTCCATAATAATTAAAGATATAACCAAATGACAATCAACCAAAATCTAAAATGTAGGTGAATAAAATATGTTAATCTAATTTTTTTTTTTCAAAACGCTATTTGAATTTTAAAATATTAATTTAAATTAATAAACAAATAAATTTGAGATCTGGGGAAAAAAATACACTTTATTATTATTTTTTTAATTAATTAGAGTTAACACACAAATACTTGAGATTCAAGATGTTCAAAAATTTTATGGGCAAATTGGCCATCGATATATTTTTATTAGTTTTCTTTCTTCTACAACTTGTTGGTTAATGTTATTAACATGTATTTGAATTATTTGCACAATTTTTGTTGTTTGAGTACAATACAATTTAATACTTTTTTTTTTTTTAAAAAAATTTTTTTAGAATACGATGATAGCAAGCGTAGAAATGGATAGTCAATGGGTGTATTTGTGTATGAAATTTGCGTAGTTGCAAGATTGTTAAAAAATAATAGTGAAATTAGGTCCGTAGTTTGCATATATAGATTTTGCACTAAATGGCAAAATAACAAGTCCATCCTAATTGAAATAGCCGAATGACCAAAATGCTTTCATAGTCAAACCTGATGATTGCATCTTATTGTCGATTTGATCGTTAATGCTATTAATTACTATCTAATTGTTGTCGAATTGTTATTTTATATTGATTGTTATCTTATATTATTTGTTAATGATATTGTTTACTATTTGGTTGATGTTAAATTAGTATTTGATACTTATTGTTATCCAATTACTAATGATACTGATTACTATCTAATTCTTGTCTTACTACAGTATGATACTAATTGTCAAAGATGTCAGTGGTTATTTGATTGTTGATTAATTACTATTTGATACCGATTTCTATTTTATTGTTGCCTGATTACTATTTGACGATGTTATTAATGATGTTGATTGCTGTCTGATTACTCTTTGATATTGATTATTATTTTATACTTACTAGGAATATTATCAACAATTCTTTTTAATCGTGCGTTTCAAGCATTTTCCACAATTAAAATTTGAAAAATCCCCACTACATTGTTTTGACGTATAAATCACTTCGTCTCTGATTGCCAATGATATCAATTGCTATGTGACTACTATCTAATTACTATATGTTACTGATTATTATTTTATTAATATCTAATTGTTATTTGATACTAAGCATTGCTATTTAATTAATATTCCATTGTTATTTGATACTAAGTACTTTGATTGCTATCTGATTATCATGCAATTGCTATTTGGTATTAAGTAATTTGAGATTGTCATTTGATTACTATTCGACACTAAGTAATTTGTAATTTTATATGGTTGCTATTTGTTTTTTATTTGATACTAAGTGGTTTGTGATTTCTTTCCGATTAATAACAATATTCAAATATCGAGTTAGAAAACAAAAACAACAAAAGTTTAAACCAACGCCAACACAATTACAATGCCATTGTCATCAAATTTCTCAATCTCATACCTACTGTCGTCATCAACTAGTTCTTGATTCTTTGAAGCATCAAGATTTGCTTCTTGGATCATATCTTCATATGATACCACTTTATGTAATATGGTATTGATATAATTGCTTTTTGATTCTTTTCTAATTTCTTTATTTGATGTTCGTAACTTAAACGATATATTTGGGTAAATCAATTGTACGACTTATACAATATTATAATTTGATATTAAATATGCAAGCTTATTTGATCCACTTTGATATTGTATATATCAACTTATTGATATTTGTTTTTTCAAAATTGAGCTTATAAACACATTTCTCTATACGTAGAATTTTCTCCCATTTTATAAAACTATATACATCAAAACATTTAAGAAATTCAATCAGATCCATCTGCAATTTTTCTATAACAATCCATTACTTCCAATTGAAATCTACCGTCTACACAATAAACTCCATATAAAAGGGGATTCAAAATCATCAACTGCAACAACCACATACAAGAGAAACTACAGTATTCAAAGTAACAAAAATAACAGAGACATCCAGATGAACAATAACCACAATTTGAAATCAGATGAACCAAAAGAAACCTAAATCAAACTACAAACAGAGAAGGCAATTTTGAAACAAAAAGAAAAATGAAATCGAAACCAGTAGACAAAATCACAATCGAAACCACAAATTCGCATAAGAAATCTCCTAAATCTCTTTAAAATTGAAACCAGTAGATTTTGAAAACAAACCTATTAGAATGAGAGAAGGTGAGCAAACCAACAGATGAATTTCAACAAACAATAAAATGGAACAAAAGCCCTCCACAAATCGACTTAAAAAAACTCCCGTCGAGCAAGTCGAAATCGAAATCTGCAGTTGAGAAATTCCAAATCGAAACCAATTGTAAACGAGCAAAATCGAGAATCAATCAACTATAGGAGAGAAAGAATTATATGCTGAAGATTGGGGATATTTATGAGGGTAGTTTTAGAATAAAGAAAAATAAAATCTCTACATCTTGCAGGAGCGTAATCGGCGCCTGCATGGAAGTCGACCGAGGTCGGTGTCTGCTCTGGTTCACCTTATGGTCTCTACAGTTCGTCCTCATGCTACTTCCTGGCGGGTTGACCTTCTTGGTCTTATCTAGTGTGTACGGATGTTTTTTCCTTTTGTTGTTCTATGTTTTGCCCCTTGTTTGTGGGGTTTTGGGTTCTTTTCTCTGCCTTTCTTCTTGGTGGTTTACATGTTTGCGTTTTTCGTGTTGGTTTTATTTTGGTCTTATCCTGTTTGGCTTTGTTTTGGTTTTCTTGTCCTGTTTTTGTTTGTGCTTTGTTGCTTTGATGTCTTGATCGGACTGTGGGATTCCCCTTGTTGTTGTATAATAATATCACACATTCTAAAAAAAAAAAAAAAATCTCTAGAAAACACGTGATTTTAGCAATCTGAATATTTATTTATTTATTTTTCCATATTTGCTATATTTAAAAGAGTGATGACATAGATACTAAAGTCTAACTTAAATTAGCTACACGATGCAATTCTCCACAAAACTTTGTAGCTTTGGGCTTCAATTTTTTAATAGAAAAAGTCATTTAAGATCATCTGAAAATGAATGGTCATACAAAGGAGTTACATATGCATCTTACGTACCAAATTACAGAAGAAATGAAGCAAAGAGAACCGTCAAAGATGACGATTAAGTGTATGTTTGAGAATGATTCTAAAGTCGTCAAAATCACTCTTTTGTTGTTTTCAAAATCATTTTAAAATATACTTTGGGACATTTTTTTAGAGGGATTTTGAAATGGTTAAAACTACTTTTGTCATTTTTAAAACTACACTAAAACATGTATTTAATTATTCAAAATCAATTTTGATGATATGAGCCAAAGTAAGTGTAGCTTAATTGGTATCCGAGTCCAAGTGCGTTAGTAATCACGAAGTTTGTGGTTTGAATCCTCCAACCACAGTTGTTGTACTCGTTTTTTGTTTATGATACGAAAATTGCAATTAAAAATGTTAAATATTAAATTAATTTTTAGTGACTAAAGACGTGTTTTGGAGTGATTTTGAGCATAACATAAATGATTTTAACGATCTCAAAATAACTATCGAACATACACTTAAATCAATTTTGATGATATGAAAATTGTATTTAAAGTACAAAATTAAATATTAAATTTATTTTGTGTAATTAAAGACATGTTCATAGTGATTTTTAAAGTGATAAAAATGATTTCAACAATTTGAAAAGGTTTAAATACTATTTTGGTCATTGTACCTTTGGTTTTTGTTCATTTTGGTCCCTATATTTTCAATATGTTCATTTTAGCGTAATTTTAGTTCATTTTGATCAATGTACTTTAAGATTCTTTCATTTTTTTTTAAAAGTGATCATTTTGGTCATTTCATTTTCATTTATATTTCGTTTTAAGGGAATAAGATAATAATTTTTTTAAAGTTCAAGGACCAAAATGAATTAAAGGTGAAAGAATAAAAACTAAAACGAACATTTTAAAAGTATACAAATCAAAATGAACCAAAATTTAAAATATAAAGATCAAAATGAATATTTTAAAAATACAAAGACGAAAATGAACCAAATTAAAAAATAGAAATATAAAGTAAAATCAGTTTCCACTAAGAGAAGACCAAAACAAACGCCATCTCTAAGCTGAAACACTCTAATCCATATTTTCATAGTTATGGGCCTATTATTTGGGCTAACTCAACCATCTTTTTCATGGACTGGACCGGTTCGGATTCTTAAGATGGGCCTGAACCAGATTTGGGCCGAAAGCGGTTCATTTCAAACCTGTATCCAAACACCCCGAAAAGCGAACCACATCAAACCCTAACTCGCAATAACGCCATTTATAAATTCCTTCTTTAGGGTTTCTTCCTCCTCTTACGCTATCCAACTTCCAATCTCTCTCATTTTCCCCTGCCGTTTCTTCCCTAACCCTAATCATGGCTGAAAGAGGAGGAGACCGCGGCGGCTTCGGCAGAGGCTTCGGTGGTAGAGGCCGTGGTGGCGACCGTGGCCGTGGACGCCGTCGTGCTGGCCGCCGTGACGAAGAGGAGAAGTGGGTTCCAGTCACCAAGCTTGGCCGTCTCGTCAAGGAAGGTAAGATTCAATCACTTGAACAGATTTACCTCCACTCTCTTCCAATCAAGGAGCATCAGATCGTTGATACTCTCGTCGGCCCCAGCCTCAAGGATGAGGTCATGAAGATCATGCCTGTGCAGAAACAGACTCGGGCCGGGCAGAGGACTAGGTTTAAGGCCTTCGTTGTTGTTGGTGACGGCAATGGCCATGTCGGATTGGGAGTTAAGTGCAGCAAAGAGGTGGCTACGGCAATACGTGGTTCGATTATATTGGCTAAGTTGTCGGTGATCCCTGTTAGGAGGGGTTATTGGGGTAACAAGATCGGAAAGCCTCATACTGTTCCTTGCAAGGTCACCGGAAAGTGTGGTTCTGTCACCGTCCGTATGGTCCCTGCTCCTCGTGGTGCTGGTATTGTTGCTGCTAGGGTTCCCAAGAAGGTGCTTCAATTCGCTGGTATTGAGGATGTTTTCACTTCCTCCAGGGGATCCACTAAGACGCTTGGAAACTTTGTGAAGGTATATTGTAGTATGATGAAATATCTATATCATCTGTTCTGTTTTATATATCACTGGAATTTTAGGTGTCTATTATCATTATAATATGTTGTGTTTTGTCATTTGGGGACATTCTGAAATTCGGATTTATACTTGGGCGAACCTTGTGAAATCTTGGATGATTATGGATATATGTTACTGATCTGAGTTGTTCGTTTCTTGGATTTCTCTGATTGTGTGTTGTGTTGTGTGTATTCTTTTGTGGAATTCACTTGTGTTTTGTATTTTTAGCTTGCTACATTATTTTTTCTTGTTGAATGTCGTGGATAGTTTAATCTGGAATAATTATGTCTAAATCAGTGTACTGGGTTGGGTTTTGTAAGATATTCGGTTTGAGTGCAATGTTTAAATACAAAACAGTTTTGGAGTAGTTAAGTTATTGTTTGGAGTACATAAATGAGAGAATTTCAAGTATTTCTTATGATTGATCACATGGAATGAATTGCTAGTGAAATTGTATGCAAATAGTTGGTACATGAACAGCTATTGATACAAGGTTTCTTTTTCGGAAATGAAATTTAGTCAGTTGAACAGATGGTTTGTGTGCATTATATTTCTTAATGTTGAACTTGAACTTGAACTGGAGTGCTCAATTTGTGTCTGTATGTAAGTCAGTCAGATATAATTTTGTCCGTCGTTACTAATGTTTTGATTTTTTGCAGGCCACCTTTGATTGTCTATTGAAAACATATGGTTTCCTGACACCCGAGTTCTGGAGGGAGACCCGCTTCACCAAATCTCCATTCCAAGAGCATACCGATCTGTTGGCTAAACCGACCGTAAAAGCATTGTTGTTGGAGGATCCTGAGAGTGTTAATGTTTAAGCCTGCGTATGGTATGTTTTGAATGGAAAAGAGAAGAATGTTTTTGTTGGGACAACTCTATAGATTATTTATTTTTAAAAAAGATCAAAGTTCGTTTTAGAATTTGTCAAAAAAATTGTTGTAATTGGAAATGTGCACGTAGATAAATTGTCAAAAAAAATCATGAATTCATGTCAAATTTCTTTTGTTGTAGATATGATTTCCGAAAAAGAGATGTTCCACTTATCAACCGAAAACATAAACAAAGTTCGTTTTAGAATTTCTCATTCCGTAGATAAAAATGGACTTTGGAAACAATTTATCTTACTATTGAAAAGGTTAGTAAAAACATTGAAGAAGGTTGACACTAACATCATCTTCATCAGCAAAGGCACCCCAAAAACAAGATCTTAAAAGGCTGGGCCTTTTTCAAAAATGAAAGTTGGAAGGGATCATTTTTATCAATTTTTGAAGGTTTTCGAACAACAGTATTTTCTAATTTGAACCAACGTTTCCATCCAAAACTTATTAGCATATCAAAATGTTTTCGAATGGTTTGGGGTATTTTGTAAATTTTTAAGAGGGTATTTGGGGTAAAGAGACGATTATTATAGTCCCAAGTATACTTGAGTTATCATAGTTGGACTGTAGATTATTTTAGTTTGTTTATAATAATATGTTCTTGAGATGTAAACTATTTTAGTTTGGGAAGGAAATAGTAAACATTGTAGCAAATAATAAAAAATGATAAATGTAAAATACTAAGAATGATAGCAAATAGTAAATATTGTAGAAAATAATGGTTTTGAAATAGTGTTTACAATAACTAATTAGAGGTTTTGAAATTAGCAAGAAATGGTATTATAATCTTAGGAAAGTCTTTGCTTCAAATTTAGACAAAATTTTAACATTTTTCATCCACAATTAATGTAAGAGTACTTTTGAATGTTTTTAAAATATATATTATCGAATATCTTTAAAGTTGTGTATTATGGAAACAAAAACCGATAATAGGAGTAGTTTTTTATAATTTAGACCATAATTGAATAGAAAACTACCTTTTTAATTTTCAAGTTTTGAACAAATAGTTTAAAAGGTATCTAAGTTGTTTTTTTTTCAATTATTTTAAATAGTTATACAACATTTTGGATTAGAAAAATTAAATTTAAAAATAATTTTAGAAAGAAGAAATAACTTTTCAAAATCATTTTTCTAATTTTAAAAATAATAAAAAATAAAATGACATTTTAAACCTATTTTGAAAATTTTAATGACTAAAAAGTTATATTTTTAAAACTTAAGGACTAAATGCACATATTTCTAAAAATTTGAGGACTAAAAAGATACATTTTGAAAATTGAAGAACCAAATGTACATATCCTTTGAATTTGGGGATAAAAAGATAATTTTCTCAAACAAGTTCACCCTTAAAAAAATGGATAGATTATAAAAATGCTATTGAACTTTGTACTTTGTGTAAAAAATATCCATAAATTTTCAAAAGTTTAAAAAATACCCAAAAACTTCTAAGTGTAAGGGCTATGCGTTGAGCTTCGGAAAATTGGTTAAGTGTTGGAAATAGGTGGGTTGGATGCATGATGTAGTGAGAAGTTAGAATTTTGACTAAGTGTTAGTAGGAGAAGAGTATGACTTAATCTTTATTGGAAGCATGTTCAAGTTCAATTCATCATCTTAATATTGGAAGCGCGGTTGGATGTATACTTAGGCCAAGGAAGGACACATTGGACGCATACTTGGACAGAAAAAGACCCCTTGGACGCATCCAGTGGTAAGAAAACTTGGTTGGACATAGGAAATTTGACCAATATGTGTCCAACTGGTGGAGGATGCATCCAACCTAGTCAAGGGAAGGCTGGATATGGGTCCAACTTGTCCACAGGAGTCTGTCTCTTCATCGACTATTACTGTTGGTTACCATAAGCCTTTTTTTTACACCCATTTGATTTGGTAAGCTAAATTTAGGGCCAAGTAGGTATTCTAAGGTTATTTTTAGCCATAATTTTTTATTCTAAACGAAAATTGGATAAATCCAAGGTGAGTTGAAGTTTAGAGGAAACCAGGGATCCAAGAAGAAACTAGGAGGAAGACTTGGAGAAATAGGAATCCCTCCCGGTGACTATGAGCAACCTTTTCTAAAAGAAAAACCCCATTTTAACTATGTTATAAGTGTTTGATGAAATAAATTATGTTTATGAGTTATTTCAAGATTTATATTGATAAATATGATTTTATCAACATGCGTTGAGTTATGAATTTAAATATAAATGCTTGTTTTGATTGTTCAAGCATTATTATGAAAAATGATGGTATGAGAAAGAGGTTTTCAAACCATTGGATCTAGTACCTGGGACGAGTTGCTTGAACTCTGCGTGCACGTATGAAAATTGCTATGTGTTGAGTTTGTTTTGCAATAGCAAAAACTGAGTGTGTTGAGTTGGTTCCACCTCATTGACTGAGTGTGTTGAGTTGATTCCACCTCAGTGCCTAAATGTGTTGAGTTGGTCCACCACAGGGATGTTCAGATACATGTTTGATGATGGATTTATCATGCATTATCATGCCTTTGATTAGTTTCATGCGATTCTTTGTTCTAAAAAGTTTATCATGTGTTTGGATAAGTTTCTATTAAAATTGTTGGAGATGACGCCCCTAAATCTCGTGGTCTTGTTTATAAATCATATTTGTACAAATATATTATTTATTTAATAAAATATATTAACCCAAAACCAATAAACTAAGATCCAAAATTATCCGATGTAACTTAAACATGTATATGAAGACATATAGGTGGATCATGTTTAAGTGATAACTTGAACGATCTATAGTAGATGGATAAGGCTAGGTACCTTATCCTAGTGCACTACGGATATGACCCGTTTTTTAGTTGTTACAATTATTGTAAAGTGCAAATGGTAAAATCCTGATCATTCATGTGGAGATATGTGAGTGAGAATATCCTATACAAAGAGTTTGTATAAGACCGAACCACGAAATAAATAGTCTCTCTTTATAAAACCATTGCTAGAAGAGACTTACATTTTATCAGAATGACCACAGGTGACTTGACCTGAATTCTGAGTGAGTTGTGAACTCCTACCTATGAAGGGCTGTCCTTTGATTTGTATGAGTGAGAGTGGTCAGATTCGCCGACTCAATAAGCCTACCATTTCGGGGATTCGTCTGATTGAGAAGTGGGGAACATAACTACACAAGAATGAATTTACTTCTTCCCTATTGTTAGGATAAATAGATAAATTGCTCCCTTAAGGGTTGATTCCGGAGCTTAAACAATGTGGCGCCACACTCTCTCCTGGCCCAAGAGGAATTCGGTTATAGTTGGACTATAACTAATTGTTCATTAGAGGAACCAGTGGTGTTTAAGGAGTTAAATATAACTATTGGGGTAAAACGATAACTTTGACCCAACTGTACTTACGAGCAATTTGTGAATGGTCATTGTGATTGGTTATATCCATTGGACCCAAAAATATATATAGTGCGAAGAGTGAAACTGTCGGTCTTTAGTGGAGTGATCCACAGTTAATAAAGAATGATTAATTTAATTAAAGAGTTTAATTAATTAATCAAATATCATTAGAGCTTCAATCTATAGGCCTATAAGGATTCCTGGTTAGCTCAATAAGGATTTAATTAAATTAATTTTGGATTAATTTGAATTGTTCAAATTAATTATATAAGATATAATTAATACAATGTGTATGATACATTATAATATAAAGTTTTTATGAGAGAAATAAATATTTGAATTTGATTCAAATATTAATTATATGATTGTAATTCATATAAAAACTATAGGTTAAATTTAATATGAATATAATTTATATTAATATTATAGTTTATACAAGAGATTAATAAACTATAGGTTATATTATATGTGACATAACATATAGTTGAATATGTTATATCACTCACATATAGTATCACATACACACACACACATATATAAATTAGTTACTATATATATATTATTAAAATTTCAAAATTTTGAATTTTTAGTTCATTTTAAATTGAAAAAAGGGGAGGGAGTTATTTTTTGGGAAAATTAAAAGGATATTGTCTTTTTAGAAACTATTTAGGAAAATATTGTTGTTTTCAAACTATTTTTAAAAATATTGTTTTTGTTTTTGTTTTTTTAATAACTCGAGGGTTCAAAATTCGAATTTTGAACCCTCGACCTTGCCCTTTCGCTTTTTGAAACATTATTATTTTGAGTCTGTTTAATTATTATTCCGAAAACCTTCCTCGATCAAAAGATTGTATTTCTAAATTTTCATAAGGTCCCCCTAGAATTCATTCCAAAGCTTGTTGAATAATTTTTACGGATTCTGTCATCAATGAATCTCCTTCTTTTTGCCATTGAACTTCCCAATCAAATTCGTCATAACACTCATAATTATTTGATGTGTTAAAAATAATTTTGTATTGGGAGAGAGTAAGAAGGAGGAAGAGTAAGAGAGAGAGCTAGATTATGAGAGAGCGAGAGCGAAATTTTGAGTGAGAGTGAAAGCGAGATAGCGAGATTTTGATAGAGAGCGAGAGTACACTTCAATTTTTGGGTTATCCGTACAAATTTTCTTTTCTTTTTTAATTATTACACATTCTACCTTCTTCTTTCTTTCTTTTTTTTTTCTTTTTTTTTTTAATTTTCCATTTTATAAAAACAATTTCTAAAAATATTTTATTATTTTATTTAAACTCTAAAAAGAATAAATTAAAAAAAAAATAGTATCTCATAAAAATAAAAAAATATAAATTAAATATCTTATTTATATAAAAATAATTACAAAAATCAATGTGTCTCACAAGGTGGACGTCGTCGATTTCGAGCGGGTTGTCGTCGTCAACTTCAAACTTGAGGTTGTTCGGGTTCTTCTTGATGTTGCTTTGGTACCTCTACAGGCGCTTCATAATATAAATATTCATTATACTCTCCACGACCCCAACCATGTCCTTGCACGTATGAAGACGAAAGACCAGACTCTGAGTCATAATGTCCTGAACCAAATGCTGACATCATCATCATTGGACTAACATAATCAGTTTGACTCTACGTCTGCATCATAGGGGGCGACTCTTCCACATAATGTGCAACTTCATCAAACTCATCATCTTCCTGAAAAGGTCCTCTACATCTAGAAGCTGGTGGAGGAACAATAGGTATATCGTACATATAATGAACTTCCTCCATATAGGTTTGGTTGTCACTACATATAGCAAGAATCTGGTTCGGATCATTCGCAACCTCATGGAGTCTACTGTTGTTCGATCTCTGTGAATTATAAAATAATTAGACAATATTTAAAATAAATTTAAATTAAAAATAATTAGATAACATTCATTCATTTACCAGATGACCCACAGCTACTCCCGGACGAGTGATGTAGTGCCTTGTGATATTAGTTTACCAATGAATATATTCTGGAGTGACATCTGTGTCAAACTGTTCAAGAGAAACCCCTATTGCAATAAACCTTGCACGATAGTGCCATCTCACTACCAAATGTGCAACTTTTTCGGACCAATCTCCAATCCTTAGGCCAATATCATGCAGTACGGGTTCAGTATTACAAGGCGATAGGACATCCTGCTGAAAATCGAATTGTCTCATCACCTTGTTAGGAAGGTGCCACTCACCAATGTGAAAACATATGAGAGGACTCATCGTCCGCCATATGTTTTGACCATTCGTACAAAAATTAGACAAAGTATGCATAATAATTTTGTACAACCCCCAAATAACCTGAAACAGAAAATATTATATTAGAGAATATTTAAGACAATACAATAAAAATTTGTGTATAAAATAATCAATAGGTTCAGTGTAATGTACCTGTCAGGTTTGAAGCAGAATCAAACATGGTATCTATATTGGTTGAACTAGCATGTGTATGCTTGTCCCTAGTTCACAACAAATTTGATCTCTCACCTAAATTTAATTGATAATTTTAGAATTTAATAATTAAACTAGCTCAGTGATATAAGACAATTAAATTGAATTAAAACACATACCGAGGAACCGTAGACTCGTCAACTAATTAAAGCGGTCTATTAACATGTGTGTTACTGTGGAGCCATTGTTGAAATCGCTCTTAAGCCATAGTTGCAAAAGTATGAGAGGTTCAGTTATCTCTCGAATCTCAGGTCTTGTTACTTTGCATAGTTGTCTATACAACCATGCCAAGCATGCTCCACCCCACGAATACCACCCCACGAATACCGCCCCACAGTGGCAGGAACATCAAGTGAACAAAATGACTTGATTTATCTGAAACAGACTTCCACCCATCATTTGTAGTATATATGCTCGCGCATATCTTATGATAATTTCCTCGTCTGCATCATCTGTGAGCTCACGAAATTGTGTTCCTAACCATATTAAACTTAACCTTGATCCTTTAATCTTGTCGGCAGGTGGGGTCGCACTGAGGTACAATTGATAAACTTCTGACCAGTCATCGTACATCACTCCATTGACCGGCTCATCGTCAACAGGTAACCCAACAACACTTCTATGTCTTGTAGAGTGATAGTGCATTCCCCAACAGACATATGAAATGTATGCGTCTCGGGCCTCCATCTCTCGATCAAGGTTGTGATCAGATGCCAGTCCAACTGAATAAATCCTAAACTGGCAACCGCATAGAATCCAGATGTGCGCAGTAGCGATAGTATTCGAGGGTGGAGCGGGATAGTGAGCTGGAGAACTGCCTCTCGATGCTTGCAAGATATTTCTCCAGTAGTATGATCTCGCTATAAAACAGATGATCGATGAATGGACTGGTCATTTAAAACATCGGGATCAACAGGTCCTGGGTTTAAAGCCATGATCTGAAAAGAAAAAAAAAATATTTCTCAATTAATATTTGTTTCTCAATTAGAAGAATAATGTACAACTCAATTAAAAGAATAATGTACAACTTAATTAGAAGAATAATGTATAACTTAACTAAAAGAATAATATACAACTTAATTAAAAGAATAATGTATAACTTAATTAAAAGAATATTTTAATAATGTTTTTTTAGGCTAGTAAATTCCACAAATTTTTTTGAGGCTAGTAAATTCCACAACTTAATTAAAAGAATATCTTAATAAAGGAAATTGAATATACAATAAAAAAAATGAGGATCTCGCTCATGAGCAGGATCTCACTCATGAGCGAGATTTCCTTCACCCACTTATCTTTTATTGTATATTCAATTTTTTTTATTATCAAGTTGTACACTATTCTTTTAATTAACTTGTACATTATTCTTTTAATTAATATATATATATATGACCAATGAGAGAAAAAGGTAATAATCATTAATGAAAAAATAACAGCAATAACAGAATTTTGTTACAATTAATAACTATAATTGAGTAAGTTTAATGAAACTGCATATATTAAAATTGAAAGGTGAAATAAGTAAATAGAATAGTAGAGAAAAGTGAGGGTAAATTTAGTTGATATGTAGTGTAAGGGTAAAGAATAATGTAAAACTTTATTGATTACAATAAAAAAATTGAATATACAATAAATTATTATAAAATAATTGAATATACAATAAATTATAATAAAAAAATTTGAATATACAATAAATTATAACAAAAAAATTGAATATACAATAAAATGAATATATAATAAAAAAAATTATTTATTTTTCAATCCCTAACTATCTGGAGCCTGTAAGGATACTTCCTTCGATTATGTCCTAACTGATTACAAAATCCACATCGTTGTCGAGTGGCTGGTTCTGTCCAATCCATCTCGTTGTGATAACGTGAACTTTTCGATCTACCAAGTTTTCTTAACAACGATGGATCAGGATATAAGACAAGTATATTAGGATGCATGATCCAATAATTTTCATGCGGTACAGGTTGAAATTGAGGAGAGTAACATTCAGCATACGTTGACAATTTGTAGTAGTCCTGTGAGCAAATGGTCATAAAATGCGAGCATGGAATGTCGAATGCTTGCCACTTGTTAGTTGAACAGTACCGCTCGAACCTATTCCTCCTTTGGCATTGAGACTATGGCGTCCGGTCTTCACATGAAACACATCTTCATACCAATCGTATGATTGTACTTCATGTTTACTAGATCGTGCAACCCATTTATTTATTTTCTCATGTGCGTACCTAAATTTTTACTCCACTTAGTATTATAAAATATGTTTGAATAAATTATTAATAAAATATATATATAAAAAATAATATTACCGGGTGTATTTATCTTGACCCTCCAATACATCCCTTATTTCTTCTTCTCTTCTTTTCTCGAAATAGTTCACGCATTTGAAGAATGTTATTTGAGCAATAACATTTATAGGCGATATTCGAGCTCCTTTGAGGACACCATTTATGCACTCTGATAGATTTGTCGACATCCACCCATATCTGAATCCTTCATCATGTGCTTGAGTCCATTGCTCTAAACTAATGTTGTAAAAAATACTCAGACAACTCCAATTTATTCCTTTGATATCTTCAATTGCTTTGTTGAACTTTCGAATTTGAAACTGACACCCAGCACGATAAACATAATTTTTCAATGAATTAAATTTATACTTTTTATTGAAGTTGCTGACCATATAATGTAAGCAGAAACGATGGTGACATTTCGGTCCCATCCAACAATTTTCTAGGTTGTTCACTGTTGCGATTATACCAGCATATCGATCTGAAATTAAACACACCCCTTCGTGTGTTACAATTTCTCTCAGATGTTTCAGGAACCATCCCCATGAGTCTACGAACTCTTCATCTGCAACGGCAAACGCAAATGGAAGAAGATGGCCGTTCGAGTCAACTGATGTAGCAATCAACAGTTTTCCTCTACATTTGCCATACAAGTGTGTACCATCTATCTGAATTATCGGCCTACATTTATTAAAAGCTTCTATATAAGGACCAAATGGCCAAAATACAGAAGTTAGGATAACATGACCTTCAATAAGCATTTTTTAACTCTCCACTCTACACGTGTTCTAAGATTGGTCTGCTTAACCATATATAACCACCTGGGCAACAATTTGTAAGACTCATCCAATCACCGAACACTTTAGCCAAAAATTTTCTTTTTCCCTCCCATACCCTATGGTAAGGAACATGATATCCAAACTTTGATTTGATGTCGGACTGCAGTTGTACCTGATAGATGGTTTTCCTCTTACGGCGTCATAGAACTCCAGTGCAATCATTGATGAATCTAATTGCACGTGACTTTGACTTAGTTCTGAATAAAAACATGTATGCTGCTCATCATACTTAGTGATCTCGAACAAACCATGTGATTTTTTCTTTATTGCACGAAAGTCTCCTCTTACAACCTTCCTCCCACTTCTTACACCAAATTGTCCAAATCATCGGTGTAGATTCAACAACCTCATATAGTGCGTGACACTTTATTGCAAAACATTTGACCGTGTGTTACAACATTTCCTTGTCTTGACAAATCATCCCTTTATATAATTGAGTATTGTCAACATCCACAGGAGCTACAATTGGGTCATGTTCCCAATTGCTATCCGGTACATTCATATCCAAATCATTGAATGTATCTGAAAGCATCTCATGTTCACGCCCATCGAAATCCAACTCTTCAAATTCGTCATCCGTTTCTGTTCTAAAGTCTCTAAACAGGTTGTTACCCGCCATATCTTCATTATCACATAGCGATGCAACTGACTCTGAATCAGGATCGATACATTGAGTTGGATCTTCAAACTGGTTAAATGATGTATCAGGATCCACCCCTATTCTATTTACATTTACATACAAATGCACTAGATTTGGCACTGGCATTGCCATTGAGAACATCGAGTTCATAGGTTGTGCATTCGAAATAGAGAATGACATAAACCTTATGGTTCTAGATTAGGATGTCTATATATTATTTCGATCTGATTTGCTCCCATATCTACACCAAGTAACATCCGAACCATTTCAATGAATTGTTCAAATACAATTCTACTGTTCACATTTATGGTAAAACTCCCACTTGGTGGTTGGTCATACCCAACTCCATCAATACCATCAATCATATTACCATTTGTAAACAACAAAAATCCTAAGCATCTGCCTGTCATTTTCTATTAAAAAAAAGAAGACAAACATCAATTTTTTATATTATACTTTTTATAAGAAATATATTAAAAATATTAAATTTTTTAGTTTATAAACATAAACTTTTTAAGTTTCATGAACATCAACTTTTTAAACATAACAATAAATTAAACTTTTTATAACTATTTTTAAACATAATAATAAATTAAACTTTTTATAACTATTTTTAAAATTAACAACAAATTAAACTTTTCAAATTAAAATGAGGTAAGCTTTTTAAAACTATTTTTTCAAATTTATAGAAAATAAAAATTAAATTAAATTAAACTTTTCAACTATTTGTAAACTATATTTTCAAAGTTAATACTAGAAAATATCAACTTATCACAATAAACATAACAACAATAATTTTCATATGAATAAACTAAAATTTTCAAACTATATTACATATTAAACTTTTGAAACTATACTAAACTTGTTAACTAACACAATCATTTTGTATTAAACTATAAATATCAACTTCTTAAACATAACAATAAAGTAAACATTTGAACACTATAAACATCAAAGTTAATACTAAATAAATCAAATATCATAAGAATAAACTAAACTTTTCAAATATCATAAGTTCAACTCATAGATTCGACGGTAGTTCTCTTTTTTCCTTCAAAGTGACAACGCACTATTTTTTCCTGTTATTTGTTATCTGACAACAACTATAAAAAATTAAAAAAAATAGAATCTATAAAAAAATAATTATATAAGAACAAAAATAAAATTTATAATTATTCTTAAAAAATAAAAATTTAGTAGAGTAACGAACCTGTATAGTTGTGTGAGAATAATTTGTATTAAATGAACTATAAGAAGAGAAATGGAAATAGAAATGGGAGGAGAGGAAGATGATTTCGAAGGCTTATTTTCGAAAGCAGTGAGGGGGCAGTGAGCTATGAAGGGGCAGTGAGCAAATCAAGGGGAGAGGAGTGAGCAAAATCAAGGGCAGTGAGCTATCGAGGGAGTGAGTGAGCAAAAATGAAGAGGATGGTGGTTTAAAAGAATGTAGGTCGAGTGTTGAACACTCGACCCACGGGTTTGGATGGTTGAAGAGGCATTAAGGCTATGGCGGAGGGGCATGAATGCGTCAATGAATGTAGGGAATCGGAGCAGGGGAATCGAATCAGTCGGTCAATGCATGCAGGGAATCGCGCAGGGGAATCGGAGCAAGGGCAGCATGGTGATAGGACCTATACCTATTCTTAATTTACTTGATAATAAAATCAAGATTGACCATATTTTTTTTAAGACTTATTCAATTATAGTCAATTTTAATATATGCACTTTCATTAAACTTACTTAATTATAGTTATTAGTTGTAACAAAATTCTGTTATTGTTGTTATTTTTTCATTAATGATTATTAGCTTTTTTCTCGTTGGTCATGTATATAATATATATATATATGGGAAGTAAAGAAAGTGAAGACAATTATGAGCGAGATCCTCAAGCATTTTTTTAAAATCTGCCTTCCTAGCGATGCGACATTTCTAGCGAGATTCCCTTCTAGAGCGAGATCCCCATCACAGAGATTTCCTTCAGCGAGATCCTCATCACAAAATTAGCTTCACCCACTTATCTTCCTTGTCGAGGGAACCTAATATACAAAGTTAGCGAGATTCCCTTCTAGAGTGAGATCCTCATCATCATAAGTCGAAACTTCAACCCTCGACAACCCTAATATACATATTGTTTCAAGTTTTTCTTTGTTTGTCGAGTTCTCAACGTTTGACCTCTACATTAATCGGATCCTCAACCCTCGACTTCTAGCCTCGAACTCCCAAAACAACAATATTTCTCTAATAAGTTTTGAAAACAACAATATTAATATTAAAGGTCCGTTATTTTTTACCAACTCCTTCAACTCCTCTTTAATCTCTTAGATGTGAGAACACATATAAGTAAACAGTGATGTCGACATCTTGGGGAACCAACCATAGGTAAATTTGAAATATGGGAAAGAAAGTCCGCCTACAGGACAACATATTTGCTAAATATTTGAAGAAGTTTCATTTTTATTATTTTACCGAATACAAATTTAAAAGTTGCTATATACTCCAATTTTTCAAAAAGTAAAGTTTGATTTTGGATAACTGTCATCTCAAAAAAAAAAAAAAAAAAAAAAAATAAAGAAAAGAAAAGAAAAAAAAAAACCTTGGATAAAGATTGCAACATGAATTCATACCTAAGTCCTGACTGAAAGAGAAATTTTTGGATAAAAACGAACTTTTTAAATAAATAAGATTCTCTCTCAGTTGAATATGCTTATCTTTGTGTCTTCAAAAAGATCTTCAACTGCTAGTTGATTAATCCTCTCTAGACTCTTTGAATATGGAATTGAAATGAGAAGAAGTATTCCCATTTATAGGGCTCTCTGATGAGCTTGGACCCAGTTGGCCCATGGATCTGAATTTGGCTGACCCATGGGTAATCTTTAGGTCTAATTAATTGGACTTGACCGGGTCTTTGGGTCCTATTAATTGGATTTAAGGTTTTTTTTTTTGGCATTTTAGGTTCAAATTAAGCCATATTTGGGCATAATTGGACAAACGCTCAAATTATTGGGCATTTAGTAAATGACTAGGGTATCTATGGTTGGTCTGAAATTTCTCCTCTAACAATATGTTACACAATTCTCTTCTAATTTCCTCAATTAGATAATAATAATGCATTCTTTTACCTATTCGTATGTGTATAATTTCATATAAAAAAATTCTATTAACTAAGAAAACTCGTATACAATACACGATTTAGGAATACACGCTTTTCCACGTAGATGCTAATTTGAGTTTCAACTATCTTATTTTTATCAATAATTTGTATTTCTATCTTATATTCACGTGATTTTTAAAATAATTTTTAAACAATCCTAAATATGTCACTTTTTTTCAAAAACTTTATTATTTAACAACCTAACCCTTTTTTCCCTTAAACTAAAAGAAAAAAAAAGAAAAATCTAGGGGAATTTGTTAAACTCAAATTTGTATAATCGAAGGAGAAATTGGGGAAAGGGTCAAAATCAATTCAGAAGTAGACTTTTGGAAGACTCTTCTTCCTCTGAAGCTTTTGGTTTTCGCGTTCTTCTGAATACGCGGAAACTTAAAGCTTCAGAGTCCATTTCAATTTCAATTCCCATTCCCTGTTTCACCCAATTAATCTTCCAATCTCTTTGCAATTTCACAATCTTCAGCCTCCTCTTTTGTTCTTTTCGGTTTCGATTTGGTTATGGGAACCCCGGAATTCCCTAATCTCGGGAAGCATTGCAACTTTGCAGATTGTAAGCAGATCGATTTCTTGCCCTTTGCTTGCGATTGCTGTCACCAGGTTTCTGATTTCTCTCTTTTCATTTTCATATTTTGATCATGAATCTATCTGGTGATTGATTTTATTTGTTTCATCAGTTGGTTCTTTGGATTATTTCTTGTTGTTAATTGTGTTATTGGGGAATTTATGTTTGTTTTGACTTGGTTGATGATCCAATGGTTTGCTCTATTTAGGTTGCTCTGATGTAGAAAATTTTAGTTGCGAGGATTTTTGGAGTTAATTGTTCCAAGTATTGGATGATGATTTTACTTGAAGAATAAAGCATTGTGTTTTTTTCTGGTTCTACCATTAGTACACAAAGGAACCTGTAAATGAAATTGATGGAGAAATAGAATGGAGAATCGTTAACTATCGTGAGTTGAGGTTCTAATTGGATCCTAGGAGCTTTTCTAATGTAATTACTCTTCAAATATTTGGCTACATTTGATAAACAGTGGGTTTTTGGTTTTTTGTTTTTAAGAAAATTTGCTTATAAACCCTACTTTTACCTCTAAATTTATGTGTTATGTTGTCCAATTTCTACCGATATTTTTAAAAACCAAGTCAAGTCTTGGGAACTAAAAAAACAGTTTTTATTTTTGGATTTCAACTAAGAATTCAAACTTTTCTTTAAGAAAAGTGAAAAGCATGCTAAGAAAATGGGGAAAAAACAAACAAATTTCAAAAATACAAAACTAAAAACGAAATTTTATTAAAAGGGCCTTGAATTTTGATTCAGTTTTTGTGTTTTGGTCTCTTCTAAAGCATTTGGATGCTGGGGATGCTAGGTGGGGTTTTCTGAGTATCATTGATTGATATGTTTTTTTTTTCTTTCGATATCCATGGAGACGGCTCTGATTATGATTTGACAGCAATAGTTATCAATCTATCAACTTATGTCAGGATTTCATAGAGTCAGGAATATATTACTTCATTGTTTTATCCATTTTACCTGTAGAAGTTCATCAATACTAACTGTAAGAATCTAGTTTTTCAGGGATTTCAATTTCATTTCAGGCTTATTTAGGTTTCTAAGTTCTGTTTGACTGTTTAAACCTTCAAATGAAATGATTTTACTGTTGCAAATGAACCCTGAATACCTTGTGTCAAAATAGTTCTTGATAAAAGAAATTATTCTGTCATTTCATTTGAATTGTAAAAATAACCAACGTTTGGTACCTAATGCTCAAATATCTGGTTTGATTTAGTTTATTAATTAAAAAAATTCACAGGTCTTCTGTTTGGAGCATCGTAGCTACACTACGCATAGTTGTCCAAAAGCAGATAGATGGGATGTCACCGTTGTCATTTGTCCGCTGTGTGCCAAAGGTGTTCGTCTCATTCCAGATCAAGATCCAAACATTACTTGGGAGATGCATGTAAACACTGAATGTGACCCATCAAATTATAGTAAAGTCACAAAGAAGAAAAAATGCCCTGTACCTGGCTGCAGGGAATTGTTAACATTTTCAAACACGATCAAGTGTCGGGACTGCTCGGTAGACCACTGTTTAAAGCATCGGTTTGGACCTGACCATAAATGTCCTGGACCGAAAAAACCGGAACCAGCAGGTTTTCCATTTGTTGGTCTATTAAGTAGAAGTAGAAAAGAAGAGAAAGGGCCTAAGAAAGCATTGCCCGCCACATCTTCCTCTAAGTGGACTACAGCCTTCCTTAATGCAGCCTCATCTGTTAAAGCCTCAGCTGAGGCAAGCATGACGAAGTTATCAAATGAATTCAGTCAAACTTGGTTAACATCGGGTAGCAGCAGCAACGGTGGAGGGGGAAAT
Source organism: Benincasa hispida (assembly GCF_009727055.1). Lineage (NCBI taxonomy): Eukaryota > Viridiplantae > Streptophyta > Magnoliopsida > Cucurbitales > Cucurbitaceae > Benincasa > Benincasa hispida. The sequence goes on from NC_052351.1 coordinate 53,553,076, forward strand.
GGACAAGTTGAGCAATGTCCACAATGTAGCGCAAAGTTTTCTTCGGTTTCATCGTTAATAGACCATGTCGAAAAAGTTCATGAAAGGGGTGGAAATCGACTTGGGGTGCAGAAGGTTGTGATCGATGCTTGTCCAAAGTGTAGTAGAGGCTTTGTCGATCCCGTTGCCCTTGTGGAGCATATTGAGAGGGATCATGGTGGCACTTCAAGAGCTTGAGCATACAGGTCTCAATTTATACATCACGAGGTATGAGCAGTGAACACCGACTTGATCACAAGTTCGATTGTTTCATCAAACTGTCCCCTCTGATAGAATAGATCATTGTGATGTGCCCTATGTGAACTTTCATCTTATATATATATATAGTAAAAAAGCTTGTCAATCTTGATTAATTTTGGGATGAATAGAGGTGAGGAGTTCTTTGTAGAATATTTGAAGAATTGAATTCATTACCATTTTTCTGAAGGAAGGCTTAAATTTTTCCCTTCTTTGTCATTATTGGCTTTGTTCATACATTAGTTTTGCAAGTGTTTTGGAGGAGTCATCTGTGTAATCTTTTGGATAATTTGTATAAACCATATTTTATTTTCCTGCAGAATCAATGGAGAGTTCTGACTGAGTTTCTCTGAACTTTTGAGTTCCAATTCCTCACTTCTTCTTCCACGTTTTTCTGGGTCTATGGCAAGTTCATAGTACGGTTCATACCAATGAATGCTCGAAATTTATCGACGTCATTTTTATCAGTTAACCAAAATTAGATATAACTTGTGCCTAAGAGTGGCTAAAGTTGAGATTTGTGCTTGTGACAGAAAACACGTAACGTGGTCAATTGGTCCCAAATTTGATTTTGTAATTTCGTCATTAATTTAGTAAATGACGATTTGTGATTGACCTGAAATTTCTCTTGGAGTTCATATATCTATGGAATTCATATATCTATTTTTAGGTGTAGAGTTCATATATCGATGCAGTTTTTTTGAAATTTTTTTATTCAATAATATACTTTTATGATTATTATTTTTATTTTGAAACTTTTTTATTCAATAATTCTACTCATATTTGTTTGAATAAAATATAGATTACATTTTTTTTTAATTTTTTAATTTTTTCTTTTTTGGACAATGAACAATAATTAACCCAAATATGTTTAAATAAAATGAGAAACCAATAGCTTCAGTTTTTTTTTCTCATGTATTTATTTTATTTTAATTTAACATAATTTCTTTTTAATTTTAATATTAAGCCTTTATTTGTTAGTTGATTGTTTATTTTCATTTTCATTTTTCTTATTATTTAATGTTATTTCATTTTATTAATTTAATTTTTTTTCCTCTTCTCCTCAGGCCTCTAAGGGGCTGTTTGGGTATAGAGTTGAGATAGTATTGTCCGCACGAGATTTTTGGATAAATATAATTCTTGGATTTGAACTTGAGTTGGTATTGATGTTGACAATGATTTGATGCGATGTGGTTTGATCTCTAACACTTGATCATCTGATTATCTCTTGGTTAAATGAATATGTTTGACTTAAAGGAAGAAAAACACGGAACGTTCTTGAAGTAGAAGTCTTGGAAGAGTGTCTTCAAAAAGCTTCAGGAGTCTAATGAGAAGAGTTCCAGTTTCAAACTATAATGCAAAATTGGGCGAAATTAATTTTATTAGATGCAACACTTGTGACGAAAACATGTAACGTCGTTAGAATTGCCCCAAATTTGATGATTTTGAAATTTCGTCATTAATTTAGTAAATGATATGGTGATTCGTGATTGACTCAAAATTTCTCCTAGAGTTCTTATGTTTGTGGAATTCATATGAAAGTTTTTTTGAAATTTTTTTATTTAACAATATGCTTTTATGATTACTATTTTTGTTTTAAAACTTTTTTATTTAATAATTCTACCCATATTTGTTTGAATAAAATATAGATTGCACTTTTTTTTAAAATTTAAAATTTTCCTTTTTTCTTTCCCTCTTTTTGGGGCAATGAACAATAATTAACCCATTATATTTATGGTAGAAATATGTTTAAATAAAATGAGAAACCAAAGCGAAATGAAATTTTTTGACTCTAGCTAATTTTTTCATTGAATTTCATTATCATCTTCTTCTTTTTTCTTCTTATTGTTACTTTATATTTTTACTATGCCATGATTTTTTTTAATTAAATCTCTCTCATCATCATAACAACCAATAGAATGTCACCACATTTCTTCAAACAATTTCACTTTTATTTCCTCTAAATTTAGAGGATCATCACAAAACAAATCTCTATTTTCCACTAATTTTGCTGGAAAATATTTTAGGAATTTTTTTTTCATTTTATGTTTTTTTGTTATATGTTACATACTTTTCAACTACATACATACTTTCCATCTAAATATTCTTAACACTCATTTGATATGTTCAATTAAATAAAAATATTTTTTTACAAATTTTTACGTATAAATATCACACTTAATATAGACAAAATAATATTTTTTATATAATCAACAATCCTATAATATACTTTAACCGTCATCGGTCTTATAGTAGTCGGAAGTGGTTGTCGAAGTTGATTATTGAAGATGATTTTTGTTGGAGTTCGTAGTTGGAGGTAGTTTTTGGAGTCTGAAGTTGGTTGCATGTACGTGTATTGGATTTAGTTGTCGAAGTTTGTCATTAGAGGTGATTTTCGAATCCCAGAGTTGGTCGGGCGACAGTGGTCGTCAAAGTTAATCATCGAAGATGATTTTCATTGGAGATTGTAGTTGGAGGTGATTGTTGGAGTCCGAAGTTAGTTGCATGAAGGTGGTATTAGAGTTGGTTGTTGGAGTTTGTCGTTGAAGGTGATTGTCAAAGCCCCCAGTTGGTCGTTGGAGTTTCTCGCTCAAAGGTGATTTTCATCGGAGTTGGTTATTGGAGTTTGTTGTCAGAGCCAATTGATCGTCGAAGTTGGGTCACTGAAGGTGGTTGTCGGAGGCCAGAATTGGTTGTCGGAGTTACAGAGTTGGTCGTCGGAGCTATCATCGGAGGTGGTTATCGGAGTCCGAATTTCGTCACCGTAATTGTCATCGAAGATGGTTGTCGGAGCTCGAAGTTAGTTTTCGGAGTGTGACAGTGAGCCGATAGTAGAATCATTGAAAACATGGGAAGAAGGGAGAGTTGTGTTGAATTGGGGTGAATCAGTAAAATATACCAACTCAACTCCATCAATATTTAAAGTTGGTGGGCGAGTTGAAAAATCCTCCAACGTTCCTCCAACGTTCTTCTTCTCCATTTTGATCTCACTGAAAAATCTCAACCGCTACCCTTACTTGATCACAATGGTGGAAGGAAAGGTGAGGAAGAAAAAAGAAGGGGAGGAGGAAAAGAGCTAGAAGATCGAAAGAATATAGAGATTGAGAAAGAAATTGGGGATTGAGGGAGAGAGTAGAGTTTAGGTGAAGACACTGAGAAAAAGAATGAGGAAAAATCATGGCAAATTTCAAGCAGAACGAAAACACTCCGGCAAGGTGGCAATGATTCTGATGGACGAACGACGACATGTGGCGAAAGACCATTCGGCGACCCACATTTCCGACTAAGACCCAATCTTCACGCTGTTTCCGGTGAACAGCGAGCAACTCACATCCCGTGAGAAACCCACAACCAACAATGACCTCCGATAGATGAAGCTTGATTCCGGCGAACCTCATGAGTTGCCCACTCCGATAAAGGTCCAACATCTGGGCAACAACCTTCCATGGATAATTGAAGAGAAGAGGAGGAAAAGGTTGGAGAAGAAGAAATAGTGGTGAGGAAGAGGAAAGAGTAAAGAGGAATTGAGAGTTAAAAATTGGTAAAGTTAAATGGTCGATCTTATCAACTTTTCATCTTTATTATTTTGACCATTTATTTATATTGTTTTTTAATCCTCAAATTCTACTTTTTTTTTTTAAATATATATATATATATATTTTAAAAAATGTCGAAATGGTTTTTAATTAGATTTCAGAAAAACTTTTAATTTACTTTCAATTTGGTTTTTCAAATGAATCTAATTTATCTTTTGAAATTTCTAAATAGAATGAATTTATCTTAGTTTAGTTTTAAAATTTCTATATTAAAACTTCAATTTCATTTCTTTTAAAATTTATCAAAGAATTTAATTAATTTAATTTTAATAGATATTGATTGAGATTTCAAATAGAACTTCAATCTTGTTTCCTCATTGATTTTTGAATGATTTTAATTAGATATCTTAAATTTGAAGTTCTAAAATAAAATTCGAATATCAATATAGTGTCAAGTCCTTCAATTTGATCTAAATGAATTTGGTATAATTTCAATTTTGAATTTCTAAAATAACATCTCAATGTAAATAGATTTTAATTTAGTTCTAATTCACATTTGTTAATTCAATTTCAATTTTATTCAAATTTAATTTTCAAAATATTTCAAAATTTTTTTAATTTGAATTCTCTAAATAAAATTTAATTAAAATACTTAAATGAATTTTGAATCAATAACAATTCTAATTTGAATTTTTCATGAATAATTTTTAACTTCATTTTAATTAAAATTTGCAACTGAATTTTAATTTTATCCATATTTGAAGCACAAGGCTATCCTAGGAGTAGACTTAGTAGACTTCTTGTTGGCAGCCTTAAAGTTAGCCAAATAGTAGATGTGTTGTCAACTTGGGGTGAACTTGAGATGACTGTAAATAGGGAACTTGGGCAAGGGAATTTATTCATACCAGCCTCAAAGTCGTAAACTGAGAGCATTTTAGGGAGCGAAATTAAGTTATTAGGCGAAATTGAGAGAAAAAAGGGTTGCGTTGGTGAGTGAAGGCAGTCAGACGCCCAACCTTGCACACATGCAACACTGCGTCCACTGCCTATTCCGTGCGTCAGCCTACACCACCCGCACGCAGCGCTCAGCCCCAACACACAGTGCGCACGCCTGTGTGACGCCCTACACCCATTGTGCCACTGCCCAATGCTAGCTGCCTAGTCTTGGGCCAAAATAACCTCTAAAGGACCAACCTTGATATTTTGGAAATGGGATCCCCAATAGCTGAAGACAAGAGATTCATACGAGAAAACATAAGTAAACGCGCCTCTGCTTTAGCCTCCAAAGATAAAGGTACGGGGTAAGCTGGTATTTTCGATAAATGGTGATATTTTAGCTAAAATTTAACATTTTTACTTAGATAGCAAATATTAACTAAGGAATTTCCATTTATATGGAGAAATTTACAAGAGAGTAATCAAAAGGGTGATATTAGTGGAACATGTTCAGACGGTGAGTGTTTATATAGCTTTGATATGTGAAGAAATGCATATGGTAAGTGTTTACGTAGCTTTATGATTTGATATGTGAACATATGCATATGTAAGTGCAAAATATATGCTTATGATGTTATGATGATTGTCATGATATTGTTTGTGAAATGGTTATGGAAACTGAGATTATACCCTGAGTACATAGTTAGCATGCTTAACAAAAGGTGCTTGGTAGGAAAATATAGTCGGCCTCGGTCGGTGGGAAATATAGTCAAGTACCTAAGCATGACTAGCGGGATAAAGAAATAGTCGGTGTGCACATTGGCGGGAAGTGGGTTATAGGAGGTTTCCATAGGTGATTGTGATGATTGACAATGTATCCATGATAACAGCATGCCAAGTGTAGCATGGGAATAAAGGTTACTGATTGCATGAATATATCCATGATCATGCATAAGTTATACTGTGATTATTATCATGTGATTGATTTCCCAAAATGATGATTTTCATCTTTAAAAGAACCACTCATTGGGCTTAGTAGCTCACACCTGTCTCTTATACACATCTAGATGTGTATAAGAGACAGGTCTACTACCCACCATCACCTCAGGATTTGGTAAACTCTCAGGGCACAACTCAGATCATGTAACAAAGGATAGAGAAAATTTAACTATATGTATAAGAGATAGGTGGAGTGTTGTAAACCCACTAAAGTCTGTAATGAATATGTGGGGATATTGAATATGAATGTTGTCTTAAGGTACTATTAGTTACCCTCATACTCCCTTCCCGGTCTTAGGGATTAAGGCTTGGGAGGGGGTGTGTCAATCACCTTAGTAGGGATAATACACATCTACTCTCGGCTGTCTCCTTAACCTACCTATAATCTTTATGTAACCCGAGAATACCGTCTTCCTCTTTCCCATACATGGGATTGGTAACTTTTGCTTAAACAATTCTTGTATTGATTGCATGATCTGAAATGTAATGACCATACTCTCAAATATTTTGGCTAAGGCGAGTATGCTTCCCAAAATGTAGACTCGTGCCTTATCATTAGCCCTCGTCCACATTATATGCATCACGAACATTTCATGTTGCATCAGGGGTCGGAACTGAGGACAATCCTCAGTCAAGACGATGTTGAGGTTGTTAACCATGAAATTTTTTTTAATTGAATCTTTCCAAGTCATATAATTAAAACCGGTCAAATTACTAAAGGCAATTAACAGAAAAATACAGTTTAACATTTCTTTTGAAAAGAAACAAATTGATCTACATTTGATTTTAACATAACTCCAAAACATCCAATCAATTTTAACAAAGACTACATGAACCCCATATAACATTTAATTTTTGCAATGATGCTTCAATGATTTAGGACAAAAGCTATTGAAGGGTAGCCAGTTATCTCTTTACTTAATTGAGACATTCTCAACTAATTATTATACCCTTGGAACATTTAGTCATCATTGATTTGGTCAAGAAATCATCAACTAGCTTAACAATTTCTCGTAAGTGTGGCCCTTCATTTTAGACTCTAGAGTTCCACCTCAATGAGTCGACCGAAGGGAAAAACCGACTGGAGGAAAAACTAAAGCGATTCTATCCATTTCTGGAGTTTTCTTTGATATTGACCTAATGCACAAACCATCCGAAGGAGGACGCTCCCAGAGCGCCTCAAGATCATGCAATAAGATCTCACGGTGCAAACTAATGAAGGAGACTGTAGGACATATTGACACATATCCCTCTCTCACTTACTATAAATACTCTCTCCATTCACATTGATATTGACCCATGAAAACACCATCCGAAGGGGGAAGCTCCTAGTGTGCCTCGAGGCCAAGCATGAATCTCACAGTGTGAACATTAAGGGAGAAACGTGAATGGAAATTTAGCATATCATATACATCTTTTTCCTCCTTTTGAGTATTTTAGAAACCTAGGGTTTATTTAACTTAAGAAAAATACAGCTAGTTATTTTTACTAAGTGATTGTTTAAGTTTTCCCAATAGTAACATTTTCTTTGGATAGTTAAACAATTTTGGTTAATGTTCGTTAAACACGTTAACAAAGTTTAACCAACAATTGCATGCTTGTAGCAAATTTATCTAATTTACCTTTCCAAGTCAACTCCCAAATAGGGGTGTTCCGTTTCTGTCAACTTAAATACCCCAACCTATACAAAACTAGCCTTAGATAAAAGGTCCCTCATAAATACTTTTGCTACAAATTTAATATTTTATTATAACCAATTTAACCCTATTAAACTGATTAAAAAGATTGAACTAATTTCTAATTTCATTAGAAATTTGTGATCTTTAGTCTATATGAATCATATTTTGAAATTATTTTAAACAATGATTTTACCTAAGTTTGCATGCTGAATTATTGATTTTAATTTCTAATTTTATTTAATTATAACAATTATAAAATAAATGAAACAAATAAAATCATACATTGCATCGAATGACATACTTAATAAAATTATAACATTTATAAAATTATTTAAAGTAGTGTCATGTATCATGCAATTCCCATTCCGTTACTAAACATACATAACACTTATATACTAAAGTAATGAAATAATTAATAACATACATACATCCATACATCCAAACTATATATTATAACTCTTATAGTATAAATGATGCATGACTATGTTATTAATGCATGCAAACATATATTATAACACTTATATTATATGATGCATGAACATGTTATAATTAAATCATGCAACTATATATTATAACATTTATAATATAAATAATGCATAACCTATTGTGGGATTTTACTTTATGGCATACATTATAACATATATAATAAAATTAAGCCATACATCAAATGCATAATTTAAATAGCAATTTATGGACCAAGATTGGACTCCTAAACCATTAATTAAATTAATATAATATTTATATTAATTTAATTAATCAAAATTCTAACTTTACATTAATAATAGCCAAACTGGTTTGAAACAAGTGAGTCGAGTCTTAAACTGCACGAACTGGACTGCTCAGCACCCAAACCACCCTCGAATCGCTCGAACCAAGAAAAATGGACGTGAACCAGCCGTACCACAAACTGAACCGCACGGAACCGAAAAATTTGTTCCATCTTAGAGCGTTGCAACGATGTGTCTTAGTGTTGCAACACTACAGAAAAATTTTTGGTCCTCGATTTTGATAACGGGCAGAAATGCACGTTATTACAGTGCTAAGTTATTCAACTATACAGGTTTGTGTTGATAAAAATGTACTAGATTGCGTCCAAAAAGCATTAAATTCACAAATTGCGGCCGCATGCGTCCATCGCATTAAAACAGTTAACTTGTGTATTTTTGTGTAGAATATGCATTAATGCAAGTTGAAAAATGCAATCACAAGAAATCAACGGTCGAGCGCAGCGTTATCGCAAGGCTTTGTGGTGATTTGCGCTTGCAAATTGCTGCCCAAAAAGGTTGCCGCATAGAGCTGACTCAACTTGGTGGGCACATCTGAGTGAATAGCATAATAAATCACGATGGGACAGAAAGCTGATGACGGTCGATTCCGAATTAAGTTGACAAGCCGCTAACGAAATATTGTAGCAAGTACACTCAACTTTTCGGTGACAAATATTCGACAAATCAGACAGAGAATTAATGTTATCCTATCAGTACAATCATAAGAGAGAAGAAGCCTATCACCCCGAAGCTCTATAAATACCAAAGGCAACCTTCAGTGAAGGGGTTCATCTAGTTCGACAGTTAAATAATTTTCTCCATAGTTAGAAGTAGCTTTGTACTTAGTTTTTCTTTTATTTTAGAAGGCGGAAGCGAGAGAAGTGAGATTGTACCGAGAGATCATTCCGGTGAACTCGAAAGAGTGTCGGAAGCGTCGAGATCAGAGAGAGGGCCAACTCTTGCAGAAGCAGGAATATTTTTTGAACAAAAATAGAGTTAACAGTGTAAAAGCCTTGGGAAGCAAGGGATTGCTACTAGGCTCTCTATCTTCCATTGTCATTTTGTACTTTGAACTTATCTATAGAAATGGAATTTACTTCTTTATATCTATTCATTCTCTATTTATTATGCATGAGTAGCTAAATCTATCCAATGGGTTGAGAAACACTTAGCTAGCATAACTGGGGATCTTCATGCTGTGCGATTATCTTGTATTATGTATGTGTTCGTCTATTAGAGATACTCGGAAAGGTAGTCTAAAGATAGAATCTAGGTTTGGAAAATTCAGGTTAGAATCTAGGCTCGGGAGAGTCAGATTAGAACGCATAATCAAGAGATAGGAGCTTAGGAATAAGCACTGTTTGCTATTAAAGCATCGCATGCATCCTAGAGATAGGTTATGATTGTATGCGGTCACCTTGTCTTTGTGTGTATCTTGCATCATCGCATAGGCAAGAAGTAGAGACTCAAGAATAATCTCTATAGACATTATCACATTCATTGCATGCGTTGGAGAATTAGGAGTTACTGCATTTGCATTGGAAAATGATTTGTTGTCGCATGACTGTAGCATGATCGCATAGTTTGACGCATTCTCGGGAAACGCTAGCTAAAGACCTTCACAACCCGTTCCCCGCATACTCAGTGTATCCACCGCATAATCAATCTTTTCTCAAATCCGCTGCATACTTTTTATACCGAAAACTACAAACCGACCAATCATTAATTTATTTGTTACCGCAAAGTCATCTTAAAAATGATCATCGCATATTGTTTTCCTTAGTCCCTGAGTTTGACCCTGGACTTATCAAGAAACTCAGTAGAATTTATACTTGGATTCTGCTGAGAAACTTGTTGCACAACCCATTTCCATCACTGCAATTCCTTCCACAAATTCAACATAAATAACGCATCAATTTTTTGGCGCCGTTGCCGGGGACTTCGACAATTCAGTGTGCTAACGGTAATTTTTCTGATTTTTTTGCAACTCTCAATCTCTGGAAAATTACGACCCAGAGATTGAGAGAACATTCCGATGAAGACTGAGAGATAGCCGCCAACAACAACCACCAGAGAAACATAATATGGCAGAGCAACCTGGAAACGGAGCACCAAATGAAAACAATGTCATGGCGAATCCAATCTTACTGGAAAATGATCGCAATAGGCCCATTCGGGAATATGCATCGCCCAACCTCTACAATTTCTCCCCAGGAATAATGAGACCTACTCTTGATGGATCTCGATTCGAAATGAAACCGGTGATGCTGCAGATGATCCAGACTGTTGAACAGTTTGGAAGAAGGCGTGGCGAGGACCCGCACTCCCACCTCCGGAGCTTAATAGAAATCTGCAACACTTTTTTGTTCCTGAATATCTCTACCAAAGAAGTTCGACTAACTTTGTTTCCATTTTCTTTGTGTGATCAGGCATGAAAATTGGCATACTCTCTCGAATTGGGGGATATTACTTCTTAAGAACAAGTAGTAGAGAAGTTTATGAAGAAATATTTCCCACCAACTGAGAATGCCAGGAGAAGGAAATTAATAACCAACTTTGAACAGGACATGGACGAATTGCTCAGTGATGCTTGGACGAGGTTTAAGAGGCTAGTAAGGGACTGTCTACACAACGGATTACTAGACTGCTTACAAATTGAGATCTTTTATCATGGATTAGACCCTGCTTCACAGACTGCTGCTAATGCGGCAACCGCTAGAGGTCTGCTAGACAAAATGTATGATGAGGCCAAGAACATTCTTGATTGCATCTCTAAAAATCACGAGGACTGGAGAAAGAGCGACCAAAGATTGAGAATAAAGGATAGTGACGCAAATAATGGTGCTATCGCTTCAATTCAGAGTTAGATGACTACAATGATGAACTTGATACAGGGAATCGCAATCAACAGCCCAACAACACATAGTGGGCAAGTGAACACAATCAATCAGACTGCTGCAAGGTGTGCTACTTGCGGTGAAGGACACGCAATGGAGGAATGCCCGCAAAACTCACAGTCAATCTACTTTGTGAAGAATAACCCATTCTCTAATACATACAACCCTGGGTGGAGAAACCACCTCAACTTTGCGTGAAAAAATCAGCAGCAAAATTTCCAATCAGTTGCATAAAAAGAAGGGCAACCCAGATTTTTCCCACGAAATAACGGTCAGACGAGTAATCAAAAGCAGGCGACGTCTATCCGCAACCTGAAACTACAGATGGGCCAGATTGCAAGTGAACTCAAGAACAGACCGCAAGGGGTCCGGCCGAGTTCAACGAAACTCCCACGCAACCCAGGGGGTATGGGTAAAGAGCAATGTCAAGTCATGACATTACGGAGTGGCAAGACTGTGGTAGAGGAGAAAGAGCCGAGCAGGACTGCTCCAATTGCGCTAGAACCAGAGATTGCGGTGACTTGAGAAGAAGAAGAAGAAAAAGAAGCGATAGAGCCAGAGAT
>NC_052351.1:53564757-53570947 GCF_009727055.1 Benincasa hispida
CAATGTCAAGTCGTGATGTTACGGAGTGGAAAGATTGTGGTAGGGGAGAAGAAGGAGTCTAACTAGACTGCTCCAATTGCGCTAGAACCAGAGATTGCGGTGACTTGAGAAGAAGAAGAAGAAAAAGAAGCGATAGAGCCAGAGATTGCGTCCACCTCAGGGCTGAAAGAATAGAGGACCGTGAGAGTACAGTTGCCACCTTTCCCACAGAGACTCAGAAAAAGAAGAATGATGAGGTACAGTACCAACGCTTCATGACCATGTTAAAACAATTACATATTAACATTCCGTTCACTGAAGCAATTGAGAAGATGCCCGCATATGTGAAGTTTCTAAAGGGTATGGTGACAAGGAAGAAAGGCATTGGTAAGTTCGCCATAGTGGCTTTGATGTAGAGCTCAAAATCTATAATCCCACCGAAGATGCGCGATCCTGGGAGTTTTACTGTACCTTGCTCCGTTGGAGAATTATACATCGGGTAGCCGTTATGTGATCTTGGAGCCAGCATCAACTTGATGCCTCTGTCAATTTTTAAGCAGCTGAATGTGGCAGAACTTGTGATCCACGATAGTGACTCTCCAATCAGCCGATAGATCTCTGGTGCATCCAGAGGGGAAGGTGAAGGACGTGCTGGTCACAATTGACAAATTTATATTACTAGCCGACTTCATCATCTTGGACTACGAGGCCGACAAGGATATGCCCATCATCCTGGGGCGACCATTTTTATCAACCGGTCGTGCCCAGATTGATGTGCACAAAGGAGAGATCACCTTGAGCATGAATGGACAGAAGCTCAAGTTTGACATTATTCGTGCCATGAAGTATCCTGACGAAGAAGACCTTAATGAATCCAACAACAAACAAAGTTTGAATGAAGAAGAGAAGCTTGAAGATGAAAACGAAAATGAGGATGCGAGAGCATCCATTGTTGCATGCAATGCAATCATAGAAAAAACAAACAAGGAAGATGAGATGATCGCAACCCAAGAAGAAGAGCCGACAGTAAATGAAGAAAGAAAAACAACGCAACCATCCTCAAAACAACCACCAATAATAGAGCTGAAGACCCTACCTAACCACCTAAAGTATGCGTTTCTGGGGTAGAATGAAAAGCTACCAGTAATCATTTCCTCTGAACTTAATGAAGACCAAGAGAATGCGCTGCTGAGCATTCTGAGAAAATATGTGAGTGCGATTGGTTGGACGCTCGTAGACATTCGGGGAATTAGCCCTGCATACTATATGTATAGAATTCGTCTTGAAGAAAACCACAAAGGATCGATCGAACATCAGCGCAGACTCAACCTTGCGATGAAAAAGGTCGTAAAGAAAAAGATAATCAAGTGGTTAGACGTGGGCACATCTATCCGATAGCAGACAACACGTGGATCAGCCCCGTGCAGTGCATGCTGAAGAAATGAGGGATGACGATAGTCCCTAACGCAAATAACGAGCTGATACCGCAAAGGACAGTCACTGGGTGGTGGATTTGTATGGACTACCGCAAACTCAATGCGGCAACAAAGAAAGATCATTTCCTTTTACCTTTTATTGACTAAATGTTGGATCGTCTAGCTGGAAATGACTTCTACTGCTTTCTGGATGAGTATGTCGGTTATAATCAGATTATGATTGCTCCCGAAGATCAAGAAAAGACCATATTCACCTGCCCGTATGGAACATTTGCTTTTCGCCACATGAAGTTCGGCTTCTGCAATGCACCGAGCACTTTCCAAAGGTGCATGATGGCCATCTTTTCAGAATATCTCAAAGATTCTGTAGAAATATTCATGGACGACTTCTCTGTATATGGGCACATATACGAAGTCTGTCTTGACAACTTCGAGAAGATATTGAAAATATGTGAGGAGACGAACCTCGTGCTTAATTGGGAGAAATGCCATTTTATGGTGAAGGAGGGCATTATGCTGGGGCATAAGGTATCTAGGGACGGGTTGGAGGTGGACATGGCAAAAATTGAAGCAATTGAAAAGCTCCCACCTCCTACAAGTGTAAAGGCTGTTAGAAGCTTCTTGGGACATGCCAGATTTTACAGACGTTTTGTCAAGGACTTTTCAAAAATAGCACGACCACTGAGTGCGTTGATGGAGGCCGATGGAAATTTGATATTGAAAAATTGCCATGGTACGCAGACGTAGTAAATTATCTGGTTTGTAAGCAATTTTCTGAAGATTATACTGAACACCAAAAGTGACGGCTCAGGCATGAATGCAGATATTATTATTGGGATTAGCCAAATGTTAACTTTAGGGCTTTAATCAAACAAAGTATTTTGATGATAACAAACTCAGATTTTTTGTACTAACATTTTCAGTGTTTTAGAGTCACTATCTTTTAGAGCTCGAGAAGACGATTCCAAGTAATTTGAATCGCTCAAATCGGAGTTCAAACGAAAAAGTTATAAGCAAAAGAAGATTGGAGAGGAAATCCAACGTGGCAGTGACACGTGGCACTTTGCTGATGTGGCGCACAAACAGTCAATATTGATGATGTGGCAGTTGACGTGGCGGATGACATGGTGCTCCAATCGGTCATTTTTTGCTTACGTGGAAATGGTGTGGCACATGATGTGGCAGTGACGTGGCGACCGTGGACGAATGAGATACTGATAAGTGGCAGCTGATATTAAAAAAAAAAAAAAAAAGAAAAGAAAAAGAAAATCTGGGGGTTACCAGCTTCACACGCAGACCGCGCGTACGTGTCTGCAGTTTCTTCACAGAATCGGGCACGTGACGCTCCAATCTCTTCCCTCTCCCGTGCGGCTGTGGTGCTCATATCATCCGGGACTTATTTTTAATTTTTTATTATAATTTTTCTTATTTCTAATTTTTCTGATCCAAATTTTCTCCAAATTCTCACCAAAATTAGCCTTTTCACTATTTGATTTCACTTTCCATAAAACTTTTCATTCTTCCAGAATCCTTTTTAATGACCGTCTCTAAAATCTCAATATATATCAATCTTTCAAAATTCCTCTCTTTAATTTCAAATTCCTTTCCCTTTTCTATTTTTATTCAATCTTCACCCTTCATTTGCAATCATATCCAATGGCCAAAATTTATCCCCCTCGCCTATAAATTCGACTTGATTTTACTCTTCATTCACACACCAAGTCTTAAGCTCTCAATTCTCTCTACTCTCAAATTCTTGTTCTCTTTGCTCCTAAATTGGCCTAGAGTTATTTTTGTGAGTTTTTTTTAGAGTGCTCAACTTGTGTTTTTAGCCTTCAAGAGGTAATATTGTCAGGTTTTCTTTTAATTTTTGGGAATTGTATTAAGGTGTGGGTACACCTTGGGTTGTGAGAAAAAGAAATTGATTTGATTTTGAACCAGTAAAAAGGATCTTGAGTTTCTTTTTAGCCTAGAAAAAAGAGGGTCGTGTGTCGGTTTGGTTCTCACCTACAAGAGGATCACTTAGTGAAATACCCAAGAAGGAGTCTTGGGAGTGGAGTAGGCAATTTGCCGAACCACTATAATTCCCAGTGTTTTCTCTTCCTCTCTCTCTTTTATTTCTTGTTTTCAATTTTTTGCTTCTTGTCTTAGTTATTTTTTTTAATCTTTCCTAATTACATGATTTAATTTTTAGTGTGTTATTTAAATTTATCCTTGATTAAATTGTCTTTAAATTTGAAATTATCATAGCTTGTATGATTTAAGTTTTGTCTTGCATAAATTTTCTTTAATCAAATTAGTGGATTAACTTTATTGAGCATTGTTTGAAGATAAAATTATTTTTTAAAAATTGGTAGTCAACCCTATTCACCCCCTCTAGTGTTGTCTTTAGATCCTACAATTGGTATCAGTGCAAATAACTCGGTTTTGTAATTTTTTTCTTGATTTTACATTCTGTTTTTTTAATCTTATTAAATATGGAATTTTTCTAATCTTTGCAAAAAGTTTGAAAAATTGAGTTTTAAAAGCCGTTTTCATTAGATTTTTTTTCTTGAAAATTAGTTATTAAAACCTTTTTTTTTTCTCTAGTTCTCAATCTTTGAAATTTTTTTCTTAAATCTAAATTTTGGAAAAGTATTTCTTTTTATAAAAATATTAAAAAAAATTATTATATTCTCTTCCTTTTTCGAAAAACTTAATTGTTCGAGCTTATGGCAACTACTGGAATAAATGGGTATAGGCTTATGGCAACTACTGGAATAAATGGGTATGGTGAAGGTCAATCTACCATTAGGCACCTTTGTTTGATGGAAATAATTATGCATGGTGGAAAACTAGGATGAGAATTTATTTGATTTCTATTGACTATAATCTATGGAAAATTGTTTCTAATGGTCCTTTAATTCCTACTAAGATAGTTGATAGTAAAAAGAAAAAGAGTTTAATGATGAAGATAAAAGGAAGTTTTCTATTAATGCTAAAGCCATGAACTGTCTGTTTTGTGCTTTATATCCTGATGAGTTTAATCGAGTCTCTGCATGTAATTATGCTAAAGAAATTTGGGATATGCTTGAAGTAACTCATGAAGGAACTAATCAAGTTAAAGAGTCAAAGATTAGCATGTAAGTTCATAATTATGAATTGTTTGAAATGGATGCAAATGAAACTATATCTGAAATGTTTACTAGGTTCACTAATATTGTTAATGCTTTGAAGGGATTAGGAAAATCTTATACCACCTCTGAAAATGTGAGAAAAATTCTTAGATCATTGCCTAAGAGTTGGGAAGCTAAGGCGATGGCGATCCAAGAAGCAAAAGACCTCTAAAACTTCCACTGGAGAAGCTCGTTGGATCTCTCATGATACATGAGATAATCATGAAGGCCAATGTAGAAGAAGATGTCAAAAAGAAAAAGAGCCTAGCATCAAAATCCACTCAAGTTCAAGAGGACTCTGAAACTGAAGCTAAACTAAATGATGAGGAGTTCGCTTACTTGACCAAGAAGTTCAAAAAGCATTTCAAGAAAAGGAACTTCTCAAAGAAAGTCAACAATCAAAAAGGAAAAGGAGAAAAGAGCAACAGAGATACAATCATCTGTTATGAATGCAAAAAGCCCGAACACGTGAAGTGGGTCTATCCTCAAAGAAAAGCCATTTCAAAGAAGAACAAGAAGGCCATGAAAGCTACTTGGTACGAAAGCGATGAAAGCGAATCTAAAAGCGAGGAAGAAGTAGCAAATCTGTGCGTTATGGCTTTTGGAGACAACGACGACGACGATGATGAGGTAAGTCCTAAAAACCTTACTTTTGTTGAGCTCATTGGTGTATATAATGAAGTTAAAATTGAATTTGAAAAACTAGGTTGTAAATATATGTCTCTTAGGAAGAAAAATGCTAAATTAGCTCTTGAAAATAATAATTTATTAATTGAGCTAGATAATCTAAAAGAGAAAAATGAGACATTAGGAAAAGATCTAGATTTATCTAAATCAAATTTGCATGCTTTAAAAGAAGAGTATAAATTATTAGAAAATAAAAATGAAGATATTTCAGCTACTCTTTTAAAGTTTACAAATGGAAAAAAGAATTTAGATATCATGATGGGTAAGCAACAATGCATATTTGATAAAAGTGACTTAGGTTATAAACCTCACCAAAAACGAAAGAAATTTACAAACTACTCTGTCAAAGAAAGTTCTATTATTTGTCATGTATGTGGAAAACATGGTCATAAAGCTTATGCATGCAATTTAAGGAAAAATCAATATTATGAATGAAAAGAGATGGATTCCTAAATTTTTGTTAGCTAACCCCCAAGGACCAAAACAAATTTGGGTACCTGAGGTTACATCTTGAGAATTAGGTATGTTTGAGATCCATAAAGAATAAGTGATACTTGGACAGTGGATGTTCAAAACATATGACTGGGGACCACACAAAATTCACATACCTAGAAAAAAAAGATGGAGGATACGTTACCTTTGGTGACAATAAAAAAGGGTAAGATTGTTGACAAAGGTAATATTAGTAACGTTTCAAATTTTCTTATTGAAAATATTTTTTTGGTTGATGGTTTAAAGCATGATTTATTAAGTATTAGTCAATTATGTGATAAAGGATATAGAGTAATTTTTAGTGATAAAAATTGTACAATAGAAAATGCATGTGATGGAAAAGTTGTGTTTGTAGAAAATAGAGATAAAAATGTTTATACTATTGATCTATTAGATTGTCCTATAGTAGAAAATAAATGTTTATCTGCATTGCATGATGAT
>NC_052351.1:53879091-54128582 GCF_009727055.1 Benincasa hispida
AAAAGAGAGAGATTTGAATTTTCAATATATATATAAATATATACATAACTATGGAGTATATATCTTGGAGATTTTCAGTTTTTCCTTATTTGGAGTTGCTTGGAGGTAATTTTCCAAGTTTTTCCTTCATTTGGAGTGGTTTCCCCAAATCAGCCACATTTCTCACTTCTTAGTGTTGATTGAAGTGTCAATTAGCAGGTGAGTAAGTGTTTGCATGAAATAGAGTTGATAAATAAGTTGAATTCCAGCTTTGATGAATTCATGTTGCTGAAAATTTTGAAACCCTCTCTTCCATCAATCAAACCTGTCCAACTCTTCAACAAAATTAGCTCCAATTCTGAGTTCTACTTCTTAAATCCAAGTTAGAGGATAGTAGAGAAGCTCTTTGTGGTGGTGCATTGAAGTTTTGGAGTTTATTTCATGGAGAAAAGTAAGCATCAAAGTAATTATATTCTTGAAACCTACTTTAGCGGAAAACTGTTTTGCATGCTTTTAAAACTCAAATTAAATGTAATTAGAGTACTTATTGATTATGATTTCTTCGGTTGCATGTTAGTTTACTCTATCAATTGGTATAAATGCATGATTTAAGCACTCATTAAGTTAATTTGAGTTTGTGGGTAAATTTCTATAATTGCATGTTTGGTTGACTAATATGGTAAAAATTCAATTTTGGCATTAGAGTTCTCTTTAACTATAAAGTTTAATTTCTATTTGGCTCTTGTCTGATGAGCTTAAATGTGTGCTCTAAAGTCTATAATTTTATTAGAGTCAATAGAGTCCAAATAGGCTGTAATTGAAGAGAACAGCAAGCGAGGTCGAGCTGCAGTTTTAGAATTCGAGCTTTGCCCGATAGCTCGAGACGCCGTTCATCAAGTCTTGCAACGCTGTTACTCATTTTTCGGAAGCATTGCAACACTGGGATGCAACATCACGATGTTGTTTCATCCATCAGAAAGATGCGCTGGCAGAGCCTAAAGCCTACGTCGTAATTAAGCCTCGAGTATGGTCAAAAGAAAATTTATAACATCATCGAACTACTCGTTGTACACTAAAACATAGCAACAATGGTAAGTTTGAGTTGATCCAAAGAGAAGCGCGATTAGTTTCATTGAGTTAATTTTCAAACTAGAGCAATAAATGGGGGTTTAGGTGTGGAAGAGATAATATGTGCAAAACTAAAATAAAAGTGTAAATGTAATTTAGGATAGGAGTCTATCTAATTTCTAGAGCAAGAGAGAGTTCCTATGTAATTTCTTTCACAGGCACCAATTATTTACACTCATTCTGTCAATCCTTCAACCTATTAGAAAATTGATAGCCCAATTAGCCAAATTCGATATAACCAAATCAGCCCTAATTCAATTTACAACTCTTCCTTCTTAGCGACATCCAAGTTAAAATTAAAAAGCATTAACAAAGGGTTCAATTGTTGAGACATACAACAAGCCAGAAAGCCATATTTTGTAGCATGATTTATATTTGGAAAGATTATACTAGGACATACATGAGTTTGGCTAGAAAAAGTCTAGACCCTAAATATGGGATCCTAATACGGGCAACTAAATCAATCAATAACGCATAAGCTAGAATGATTTTGCAAACAAGAATTTCAACAAATTAATTTCTCAAGAGAATTTATCAAAACTCCATTAAGATTAAAACAAATCCATCCAAGGAATTCACAAGATTGCAGTTAAATTAATTAAAAAACCTTCAAGAAATTAAACACAAGGCTCTTGCTCAAAGAAACTAGATAGAATTTACCTCTCAAATCATAGATAAATCTGAGATACACATTCGTTCCATTGATTACAACCAAAAATAAAAAGCAAAAACTACCCTAAAGAAACCAAAAGTTGAAGGGAATGGATGAAGGAACGAGTTTTCATTTGACCTAAAGACGAAGGGGAGTATTTATAGGAAAGATCGCAACGTCCCAATGCTGAAAACCGCATTGCAACGCTCACTTGCACGTGCGCTTACTGTGTCCATCCGTCAAAGGTCGTAGCGTCGCGATGCTGTAAAGCAGTGTTGCAACGCTGCACATTTTGCCTTAGAGCGTCAGAGTAGAGCGTTGCAACACTGTGACATTGTAGTGGTAGTTTCGTAATTTACACTGTTTTGGAGCCTGACAGCTCAAATCACCTTGAAATTGCATCAAATCAGTCCCGTTTGACTATGATTTCTTTGTTCTACCTCCTCGGTTCATGATACCTAAAAAGTAAGACAATAAACACATAAAATCCATTAACGAGCCTAAATTAAGCTAAGAATAATAGCTCTTTTTAAGAGCTAACAAACATCCCTAACTTAATTCTTGCTCGTCCCGAGCAAGGCAGACCAGTATATAGGCATGAAACTTATGATAAATGAGCGACTCGGATCTCAAGGCTAAAGATAACAAACTCTTCTCAAAGAAAGGGTCATTCAAATGCATGCACTTAATCAAGAAATTTAAATTAATTCTATGTGCCCCACGTGTGTGTGTGCTTGGCCAATCCTATATAGTTCTCTACTAGCCCGGGAACATTCTATTCAGCCCTCAACTCATTTTCCCCTACTCTGGCTCGGAGGATCAAGCATTAAGCTCCCTAGGCTCAAAGTGGCAATGAAACACTTAAGGGAACTAACCCCCTTTTTTTGCTATTTATTTCACTTTCATACACACGAAAGAGGAAACCTTATCTAGACGCCTTCATTTGGCTTGCCCACACAGGTGTCATGCGAATCATCCAACTATAAGAAATATCTCCTTCAAGGTTCGAAAGCTTACTCATTCTTCGAGGTACTTTAGCTCACAGAGAAACTACGGTTGTCATAATCGCCCCAGGTTAATCATAACCCAAGAAAGAGGAGTAATCCCCTTCAAAAATATTATACAAACTTTATTTTACTCTACAACATGCTTGCCCTTTAATTAGCATACAACAGGCTTTTACTTTACAACACAACAGTTTGGAGAAAACCTAAGCATGCATTACTGAGTTGAGCTTCAGTTGCTTAACAACCCTTACCTAGACCTTTCGGGGTGACAACAAGCATATGGACTAAATAATCCAATCTTAAGCATTCAAAACCTTAAATAAGAGGGCTATGTGCTCAATATATGTAAGGGAATCAAGAAAAAATTTTAAATTTAGCCCAAAATCATGCATACATTCTGTGAACCCTTAACAGATCGAAGAGAGAGTTATCTAAATCCTACCACAGAAAGTCATCATCACAATACATGTATCATAAAAATCATATCAATAGTTCAACAACAAAGTCCAAGCTCAGGTGCTCAAGGACTTGCTAGACATGCATATATAACTACCACCCCCAACTTTAATACGATACATTGTCTCTAATGTATCTCTAATTTAAGCCCAATGAAAATAAAGACAAGGGAACAAAAAACCTCCCCTGAAAACATAGTTGCGCATGGGATGGTGGTGGTCATAGGCTCACCTCAAAAAGATGCTCCTCTCCTCTAGGTAATCCCTATAAAACAAAAACAAAAAGAAACCTAATCTAGAAAACAAATAAAGAAAGTAGTAAATTTTATTACCTGGCTCCCTCTAGGAAGAGAAAATTTTTAACGTCGATTGCTTGACATGACCTATCCCCTGTCAAGGCACAATGAAATTCTCGTATTTCTCTGGTCCCTTCTTGGATGATGTGATATAGCCCGGTAAGCCTATAAGGCTCTTCATCTTTTAAAGAGAGACAAACAGGTCGAATTTGGGATTGTATTTATAAAAGGAAATAAAATAAAGACACTGGGACTGACTCTACAGAAAATAAATACTCTAACTCAACTGACTCAACAACTCTTGAGAACAAGAAGAAAAAAACTAAAAAATATATGATATAGAAGACGACAGAAAAGAGCGAGTTTTTTTTAACCTCTAACTCTATCACCTGGAAATCGACAGGTTTAGGGTCAGGTTCTCCATAGTCCTCCCAAACTGATTCTAAACATGGCATGCTATCCTCCAACTCATCCTCGATACCGACATAGATTACCTCATCGCCGCAAGCCTCGGTGATGTCAAAAGAATTATGTAGCAGGGGTTCACATCCTCTCTCAACTAAATCAAAAGATTGAGTGACTGAGTCTCTGAAACTCTGAAGGTCAGATCCAACCTCAGTCTGAAGACTAAAGCTCTCCTGGAGGTCGCGGATCTCTTGCTAAAAAACAATGTTGTAAATAGTAAGTTGTCTAGTGACATCTTCTAATGATATACCTAAGTCGGTGGTGTGAGCTTGCATTATCATGTCGGATGTTGCAGGGGATGAATCATAGTGGAACTGGTCCCATCTTAGGTTTCCATAGTCATAGGACTCCTCCCATGTGGGCCCTTAGAAATCATCGTCCATATAATTGGGATACCTTCCGATGGAGTAATCTTGTGGCATAGGGCTCCATTGCAAACTTAGGCATGTTTGCTCAGGGTGATCAGTCCTACGTGCTCGCACATGCTATGGGTTACCTATAACCAACTGAATAACCAAAGAAGTTAACTTAGCAATTTGACCTTGAAGGTCACAAACTTCGTCGTTAAGCCAAGATGCTCCATTCGTTAAGCCAAGATGCTCCATAAAACACTTACACAGAAAGAAAAACAAATCAAAAGCAAAGGAATACTCTAACTAGAAATTTAACAAACGAAACATCA
Source organism: Benincasa hispida (assembly GCF_009727055.1). Lineage (NCBI taxonomy): Eukaryota > Viridiplantae > Streptophyta > Magnoliopsida > Cucurbitales > Cucurbitaceae > Benincasa > Benincasa hispida. The sequence continues at coordinate 53,883,756 of NC_052351.1, forward strand.
AAGTCTTCCCCGTCAACGACGCCATTTTTGGTAGAGTTCAACAGCCTACGTCGTAATTAAACCTTGAGTCTGGTCAAAAGAAAATTTATAATATCATCGATCTACTTCTATTACTACTAAAACGTAGCAACAGTGGTAAGTTTGAGTCGATCCGCAGAGAAGCGCGATTTGTTTCATTGAGTTAATTTTCAAACTAGAGCGATAAATGGAGGTTTTGGTGTGAGAGAGATACTATGTGCGAAATTAAAATAAAAGGGTAAATATAATTTAGGATAGGAGTTTATGTAATTTCTAGAGAAAGAGAGAGTTCCTACGTAATTTCTTTCATTACGCACCAATTATTTACACTAAATCTGTCAATCCCTCAAACTATTAGAAAATCTAGTAGCCCAATTAGCCAAATTCGATATTAAACAAAATCAGCCATAATTTAACGTACAACTTTTCTTTCTTAGTAACATCCAAGTTAAAATTGAAAAGCATTAAGAAAGGGTTCAATTGTTGAGACATACAACAAGCCAGAAAGCCATATCTTGTAACATGAATTATTTGGAAAGAGAATGATTTTGCAACTAAATATTCGATCTTAATATTTGCAACTAAATCAATCAATGATGCATAAGCTAGAATGATTTTGCAAATAAGAATTTCAACAAATTAATTTGTCAGAAGAATTTATCAAAACTCCATTAAGATTAAAACAAATCCATCCCACGAATTCACAAGATTGCAGTTAAATTAATTAAGAAATCTTCAAGAAATTAAACACAGGGCTCTTTCTCAAAGAAACTAGATAGATATTACCTTTTAATTCATAGATAAATCTGAGATACACATCCGTTTCATTGATTACAACCAAAAAATAAAAAGCAAAAACTACCCTAGAGATACCGAAAATTGAAGGAAATGGACGAAGGAACGAATTTTACTTTAGCCTCCGTCAATTTGGCCTCCCAAATTCAGCATATTTTGACCTAAAGACGAAGAGGAGTATTTATAGGAATGATGGCAACGTTGAATGCTGAAAACAGCATTGCAACGCTCACTTGCACGTGCACTTACCGTGTCCGTCCGTCAAAGTTTGCAGTGTCATGACACTGTAAAGCAGCGTTGCAACGCTGTGCATTCTACCTTAGAGCGTTAGGGTAGAATGTTGCAACACTGTGATAGTGCAGTGGCAGTGTCGTAATTTTCACTGTTTTGGAGCCTGACAGCTCGAATCACCTCCAAATTGCTTCAAATTAGTCCTGTTTGACTCCGATTTCGTGGTTATAGCTCCTTGGTTCATGATACCTACAAAATAATACAATAAACACATAAAATCCATTAACGAACCTAAATTAAGCTAAGAATAATAGCTATTTTTTAGAGCTAGCACACACCTTCGCGAATTGGTTCATGCAGAAGGACATTTGGTTTGACCAGTTCGGTCTTCTTCTGGTTTGGTTTAGCGACATCTATTCCAGTTCAGCCTCATCTGGAGTATTTGGAGGCAAGTTTAGGTGGTTCGGGTCTGATACGGGTCGAGTCGAGCGGTCTAGACCTCTTTTGAAGCTGTTTTTAGGTTGCTTTTGTAATAATTAGTTATTTTGCTTATTTAGGATGCCAAAGTTGAACCATATTGATGTTGTTTAATTATTTTAATTATTTTATGCAAGTGATGTATATTATATTTGAATTAAACATGTTTGTGCATATAGTATGCCATTTTGATTTAAAATCCCACCATAGGAAAGCATGTTGCATGCATAATATTATGTTATAAGTTAGTTATAATATATAATATGGATTGGTTTCTTAAAATTAATATAAATGTTATGTTATTTGTGAATGCATTTGATGTATGTTATGGTTTTAATGCATGTCTATGGTTTTATAAGGTGTGATAAAATTAGATTAGACATTAAAATCCATAACAAAGTTAAACAACATGCTCACTTAGGTTAACAACTTGTTTTAAGAGTTAATATAGGTCGTTATCTTATAAAATTTAGTTACAAACTCAATCAATTTATAATCTTGTCTAAGGCTGGAAGTATTTAAGTTGATGGTTTACGTAACACCTCCTACCTGTGGATTATAATCGAAGTTTTGAGCTTGTTAACCGGTTTATGAGCTTGCATGAGCGGTGTGAGGTTTAGAAATTGGTTTAACACCTAGACATCGTAGGTTAAAATCCTGATATAAACGTTATACTTGGATAAATTATATAGACTTAGGTTGTTTAAAATTAGCCGGACTATACCTAAGTAAAAGAATACTGAAATATTTAGAACAATTCAGTGGGAGATTAATAATTTAATTGATATATCATTTTTAGCTCTCACATCCCTTAGAGTTCCACTGTAAGTTCCATGCTCGGCTTCATGTGAAACCCAGATCTCAATTTTCCTACTTAAGCAAGTAACTAGAGTAATTACCAAGTATAAGTAATCTTATGCAAAAGGGAAGAAGTTTGGAGAAGAGAAGAAGATAAATTCTAAGTATTGGAATAGACTTTTGAGTACCTTTGACATAAACCTTAACTAGTAAAAATTTCGCTAAGTATGAAGCCAAAAAAAAAAGCATGTGTTTGGTGTTAGGGAGCATTAACACATAAGGCTCTAATGAGGCCAAGTTTGGCCCATCGCCTAGCTCATCGCTCACTTCCTCAATGCACATTGCTTTACTCCAGCGCATAGCTCTAGCGTACATCGAGTAGTAAGCGCCTTGCACTCAATGTCCATACTGGCCCGCACACAGGCCCAGCCTCAATCGTCTAGCTTTGCACCCATCGCATAGCTGATCGTCTAGTGCTCTTGCTCATCGTCTAGCGCTTACGCTCATCATCTAGTGCTCATGCTTATGGTCTAGCGCTATCATCCAACCTCGCAAGCAGCTATGCGATCGTCCGCATGCAATGCATCTATGCCTAGCGCCCACACTTGCGCGCAACCAGACGTATCCTTGCTCATGCCTGGCCCATGCATATAGTATCACCTAGACTTAGCATATGTTTAATTTAGCTGAAAAATGTCTCTAAGTATTTTTTTTATACCCTAAACTGTTATAGAACACTTTAGCTAGAGAGAAGTAGCGTACTTTTAGCTCTAACGTCCCTAAAAGTTCACATCGTGAGGTCCATGCAGGGCTTTGGGCCGTGCTTAGGAGCGGACTCCCTTCGCAGAGTGTTTGCATGGATCAATATCAAGGTGAATAGACAAAGTAGTTCATAGTAAGTGGGTAAGGGGTATGTAACAACATATCCCACGGTCTCTTCCACTAGATCACACCGTGAGATTCCCATAATGCGCTAGCATGTCTGCCCTGGAGCGACCTTTCCCTTCGGAGGGTTGTATTATAGGATTCGGAACACCGCGAACTCCAAATTTGGATAGGCTCTCTTAGATCAGTTTTCATATTGACTTTCCACTTTCGGGAGCATGTTGATTCTGGTTTCTGAAATCCAAAAATGGAAGGTTACACTTACAAGAATTACTAAGATGTTAGTATATTCTCGACCAAAGTAGCGATAACTAAAGTGCTATAGGAATAAAGAGTTATTCTGGGGTTAGCATCTAGTCAAGATTGTCTTGGTTTAAAAGAGGAACAATTGACTGCTCTTCGGTGGAGGTTACTCCAAATTTTTGAAATATTGTTGCAAAATATAATAATGAAGGGTACATTATTAGTTTTTGCTAAATTAAATTGGTTTCTTTGTGATTATAGTTTTTTTCTAAAAGAATATGTTTATCTTTTTCAGCATGAATAGCTCAATAATTCAACTCTTAACTTCCGAGAAACTAAACGGCGATAATTATTCGGCATGGAAATCAAATCTAAACACAATACTGGTAGTTGACGATCTAAGATTTGTCTTAACTGAGGAATGTCCTCAAGCCCCAACCTCAAATGCTAACCGAACTGTTCGGGAAGCATACGATCGATGGGTCAAAGCCAATGAAAAGGCCCGTATTTACATTCTTGCCAGCATGTCTGATGTTTTGGCAAAGAAACATGAATCTTTAGCAACAGCTAAAGAGATAATAGATTCATTAAGAGAATTATTTGGGCAACCATCATGGTCCCTTAGACACGAGGCAATTAAGCACATTTACACGAAGCGGATGAAGGAGGGGACCTCTGTTAGAGAACATGTCCTGGACATGATGATGTACTTCAATATCGCTGAAGCAAATGGCGGACCCATTGATGAGGCTAACCAAGATAGCTTTATCTTACAATCTCTTCCGAAGAGTTTTATTACCTTTTGAGACAAATGTATCTTTAAATAAGATAGCATTTAACCTCACTATCCTTCTTAACGAGCTCCAACGATTCCAAAACCTTACTTTAGGTAAGGGGAAGGAAGTGGAAGCAAATGTTGTTACCACTAAGAAAAAATTTATAAGAGGATCGTCCTCTAAAAATAAAGTTGGACCCTCTAAAGCTCAAATGAAAAAGAAGGGAAAAGGGCAGGCTCCCAAGATAAAAAAGGGAAAGAAGGATACAAATAAAGGAAAATGTTTCCACTGTAACCAAAACGGGCATTGGAAGAGAAATTACCCGAAGTACCTTGCAGAGAAGAAAGCTGAGAAAACAACACAAGGTAAATATGATTTAATGGTCATTGAAACATGTTTAGTGGAATATGATACTTCAACTTGGATACAAGATTCAGGAGCCACTAATCATATTTGTTTCTCGTTTTAGGAAACTAGTTCTTGGAAAAAGCTTGAAGAAAGTGAGATAACCCTTAGAGTTGGAACATGAGAGGTTGTCTCAGCTGAAGCAGTGAGAGATCTGAAGTTGTTTTTTGAAGATAGATATCTAGTACTTAAAAATGTTTTGTATGCACCTCTTATGAAGAGGAATTTTATATCTATTGCTTGTATTATAGAACAATTATATACAATATCTTTTAATATAAATGAAACGTTCATTTTCTGTAGAGGTATTCAAATTTTCTTTGCTACACTTAAAGACAACTTATATAAGTTAAAACCAACTAGAGAAAATTTTGTTTTAAATACTGAAATGTTTAGAACATTAGAAACTTAGAATAAAAAACAAAAGGTTTCTTCCAACACCTATATATGGCACCTAAGACTTGGTCACATAAATCTCAATAGGATTGGGAGATTGGTCAAGAGTGGACTTTTAAGTCAGTTAGAAGATAACTCTTTACCTCCATGTGAATCTTGTCTTGAAGGAAAGATGACCGAGAGATCTTTTACTATAAAAGATCTCAGAGCCGAAGTACCCTTAGAGCTTGTACATTCGGACCTTTGTGGACCAATGAATGTCAAGGCTTGAGGTGAGTATGAATATTTCATCAGTTTTATTGATGATTATTCAAGGTATGGTCATGTTTACCTGCTTCATCACAAGTCTGATTCTCTTGAAAAGTTCAAAGAATATAAGGGTGAAGTTGAGAATGAATTAGGTAAAACAATAAAGATACTTCGATCAGATCGAGGTGGAGAGTATATGGACATACGATTCTAAGACTATTTGATAGAAAACGGGATCCAGTCACAACTCTCTGCACCTAGTACGCCTCAGCAAAATGGTGTATCAAAAAGAAGAAACCGAACCATATTAGATATGGTTCGCTCTATGATGAGCTATGCTCAATTGCCTGATTCCTTTTGGGGATATGCACTTGAATCTACTGTCCATATTTTGAACAACGTTCCCTCTAAAAGTGTTTTAGAAACACCTTATGATCTATGGAAAGGGCGTAAAAGTAGTTTACATCAATTTAGAATTTGGGGTTGCCCAGCACATGTGTTGGTACAAAATCCCAACAAATTGGAACATCGTTCAAAATTATGCCTATTTGTAGGTTATCCAAAGGAAACAAGGGGTGGTCTATTTTATCATCCTCAAGAGAATAAGGTATTTGTATCGACAAATGCAACATTCTTAGAGGAAGACCACATGAGAAGTCATCAACCTCACAGTAAACTAGTATTGAATGAAATTTCCAAAGACGCTACAAATAAAGCTAGTTCATCTACTAAAGTAGTAGATAAAACTAGTACATCAGGTCAGTCACATCCTTCTCAAGAGATGAGAATGCCTCGATCATTAGTTTGGCTGTTTAGCCAAAGGGATGTTATATTACATATTTATTAAGTAGAAATTCATGTTGTTTATAGGGATTATGAAGAAAGGGAAGGAAAATATATTAAATGAAGAAACTCAATCATTAGTTTGGCTGGAGGCACTAAGTGTAGGGTGACGTGGCAATCTACTCTTTGAACTCGGGAAGCGACAGAAAGATTAAAAGGGAAGTGAAAATTCAAAAGCATGGTTTCGGCAATTGACAAGAGCAAATTTAGCGAATTCGGTGCTATTTGAAAGCTGGGAGAATCTAGTATTCAAGGTTGTCCTGTTGGAGAAAGATTGCAAGAGGAGAAGAACAAAAGTGGAGAATTTGCAGAAGAGGCAGGACCACAGATTAATCAGGACTCGAGGTGAGGTTTGGAAGTTCCAAGCTAAAGTATAAGGAATTCTGGGCTAAAATTTTACGGTAAGGAAGTAACTCAAATCTAAACAAGTTTGTAGAATGAAGTTTCATGAAAAGAGCTCTAGATTTTGAGTTATGAATTTTTGAAGTTCTAACAGGGAATTGGTGCATAAGCAGACAGCTACTTATGAAGAACATGCAAGCAGTTCATCGTGGAGAATTATAGCGAGATTTGAGCATGAGGCTCTCGCTTATAAAGGAAATCTCGCTGATTTTGTAAGGAGGATTTCACTCTAGGGGGAAATCTCGCTAGGAATTGAGGTGAGTATCACTAAGAATTTCACAGGAAAACTTTATCTCGCTGGTATCGCTCTAGAGGATCTCGCTAGCATCGCTCGGGGGGATCTTGCTAGCATCGCTCAAGGGGATCTCGCTGACCTCGCTCAGGGGGATCTCACCAGTAAAGCTGTCTGTATTGATGGAAGTTCCTTTAATAAATGAATTCTTTGAGGTATTTTACTAGGAATTCTAAGTAGTTTAATCGGGAATTATATCTTTTCAGGCCAAGAAGAGCTAGGGGAAGCATATAAACCAATAAGAGCCTGACAAACGGTGAGTGACTAAGTAAACTTAATTTTCCAATACTCATGCATATATGATCAAGTAAAGCACAGTGACATTAATGATGTATTTATACTTACTCAAGCAACAAATGGTTGGAGAATTACTCAATGCATGTTTCCCAGCTTGTATGTGTGTAACACAGGCCAAGGTATGTCGTGTAACCATTACAAAAGCTATGTTTCTGATTTTGATATATGCTTCCTAGAGGAAGGCTATGAGAGAATGAGTTCTTGTGTAAATGAGTGGCAATGGAACAGCTCTTGTGTAAATACTAGCAATTGAACTTAATTTGATGTTACAAAATATACATTTGATACCAAAGAACGTTGAGAAGGTATCTAACCAATTAGGTACCGAAGGACATTTGAGAAGGTATCTGGCCAATTTGATACCGAAGGACATATAAAAAGGTATCATAGTAGCTCAATACTGAAGGACAAATTTGAGAAGGTATCTAAGCGGGAGTACCTAAAATATGATGGTACTTAGTGTGGCCACGTGCACGTAGGCAGTTATGAATGAGAGACCAAAGTATGGGTCTCTTGGTCGGTAATAAATGTTTGGGAGCTAGAGCGTTTAGGCTCATTCTCAACTAGGGAATAATAATGTTTCATGATGTCTGAGAATGGTTTACAGCTACATATAGAGACAATTTCTTGAGTTTACTCATTGATATATTTACATGTTTATAGTGATGCTACGCTTGTTGCTTTACGATTCGATAGTCACTCACTGAGCTTTTAGCTCAAAGACTTTCTGTGTTTTCCCTTTTCAGGTAGTGGTCAGTTTTCTCAAGGTTGATCCTGCTGCTGCTTGCCACCGAAAGACTCGGCTTATTAAAAGACTTAGGTTGATGATCTGTTTATGTACACATGTTTTGTGAGGGACTAGGGCTTCTGTAGGAATGTTTGGGCCACCTATGAATATTTTTCCTATAAAAGTAATGTCTTGGTTGTATGCATGTATTAATGTAATCTTTGTAGAACCTTAAGGGAGGTTAGCTGTTTGCGTATATTACTAATGAGATGAATAGGTTGGTATTTAGATTAGAAGGCTTGGGTGGTGAATACTGGCAGTAGGGCTAGTAACTACCACAGCCATATCCACTTCCAGAATCAAAGGGTAATCTGGGAAGGGGTGTGACAAGTTGGTATCAGAGCATAAGGTTTTGGGAATGAGAGGGAAGTTTATGCATAAGTCTAAGTCCCTAAGTGTGAATCCCTAACATGTGTACATTGTATTAGGTAAAATGTTGAGGCAACGTGGTAGACCGAGTAAGCAGACAGGTGGCAGGAACACTGACCCTACCAATAGGGGCTCAGAGGTTGGGGAGAACCCACCGAATGGCAAAAAGAAGGTGAATAATCCAGTGGGTCAGGAAACGATGTCCGAGAGAGAGTCTAGTACTCCCCAAGCAAGGGCAGATTCACAGCTAGATGATGCAGTGTTTGACTGGATAGTGCAGAGGTTAGCAGCCAGTGTAGGCTCTGCACGAGCTGACCCAGAAAAGAAATATGGTATTGAGAGGTTTAAAGCCCTAGGGACTGTGACATTTGAAGGTACAACAAATCCAGCTGAAGTTGAGTTGTGGCTGGATATAGTTGAAAAATGTTTCAATGTTATGAGTTGGCCAGAGGACAGGAAAGTGGGATTAACCACCTTTCTACTACAGAAAGAAGCAGAGAAATGGTGGAAAGTGATATCCGCCAGACGAGCAAGTACAGATGTGATGTTATGGCCTGAGTTTAGGAAGGCCTTTGAAGATAAGTATTACCCTAGCTCGTTTCGGGATGCAAAAAGGGATAAGTTCCTCAGATTAACACAGGGAACGATGTCGGTGGTAGAATATGAGCATAAATTTACAGAGTTATCACAGTATGCCCTGCCGATTATTGCTGAGGAAAGAAATAGATGTAGGAAATTTAAACAAGGTTTGAGGAAGGAAATCAGAACTCCAATGACGACTACGGCTAATTGGCTAGATTTTAACCAGTTAGTAGAAACAACAATAGGAGTCAAGCGGAGTTTGGCAGATGTTGAGCAGTTGCCAAGAGGTAGTGAGGCCGTAGTAGGGTCTAGAGACAGGGGGTTCTGATCTCCAATGGCAACCCAGACTAGTGGAAGCCATTTCAGGGGAATTAGTTGGCAAGGATCCAAGAAAAGAAAAACGATACCCTCGACCAGTGCAGTTAGCTGATCAGAGATGCCACGAGCTAGTGAGTCGATAGCCAGCACAGACAGGAGACCGACATGCCCTAGTTGTGGCAAGAGGCATTTTGGGGCATGCTATAGTGGTAGAGGTGCATGTTTCCAGTGTGGAAAAACAGGGCATTTCAAGAGGGACTGTCCCCAGATGAATAGGGACGTCTCAACAGCACAATAGCCGACCTCCCAGATAGTTAACCAACCAAAGAGTGCTGGAAATCGAGGCGAAGGGTCAAGTGGTGCCAAGTAGAAGAATGTCGTAGGTCGACCCCAGCAGCAAAGGCGAGTGTATGCCATGACACACCTGGAGACAGCAGAGTCTCCAGATGTTGTGATCGATAATGTTATGTTATGTGGGCAGTCTGCCTATGTTTTATTTGATCTTGGTGCCATACATTCATTTATATCTAGCATGTATGCATCTAGTATAGATAAGTTGGTTGAACCTATGCCTGTGATAGTAGTAGATAGATGCTATAATCATTGTGAGATATTGATCAATGGTCAGAACTTCTATGCTGATTTACTTCATTTAGAACTGTTGGACTTTGATGCTATCCTGGGGATGGATTTTCTAAGTAAGTATCATGATTCAGTAGACTGTTACAAGAAGGAGATAGTGCTCAGAAAATCAAATGGCCAAGATGAAATGCTGTCAGGAAGCAAACGATTAGTTGTGGGGAATTTGATATCGGTAGTGAAAGCTCAGAAGCTATTGAGCAAGGGATGTAAAGCCTATCTGGCTCATGTGATGGTTGCTCAAGGGAAAGAGCTAAACCCAGAAGATGTCCCAGTGGTAAATGAATTTTGGATGTATTTCCTGAAGAACTATCGAGATTACACCCCGACAAGGAGATGGAGTTTACTATTGACTTAGTTCTAGGAACAACTCCCATATCGTAGGCACCGTATAAAATGGCTCCGACTGAGTTGAAAGAATTAAAGGTTCAACTGCAAGAGTTAATTGACAATGGATATATTCGACCTAGTGTATCGCCTTGGGGAGCTCCGGTATTGTTTGTGAGGAAGAAAGACGGTACACTTAGATTGTGTATCGACTATAGGCAGCTGAATAAGGTAACAATTAAGAATAAATATTCGTTACCACGCATTGATGATTTGTTTGATCAGCTAAGAGGAGCCACGGTGTTTTCGAAGATAAACCTGAGATCGGGTTATCATCAAATGAAAGTGAGAGAAGCCGATATTCCTAAAACCGCATTTAGAACGAGATATGGACATTATGAATTCCTAGTAATGCCTTTCAGATTTACAAATGCCCCTGTGGTATTCATGGATCTCATGAACAGGATATTTCATCCCTATTTGGACCAGTTTGTGATAGTATTCATTGATGATATACTGGTGTATTCTGGTAGTAGGGAGGATCATATTACCCACCTGATGTGAAACCCGAATTTCCATTTTCCCTACTTAAGTAGGTGATTAAGGGATTAACTAGGTGAAAGTTAAATTCTATGTTGAAGTAAAGGAATTTCTAAGTGTTGAAAAGATTTTTCTTTAGTAGTTTTGAGTTAAGCCTTAATTGATGAAATATTGGCGAAGTGTAAGGTCAAAAGGACCCATGCGTTAAAAGTTAGGAGACATTAGCGCATAAGTGGAAAATGTGACCATGCGTTTGTAAGGTTGGACGCATGATTAGCCGAAGTATTGGCAAAAGGCATTGCTAAGAGTTGGATGCGTTGGATGTGTTGGATGCGCTGGATGCGTTGGATGTGTTGGATGCATTGGACGCGTTGGATGCATTAGATGCATTGGATGCGTTGGATGCATTAGATGCGTTGGATGTGTTGGATGCGTTGGAGGATGGATACGTTGGATGCGTTGGATGCATTGGATGTGTTGTACGTGCTGGATGCGTTGGATGATGGATGCATTGGATGCGTTGGATGTGTTGGATGCATTGGATGCGGCAATGCAATACCATGTGTTGGTGATGCACTATGCGTTGGTGATGTGCTAGCGTTGGTCATCCAAGGGTTTGTGGACGCATGCATTAGTTGATGGTGTCCGGACATAGGTAGGTTGCAGCAATGGATGGGCGCATTTGTGATTAACACATATGAGAGTTGATAGACGCATGTAAGATCATCATCCTAAAATTTGGCTTGTTAAGAGGAATTCTTAAGCCTTAAGTAAAAGAGGTGAATGCATAAGAAGACATGCAAAGTTGAGGGCTATGCATTGGTGAAAGGAAAAGAAGACACCTTGGCTTGCGCTGATGTAAGAATGCGTTGATAGTGTGAGGAAGAGACACTTGGACATGCGGCCAAGTAGGAGGTGTCGGCCTTGGCAAGAGTTTGGACGCCTATAAATAGGGCCAAGGACTTCAGATAGGAACTCAAATTCTCTTCAAAGGACATAAAGAAGAGTGTATTGGGAGGAAACTGTGCGTTGGTAGCAAGGCCATGCGTTGGTCAAGAGGTTCTAAGAGAGGAGATGCTGTCGGGCAGAAAAGAAAAGAAGTAGCATCAACTTGGAACGCGTGCGTTCGATGTGATTCTAAAGCCATCTAAAATCTGAAAGAGTCTAGTTTTTAGGGTAGGGCTGTAGAAGAAGAAGCTCCAAGGAATCGGGCTGGAAAGTGAGGACAAGGCAGAAGGGTCGAGCTGTCGGGTAAGCTGGGCCAGTCTTGATGTTTTGATGTTTTCGGCCAAACCATGAGAAGTTATGAGCTAAGATTTTAAGGTCAACTTCCTGAGGTATGTTATAACATGTTTGTAGAAGGAATTATCTCAAAATAAGGCCTATAACTATGAGTAGTCTGAGCTTTAATGTGAATCTGGAATTTAGGGTTCAAAAGAAGAGCCCGGGAAGATCAAGGAACTCCTATAGAGAGAGGTTCCTAAAAGACCAAGGTGAGTGGTACTTTCCTTTAAGTCTTAAAGCATATCTTTTAGAGTAATTTGTATATGCTTAGGTTATGAATGAGTATCTAGCGTGAGAATGAGATTATGTGATCGGGATGGTCAAGGGGTCAATGGACCTAGTGCCTGAGCTCGTAAGAAAAAACTCACAGGATGGTCAGGGGACATGAGAAGTCTAGTTCTTGAGCCTGTGGGAGGATCCTCATATGGGATGGTCAGAGGGTCAACGGGCCTAGCTTCTGAGCCCATAAGCAGGGAGCTATGTGCACATAGGAGACAGAGGGAACGTAAAGAGTAAGCGTTGTAGCTAGTAACAGTTATCTATCTACCGTGTGTGTAGGTAGACAACATACTGATTCTAGTTAGTTATTAGTTTAGCTATCTACCATGTGCGTAGATAGAGTTGTGATCAGGCTCACTCAAGGCAGAGGTTTGAATGTAACCTCGTATTCATGATATGCTTGTTAATTACGAGTTGAAATAGACTCTAGAAGTAGCTTACCAATCACTAAGCTTTGTAAAAGCTCATTTCGTTATTTCATGTTTTTCTTCCCAGGTAGCGAAAGGTGAGGAGTTCCAGGGTGCTACTAAGGTTAAGGTCTGCCACAAGCCACAGTTACACTTTCGGAGGATTTTACAATTATTGTTGTAAACTTTGTAGTTAAGTCTTGGAGTTTTATAAACGTTATATCGTTGTAATAAAATTGGCCTACTTAATCTGTTGTAGTTTGCCTCCTTGACTTAATCAGTTGGTTGTTGAATTTGGTATCGGAGTTATTTCCACAAGAGTTATTAGGCAGTAAGTGTCAACAAAAGGGTTGATAACTACTGCAATCATGCCCTTTCTTAGGCTCGAAGAGTAGTTTGGGCCGAGGTGTGACACCTGAGGATAGTATTCTAGACATTGCGAGATAGGTATTTGTATGCTAAATTCAGTAAATACGATTTTTGGTTAGATCGGGTAGTATTTCTTGGGCATGTTATTTCAGTAGAGGACATTAGTGTAGATACCCAAAAGATGGAAGCAATAGCTAATTGGGAACGACCCACAACTATTTCAGAAATACGCAGTTTCCTAGGCTTGGCAGGTTATTATCGGAGGTTTGTGGAGGGTTTCTATAAGATAGCCCTTCCGTTAACGAACCTGACCAAGAAAGGCGTGAGGTTTGAATGGCCGTAGGAGTGTGAACATAGTTTCTAGGAGCTGAAATAGAAACTAGTATCAACACCAGTGCTTACCTTACCTATTCCAGGTAAGGAATTTGAGATTTATTGCGACGCATCCCGACAAGGATTGGGATGTGTGTTGATGCAGGATGAGAAGGTGATTGCATATGCCTCTCATCAACTTAAGAAACACGAGGGCATTTATCCCACGCATGATCTGGAGTTGGCGCAGTTGTTTTGGCTCTAAATTTGTGGAGACATTACCTATTTGGAGAGCACTGCAGGATATTTATAGATCACAAAAGCTTAAAATATATCTTTGATCAAAAGGAATTGAATCTAAGACAACGAAGATGGATTGAATTGATTAAAGATTACGACTGTTCCATCGAGTACCACCCTGGTAAGGTTAATGTTGTGGCAAATGCACTAAGTAGGAAATCCTCGGGACCCAAGGCCATTATTGGTTCAATATGAGGAATGTTATTACAGGAGTTCAGGAATTCCAGAACCGCCTTATGAGTGGAATCGTCAGGAGGAATGATAGCTATTTTTTAGATAAGGCCGACCTTAGTAGAAAACCTTAAGCGGGATCAATTGGAAGACCTTGATTTTCAAAAGATTGCTGATGATGTGAGTAAAGGCATCAGGGTTGACTTTCAACTGGGAACAGACAGTGTACTAGAAAAAGAGGGGAGAATGTGTGTACCTAACAAGCTACAACTTAAACAAGCCATTCTAGAGGAAGCACATAGTTTTGCTTATGCCATGCATCCAGGTAGAACCAAGATGTATAGAACTTTGAAGAAATCTTATAGGTGGCCTGGGATGAAGAGAGACATAGTAGAATATGTGGACCGATGTATAGTCTGTCAACAAGTAAAACCTGAGAGACAAAGACAAGCAGGATTACTCAATCCACTTCCAGTGCCTGAGTGGAAGTGGGAGCATGTGACAATGGACTTTCTATTTGGTTTGCCTAAGACACTGATAACTTGTAGAAATACAAGTTATTTATGCCACCTTATCTAGATATTGCGGCCAAAAGTTAGTAATTATACGCCAATTGTATGAAAATTAACCTAGTATGACAATAATTATAAATGTTTGCATTTACACCCACTAACGCCAAAAAGATGGAGGATAAGCCAAACTTTACTCTATTTTGCAGGAGACCAAGTCACCACTTGCGCTCAAGGCTCATGAGAAACTAATCAACGCATCTGTCACATTATGCTCGTCGATCAACTATGAAGAGACAATTACCGAAGTAACGGTGCAATAAACATGATTTTATTACAATAGAACTTTTATTTAATAATTTAGCTCACACAGTTTTATTACACCACGACTGTGAAACCCAAATCTCCATTTTTCCTAATTAAGCAGGTGATTAAGGGATTAACTAGGAGAAAGTTAATCCTATGTTGAAGAAAAAGGAAATTTCTAAGTGTTGAATAGATTTTCCTTGAGTAGCTTTGAGTTAAGCTTAAATCCCTGAAAATTGACTAAGTGTTGGACTAGGCATTGCTTTGCATTGGCCACAAGATCTTGGAAAGAGTACTTGGGCAAAGGAAAAATTTGGAAATTTGGCTAAGTATAGAATGTTGTATGGGATGCGTTGGAAGGAGGGAAAATTTGGAAATTTGGCTAAGTATAGAATGTTGTGTGGGATACGTTAGAAGGAGGGAAATTTTGGAAATTTGGCTACATATAGAAATTTGTGTTGATGCATTGGAAGGGTTGTTGGTGATGGCATGCAGCTGAAGGAAGGAAAATGGAAGTGATGCGTTGAACATCCAAGAGTTTGTGGACGCATATGAAGGATGAACTCATGGAGGATGTCATCCAAACATATGGCTTGTTAGGAAGAATTCTTAAGCCTTAAGTAAAAGAGGTGGCAGCATAAGAAGACATACAAAGTTAAGGGCCATGCGTTGGTGAAAGGAGAAGAAGACACATTGGGTTGTGCTGATGCAAAGATTGTGTTGATGATGTAAGGAAGAGACATTTGGTCATGCGGCCAAGTAGGACGTGTCGGCCATGGAGCAATCTTGGACACCTATAAAAAGGATCAAAGACTTCATTCTTCAGATCACAACTCAAAATACATTTAAGAAGAGTGGGAAAGTCAAGGAAACCTTGCGTTAGAGAAAAATCCATGCGTTGGACATAGAGACAGTGAAGTCTGAAAAGTAGCATCAACTTGGAACGAGGAGTTCTCCCAGAATACTCGTGCATTTGATGTGATTCTAAAGCCATCTGAAAGATAAAAGAGTCTCGTTTTCATGGTGGGGCTTTCAGAGAAGAAGCTCCAAGGAATCGGGCTGGAGAATGAAGAAAATACAGAAGGGTTGAGCAATCGGGTAAGCTGAGCCAGTCTTAATGTTTTGATGATTTCGGCCAAACCACGAGGCGTTATGAGCTAATATTTTATGGTAAGATTCTTGAGACATTTTGGAACATTTTTGAAGAAGGAAATATCTTAAAACAAGGTATGGAACTATGAGTAATCTAAGCTTATATTTGTATCTGGAATTTAGGATTCAAAAGGGAAACCAAGGAAACTTAAGGAACTTCGAAAAGGAAAGTTCCTAACCAACCAAGGTGAGTGGTTATTGTGTGTTGTATTGTTGATATAATTACTATATATAGGTAAATATATATAGGGGATAATGTTAAGTTGGCATGATCAGGGATATATGTTTATCTGATTACTATGCTTGTTAAGATATTGCTTGTATGTTTGTGTTGGAAACTGGAATTGTACCCGGGATATATAGTTAGCATGCTTGAAAAGGTACTTGGCAGGAAAATATAGTCGGCTTCGGTCGGCAGAAAATTATAGTTGGTGACGACCGGCAGGAAATATAGTCAAGTTACCTAAGCATAGCTAGCAGGAAAAAATAGTCGATATGCACATTGGCGGGATAATAAGGTACAGGGAAAGTTTCCATAGGAATTGTTGTTATCTTAGTATACGTGTGAAAGTACTGGGGATGTTTATATTATGTGATAACCAACGGTCAAGCTGGGATGGATTTTTTTAACCAGCGGTCGAGCTGGGGATTGTCCAGCGGTTTGGCTGGAAAATAATATTAAACATGTAGTAATGTTCTTGTTGACTATGCATTGCTTTCCCAAAAATATATTTCTGTTGACAAAGTTATTTGTTTATCTAAAGGCACCACTCACTGGGGTTTATAGCTCATGTTTTCCATGTTTTATGTTTTACCCCTGTCTCTTATACACATCTAGATGTGTATAAGAGACAGGTGCTGCTAAGGTCAAGGTTTGCCACACGCCGCAGTTACACTTCCGGAGGGTTTTACAATTGTTATTGTAAACTTTGTTGTTAAGTCTTTGAGTTGTATAAACGTTACATTGTTGTAATATAAGATGGGCCTACTTAATCAGTTGATTGTTGAATTTATTCATTGGTATCAGAGTTATTTCTGCAAGAGTTATTAGGCAGTAAGTGTCAACAAAAGGGTTGATACTTGCTGCTAGTCACGCCCTTTCTCAGGCTCAGAGGGTGGTCTGAGGCGGGGTGTGACAACGACTTTTTATTCTAGTCTTCTAAAATTTTCTCTTTCCCTTTTCCCACCACCGACATATTGTCTTCCCTATCTTGAGTTAGTCCATATAGTTTCACCAACGTCATTTTTCCTATTTCCTCTTTTCTTCCTCCTACAGTTCGTCCTCCTTCAACCGTCGTTGATCTTCCTCCCGGGTTGTTTGGTGGCTGTACATTTCTAGTATCCATCAACTGAGGACACTCTCGTTTAAAGTGTCCTAGTCTACCACACTTAAACCACGTGTGTGATCGTTCTTGGGTTTGCTCCTAACATCTTCCCCAATGATATTTATTACAGATCGGACATCTTGGTCTTTGGTTAACGCTCACCATTGACTCCTTTATTTGGCTCTCCCATCCAAGGTTTGCTTTAGTGTTGGTAACTCCTCTTCTTTTCCATCCACTTCTACTTTCTACCCTGGGTGTAAAATTTCTTGGTTCTTCCCTCCGCCACCGACTCATTGATGAGTCTCTTTTCGGTCTTACTTCTTCCATCGTTAAACTTCTCTCTACTCTCATCGCAGCTTCTATTAGTTTTGAAAATTCTCCCTATTCTGCGGTTGCTGTAACAAGAGTTTGAATCTCTTGTCTTAATCCTGTTTCAAACCTCCAACAGCATTCCTTTTCATCCACCATTATGTTTAAAGCATGCTTGGATAGCTCTGTATACTTTAATTCATATTCCGCTACAGTCATGTTTCCCTGCATGAGCTGTAGGAATTCATCTTGTTTCATATCCCTGAATGATCGGGGATAGAATCTTTCGAAAAATGCTTTTCGAAATTCCTCCCAACATATTTCTTCTTGATCGCCCCTCCTATTCTTTAGTAGCTTCCACCAATCCTCTGCCTGTTTTTGCAGTAAGAATGTGGCAAGACTTACCTTACGGTTTTCAGGACATCTCATCATCTCGAAACATTTTTCTATTTGAACCATCCATGCTTCTGCATCTGCAGAATCCTTTGTTCCTTCAAAGTTTGTGGCTCCCAATGCCTTTAATCGTTCTATCCCATATTTCTTTTCGGGATCAGGTTGTATATTTTCTAAGCTTGCTTGAAGTCTTTAGGTGAATTTATCCATTTGTTCTTCCTCCCTAGATTTTTCTTTTGGATGGCTTAAGGCACTTTCACTTTCATTCCCAGAGGGTTGCCCGATTCTACGTTTCCCACTTCTCAGCATTTTGTCTACAACCATTCACATATAAATTAGACATACGTTATCAACATACTATCTTTATTATAAACATTGTTGCTATTTACATTAGTAGTTTTCTTCAGTCTACATAGTTACTTGTTTACTCATTCTCCAGTAGTCGTAAGTTTTCAAAGTTAAAGCGCATCCTCTCGTTTCTCCATACACATCTCTCTTGAACATGTCCTATTTCCTTACAGAAAATACATAATTTATAGGATTCCGCGTTGTTAGAGTCATAGGTGGGCTGTTCCTCAAATTCAATCACGATACGTCGAGGAATTTCCTTCTTTGCGGCACGTGCCCATTCTTGGTCCACCGTCAGTTCAGGCATCATGTTGTTACTTCATGAACTCGAACCTCTAGCCAGTTCCCATTTATATTTTTCCTGAATCTCTCTTGTTTTTCTCTGAAAAGCATAACAATTTTTGCGGATATGGCCAACCTTGCTACACCCATAGCAAATTCCGGTCCCTTTCAGACACGGACCGCTATGATTTTTACCACATTGTGGACATCCCATGTTAGTTTGGGATCCCACTAAATTTGCATTGTTCAAGGTAATAGGATATTCAGTATTATTGTTCACACTATTCTCAGATTTTTCAGGGTTTTCCCCTGGGCTAGCGCCGCGGTCTCCAGCTTGCGTTCCGGAGTCATTCCACCACCAGTCTTGTCTGCTCGGATTCATTTCCTATAGTGGACATTATTCAAGTTATTACTTACTAATTTCTTTATTTTCACTTCCCCTTTCTTATGTTTTCTTATGTCTACTTATTATTCCTTATTTCTTTTTCCTAACCTTTCCTGATTCTACTTTAGGTTTTCCTAGTATATTTCGTTATATTTATTTCTTTTTAGGTTTTGACCTAGCCTATCTTCTAATATTATCTGGCTTCCCTACCTTAGGTAAGCCTTTTTGATGGTGTTGGTTTAACCTGTCCTTTCTTTATTTTTTTCCTAGATTCTATTTATACTTATGCTAGACTCAACTTTTCCAAGGTTTATGTAAAAACCTTGCTCTTGAACCAAGCTTCACCACCGCCCTCCCTAGCTTGTACCCCCCTAAGACTTAAAAGAGAGCCGTGAGGCTACACCAGTATAATCCAAGACAGACATTTAAAATTTAACATTTCCCCCCTACTATTAAAGATTTCAACATGTTTACAACACTCATCTAACTTTCATACACATTGTTCAATTTCCGTATATTCTTTATTACATGATCCGAGTCGTGCCCTTGAAAGAATTTACCTAAGTCCTGCTGTGTTGGTGATAGTAGACTCCTTTCCTGAATGCTCTACTTTGCGTACCTATTGGGCGGGGGGGGGGGAGAAAACATTTGGAAGAGTGTGAGCTACTAAACCCAGTGAGTGGTGCTTTTAACATAATAATCACTTTGCAAAACATATTTTTGGGAAGTCAACACATAATCACAATTCTAGTATAATTTATGCATGATCATGTGTACATTCATTCAATCATCATCCTCTAGTTCCATGCTATACGTGGCATGTTCATATCATGGAAATATTATCAATCACAACAACTTTTTATGGAAACTTTCCTATAACCCACTTTTCCTGCCAATGTGCACATCGACAATTCTTTTCCCGCTAGTCATGCTTAGGTAACTTGACTATATTTCTCACCAGTCGTCACCGACTATTATTTCCCCCCGACCAAGGCCGACTATATTTTCCCGCAAAGCACCTTTTGTTAATCATGCTAACTTATGTAGTCCGGGTATAATCTCAGTTTCCATAAGAATTTCACAGACAATATCATGACAATCAACATAACATCATAAGCATGCATTTTGCACTTACATATGCATTTATCCACATATCAACGCAATAAACTAAGTAAACACTCACCGCAAGCAAGTTTTTCCACTAAAATCACCTTGAGAATACCTTCCTGAGAATTCCTACATATCAATGGAAAATCCTTAATTAATACTTGTTATATCAATAAATAATGTCAAAATAGCCAAAATATCGTTATATAATGAAAATATCAGCTTACCCTACTCTAATTTAGCCAGAATCCCAAAATTAGCCTCTTTAGAGGTTATTTGGACCGTGGTAGGCAGCTGGCCGTTGAGCAGTAGGCAGGGTGGGCGTGCTATGTCGCATAGGGGGTTGACGCATTGGGCGTGCGTTGCACTGGGCGTGATGCATCGCACGGGGAAGGTAGCTATGCTGGGCTATCGCATAGGATGCATCGAGCGAGGCATGCGGATGGACGCAGCGCTGCGAGGCGTGCACGCAGGGTGTAGGCTGGCTGTGCGTTCGACTGATTCAATGCCTCATCAACGCAACCTTTGTTTCTTTTAATCTTCAATCAATTTGGCAGCCTAATAACTCAAACGTAACTCTCTAAATATGCTCTCAACACAAGATTTAGGTGATGGTATGAAGAAATTCCTCTTGCCCAACCCCTCTATTTATAGCCATTCCAAACTCACCCCATGGTGACAACTCAACTCCCATTTGTCTCACTTTGGAGCTGCCAACACTTAGTCTACCCAGCCTAGCCTTGAGTTGTTCTCATCTCAGCTTGCTAGCAAAAATCTTCTTTTTTGCATGAAATCTCCTTCACCCACCTCCTACTTGGGGTGATAAGACTTCAATTGCATGAAATCTCCTTTGTCCACCTCCTACTAGAACTTTTTGTGATCCTCCTTTTGCCATCTAAATCACTTAAATACTTAACATATTTCTCTACTTAAATTGTTTAAGACTTATGCTCGTATACCATTGGCATCTTCCCTTGAAGTTTTCCATCAATTAGCCTCACCTTTTATCCTTAACGAATAGTAACTCACCCTTCCTTCATCAAAGTCCTACTTAGCCATCGCATGAGTTGGCCATCACCAACGCATAGGGTGGTCGCTCACCCTCGACGCATGGCTTGCTCGGCCTACTAAGAATGGACGCACGATGCTGACCATCGACGCATGGGCGCGCTGCCTAGGCGCTTGTGCGCTTGGCCGTATAGGCACGCTCGGCCGTGTGGGTGTGCCTCGCCGCATGGGTGTACGCTTGGCTTATCACATCGACGCATGGTTATTTGGCAGGCTTAGCAGGCTCGGCAGTGCTTCGACGCATAGGATGGCTTGCTCGGCTTGCCCGTTTGACGCATAGGTAGGGTGCTCAGCATACACCATTGATGCATGGGCTGCGCGCTTGACCACTGCCTATGCACTTGTCCTTGATGCATGGGCTGCGTGCTTGGCGCATGGCCTGTGCACTTGGCTTCAACGCACCGCCTGCGCGCCTTAGCATGCTCACTCGACGCATGCTTTTCTGCCCATGTTCGCATGGCTCATGTATGCCTTTGCGTTGGTTGTATGTAACCTTTAGCCATTTTTCCAAGTTTCTTGCTTCCATCCTCCATGCATTCTTGCGTCCAACATGTTTAAGCCCTTCATAGGTGTTTGTACTTTTGGTCACCTTTTTGGATAATTTTTAGTGTTTTCCACCCTTTTGCTCCAATATCCTTACTTAGGATTTTTTCTTCTCTATTTAACCTCCCACTTTTGATTAGTGTTAGGGTCTTACATTTACCACCCCTTGAAAATAATTTCGTCCTCAAAATTAAACGAAACTTATTTTTACAACAGAACTTTTATTTAATAATTGCCTCATACAATTTTTTTACACCACGATTGTGAAACCCAGATCTCCATTTTTCCTACTTAAGCAGGTGACTAAGGGATTAACTAGGAGAAAGTTAAATCCTATGTGAAGAAAAAGGAAATTTCTAAGTGTTGAATAGATTTTTCTTGAGTAGCTTTGAGTTAAGTTTAAATCCCTAAAAAATTGACCAAGTGTTGGACTAGGCATTGCTATGCATTGGCCACAAGATCTTGGGAAGAGTACTTGGGCAAAGGAAAATTTTGGAAATTTGGCTAAGTATAGAATGTTGTATGGGATGCGTTGGAAGGGACCATTCGAGGGTACCATCTTCTTCTGAGGGTACCATCTTTACAGGCAGTTCTTACAAAGACATTTACAATACCCTCAGATTAGCAGTGAAGCACCAAGATGTACGAAACTTTGAAGAAAACTTATTGGTGGCCTGGTATGAAGCGAGAGATAGCCGCATATTGTTTGATAAATGTTTGATCTGCCAACAGGTTAAACCAGTGAGACATAGGCCAGGAGGACTCCTTAATCCACTGCTAGTGCCGGAGTGGAAGTGGAAGCATATTACCATGGATTTTCTGTTTGTATTACCTCGTACTACTGGTGGATGGTATATGGGTAATAGTAGACAGACTCACCAAGACAGTGCGGTTTATACCGATTAAAGCGATGTCTACACTAGATCAGCTAACTAAGCTATACATCGATAGGATTGTGAGTCAGCATGGAGTGCTAGTGTCCATAGTTTCAGATAGGGATCTGAGGTTTACTTCTAAGTTTTGGCCTAGTGTACAGAAAGCAGTGCAAACAAAGTTAAAGTTTAGTACAGCATTTCATCCCCAGGCAGATGGTCAGTCAAAGAGGACCATCTAGAGCTTAGAAGACATGTTGAGAGCATTTGGAGATCAAGTTTTCTTAAAGTTATCTCCGTGGAGAGGTGTTCTTCGCTTTGGGAAGAAAGGTAACTGAGTCCTAGATATATTGGTTCTTATCGACTAACAGAACGAGTTGGACCAGCAGCCTATAGACTTGAGTTGCTAGCAGAACTTGCTTGAATACATGATGTTTTCCATGTGTCCATGTTGAGGAAATATATTTCAGATCCGTCACATGTGTTACAAGCACAACCGGTTGAGCTGAAAGAAGACTTGAGTTATAAAAAGGAAGTGGTTCAAATCCTCGACAGAAAGGATCAAGTTTTGAGGAACAAAACGATCCCACTCGTGAAGGTCCTTTGGAGACATCACGGAGTGGAGGAGTCAACCAGGGAGTCAGAAGACCAGATGAGGAGGAGTTACCCGACACTCTTCACCTAAGGACTTCTAAAGTTCGAGGATGAAATTTCATAAGGGGGAGGTAATTTGTAAACCCAAGACTTTCCTTGGATTATTTGCTCTTGTCACATATTGTAGGATGTTGGATTTAAGTTATTGTTGTTCCATTGTTGAAGAAAAATGGCAAAGCTTTTAGTTGAAGTTGTCTTTGATAATTTTGGAATTTATTAATAAAGAAAATAAAAGAAAGGAAATAAAGAAAAAGAAAAGAAAAGAAAAGGAAAAGGGAAAAGGAAAAAAAAAATGAAAGGAAATGGAAACCCATTCGGCACCACCGCCTAACTCATTTCAGCCCATTTCTCCATCATTTCCCATCAGATTTTCAGAGCATTTCGAGAGAGAGAGTGAAAGAAGAAGAAGAAGAAGCTTACTGCAGGTTGGAGGTTGAAGAAGGGAGGAAAAAGTTCATGCAAGTGTAACCATGGAAGAATCTGGGTTCAACCTGCCTATCTCTGGTTTTTAAGTCGGTTTGAGCTACACAAGAATAACTAAGAGATGAGGTCTGACTTCCTTGAAATTTAATCCATTTTATAACAAATTTTATGAAGGAATCTTGAGCTAAATCTGATGATAAGTTAATGGTTTTTGAAAAGGAAAAAAGAGCACAGAATTTTCGTGCAAATCAGAAGGATCTAGGGTTTTCTCTGGTTTTTCGAATATTCTGGGGTGTACAAGTTGAATTATAAGCTCAATTGGGTATGGTTGGAAAGCTTATTCAATTTCCTATAACTTACATGAAGCATTTGTGAGCCAAAAATGAGTAGAAGTAGGTTTAATTTCAGGAGAAGGGTAGAGGGTAGCACAGAAGCACGAATCTGTATTTGCTGTGTTCGGGAGATTTCTGGACAAATCCGTTGGGAATCTCGTTTCTATTCCTTCAGGTAAGTTGTAGAGGGTTCCAAAATGAAGAGTTTGATATATAATACATTAATTTTGGTCAAGTATTGAGGAATTTATGAGTATTGGAAATTATGGTATTGAATCTGGAAAATCTGGAAAAAAAAGTGTGAAGTATGATTTTATTTCTAGAATTTAGAATTCATGAGCATGGAAAGACAAGACGATTTACAGTTCTGATGCTTGGTTTTGGTTTGTTTGACAGGCCAAGAAGAAATAGGCCGAGTCTACAGACTAGGGAACTAGCCAAGACTGTGAGTGACAAAACGAATTTCGAAAATGATTTCTAAACTTTAATTTATGCTTTAAATGGTTTACATGCTTGAATATGAACTTATGAATGGTACATGATTTCTATGAATGGTTTCAAGCATAAGTTTTGAGCTTAGATTTTCTAATGAGGTTTATATACGAGCACGTGATTATTGAATTCCTGAAAAGTAGTTGAAACGATATCATTTAAAGTAAAGTTTGTATTAGCGAGTACTGTTAAAAGATTTTCAATTTTTCATGAGCAAGCTGAGTAAGCTTGAGTTTTACGAAAGATAAAGATAAGCAGGCATGTTTTATTATTTTCATGTGGTTTTCTGAGACTTTTATTGACTACATGACTGAGATATTGAGCCCGAGGCTATATGGTACCGTGTGCACATAGGTTATATTCCATTGTTGACGTTGAGTGTATTCCGTGACAACGATGCTATCGTGAGTGCTGGGCGGGCCCCACTACGACAAAGACGATGGGAGTGCTGGGTGGGCCCCAGTACATCGTAGAGCTAGTAAACGTTGGTTGTACTAGGCGTGCCCTACACAACGTTGATTTGTCATGTTAGTTAAAATGTTTTATATACTTGATATAGCTTGCTAGATTTTAATGACGTACTTGTGGAATATTTGAGGAAGCTTTTATCGTTACACGTTTATGTTTAACACTTTGATTGAACAGATTTATACGTTTAAAAGTTTATCACGTGTTTTGATTTGCGGATTTATAGTTTTAAATTAGTCACTCACTAGGCTTCGTAGCTCACTTTTTCAAAAGGTTTTCCCAATTTTCAGGTAGAGATCGAGCTCCCGGAGTCTGATAACTGCCAAAGTCTATTTTCTACTAAAAGCTTCTAGATCAAGCTCCATACATGGGTGGAGTTGTACATTGTGTCTGTTTGTATTGTAAATATCTTTGTAAGAACTGGATAGTTTATGGTTGTGTAAGCACTAGATGTCTTGGTTGTGTAAACCCTAGTTGGATATGTTTTTGGTTGTGATATCTCTATTAGGTTATTTTCCAAACCGAGTTATGTCAGGATTGCACTTCATGTGTGTCTAAAGATTTTCAGGGGTTCCGCTGTGTTGTGTTACATGTAAAGTATTTTATATCTAAGATTAGTATGTTTATCAGGTTCAACAATTCAACAGGATCAACAGGTATCGTTAAAGGAGGACGACGTCTGTTGGCTTCACGCCATCTCCCTGACTAAGCTAGCAGGTAGTTTGGGAGGGGGTGTGACAACTTGGTATCAGAGCGGTTAGCTCCCTCCACAGTTTTTCCACTTCGTAATGTCACAACCTAATATTGCTCTTTACCTGATCCCCTCGGGTTGCGTGGGAGTTTTGTTGAACTCGACAGAGCCCCTTATGGTCTGTTCTTCAGCTCACTTGCAATTTGGCCCATCTGTAATTCTAGATTGCGAATGGACGTAGCCTGAATTTGAAGCACAGTTTCATTTTTCTCTATGTACTTCTTCAATAGGCTCTCCAAGAAAGAAGATTGTTGTGGTTGAGAGCTACTGGCTTGATTGCTTGTCTGACCGTTGTTGCGTGGGAAGAATCCAAGTGGCCCTTCTTTCTGCGCCACAGATTGGAAATTATGTTGTTGATTCTTCCATGCAAAATTGGGGTGGTTTCTCCACCCGGGGTTGTAGGTATTCGAAAAGGGATTATTTTTTACAAAGTAAACGGACTGTGGATTTTGCGGACATTCTTCCATCGCGTGCCTATCACCGCAAATTACACACCTTGCGTGTTTTGACTAATTGCGTTGATTTTCCCATTTTGTGGTGTTGGGCTACTGATCGCAATTCCCTGAATTAAGTTCATTATTGCGGTCATCTGATTCTGTAGTGAAGCAATAGCACCATTACTTGCGTCGGTATCCTTGATTCTCAATCTCTAATCACTCTCTCTCCAATCCTCGTGGTTTTTGGAGATGCGATCCAAGATATTTTTAGCCTCATCATACGTCTTATCAAGCAGACCACCAACGACTATCGCCTTAGTAGCGATCTGCGGAGCGGGATTCAAACCATGATAAAAGATTTCCATCTGAAGACAGTCTGGCAAACCATTCTGTGGACAATTCCTAACCAACCTCTTAAACCTCGCCTAGGCATCGCTGAGCGATTCGTCCATGTCTTGTTCAAAATTTATTATGAGTTTCCTTCGTCTAGCGTTCTTAGTAGGTGGAAAATACTTCTTCATAAATTTCTCTACGACCTGTTCCCAAGAAGTGATCTCTCCCGACTCGAGGGAATACGCCCATTTCCTTACCTGATCACAAAGAGAAAATGGGAACAAAGTTAATCGAACTTCTTCAGCAAAGATGTTCAGGAACACAAAAGTATTGCAGATTTCAATAAAGCTTCGAAGGTGGGCGTGCGGGTCCTCGGCCAACGTCTGTCCTCCGAATTGTCTGCAGTCTGGATCATCTGCAGCATCACAGTTTCATTTCGAATCTGCATCCATCGAGGGCAGGCCTTATGATTCGTGGAGAGAAATCATAGAGGTTTGGCGATGCATAGTGCCTAATGGGCCTATTGCAATCGTTAGCCAGAAGGATTGGATTCGCCATGACGTTGTTTTCATTTGTGCTCTCCGTTTCTAGGCTGCTCTGCCATCTCTTCTTTATCTGACTGTGGTTGTTGTTGGCGTTCTCTTAATCTCCGTCTAAACGTCCTCTCAATATCCGGGTCGTAATTCGCCAGAGATTGAGAGTCTGTAAAGAAATCAGAAAATTACCGTTAGCAACACTATTTTGCCGAAGTCCCCGGCAACGACGCCAAAAACTTGATGCATTATTTTTATGAAGTGGAATTGGATGATATGCGATGATGGAATTGCATTGAGCACTCAAGTTTTCTCAGTGAAATCAAAGTGTAAACCCCACTGAGTTCCTGGTAAGTCCAGGGTCGAACTCAAGGACTTGAGAAAATAGGTTGCGATGGTAATTTATGAGAAAACTTTGCGGTAACCGAATAAATCAATAGTTGTTTGCAGTTGTCGTTTACATTAATGAAAAATAAACAAATGTGGCAGAGTTTGAAAAGAGTTGATAAAATGGAAGATGCGATGAGTATGAGGTGAACGGGTTGAGAAAAGTTTCGCTAACACTTCCTAAGATATGTTCATGCTATGCGATCATGCAACATGCATACAATAGTAAACACCTCTCGGTGCAAATGCCACGACTTCTAAAGCTAGAACGCATGTGATGTATGTGCAAAGGTGTCTATAGGGCCTACACATAAGCCTCTAATTCTTGTCTATGTGATGATACACAAACAAGGCGACCACATATCATCATTCCCATCTCTAGGATGCATGCGATACAGGTTGGCAAACAGAGCTTATCTCTAAGTCCCTATCTCTTGTTTATGCAGTTCTAATCTTGCTCTCTCGAGTCTAGATTCTAACCTCGCTCTCTCAAGTCTTAGGTTCTTTCTTTAGACTCTCTCTCGAGTAGCTATAAAGGGATATTTGGCACAACATAACACAATCGCAAGCAATGAACTTCCTAGGTCATGTTAGCTTAGTTCTTCTCAACCCATTCGACTAGTTTAACTACTCATGCGTACTAAGAGAGTGAACAAATGTAGAATGAGAACTTCCATTGTATAAATATAAAGATGAAGTACAAAACAACAATGCAAGAATAGAATAAAGAGCCTGGTAGCAATCTCTTGCTTCCCAGGCTTTTACACTATCTTTCTACTCGTGTTTAAAAGATAATCTCGCTCTCACAAGAGTCGGCCCGCTCTCTGCTTCTACGCCTCAGAGTTCTCTCTTGAGTTGCCCTGAGTGATCTTCGGTGTCTCTACTCTTCTCTTACTCCGCCTTAAAATAAAAAGGAAAGCTATGGACAAAGACGTGTGATCCGAACTTATGAATTTCCGAACCCCTTTTCTGAAGGTTGCCTTCGGTATTTATAGAGCTTCTGGGATGAGAGGCGACTTCTCTCTTATGATTGCACAGATGGGATAGCTTTAATTCCTGACTGGTGCGTCGAATATTTGTCACCAAAAAGCTGAATGTACTTGTTATCGTTAGCGGCTGTCAACTTAATTCGGATTCGACTGTCATCAGCTTTCTGTCCCATCATGATTAATTATGCCTTTCACTCAGATGCGCCCACCAAGTTGAGCTGACCAAGTTGCGACAATCCTTCTTAAGCAAATGTTTGTGAACACAATCATCGTAAAGCCTTGCGGTAATGCTGCGCTCGACCAATGATTTCCTATAATCGTAATTTCCGCCTTGCGTCAATGCATATTCTACATAAAAATACAAAAATCAATTATTCCTATGCGATGAACGCAGGCAACCGCAATATTATGAATTTGATACTTTTTGGATGCAATTTAACATGTTTCATCAACGCAAGCCAGCATTGTTTAAGAACTTAGCACTATGATAACGTGCATTTCTGCCTGTTATCAGTTTACAAACAGACTTAGTAAAGAACATTGGAATTCTATGGAAAGGGTTATAAGGTACTTGAAGAAAACCCAAAACCTAGGATCACATTATCAGAAGTTTCCCACTATCTTGGAAGGGTTCAACGATGCTGATTGGAACTCCCTTTCAGATGATTCAAAGGCTACAAATGACTATATCATTAATATGGCAGGAAGAGTTGTCTCTTGAAAGTCTAAGAAACAGACTATTTTAGCCTAATCTACGATGGAGTCAAAAATAATAGCACTAGCGATAACTAGTGAAGAAACAAGTTGGCTTAGAAGTCTGCTATCAGAGATTCCCTTATGGGAAAAGCCAGTACCAGCCATATTGATCCATTGCAATAGTACTGCAGCAATTGCAAAAGTTCAGAATCGTTACTACAACAGAAAGAGATGACAAATACGTCGTAAGCACAATACCATTAGAGAGTTTCTCACTACTGGTGCAGTTAAAGTGGATCATATATGAATTGATGAAAATTTAGCAGATCTTTTGATGAAAGGACTGGCTAGAGAGAAGGTTTTCAGAACTTTAGAAAGGATGGGACTCATGCCTATGGAAAGATGAATCACTATGAAAAAAACCCAACCTGTAGACTGGAGATCCCAAGAAACAGGTTCAACGGGTAATAACTAATCACAAGTGTTTTGTAGTGAATCATTCTAAAACAAACACAGAGTTCTATTCCTATAACTTAGAGTCTGAGCATGATATCTTGAAGCATAAGAGAGGTTGAACTCGGTTCTTAATAAGATCTATATTTGATGACAAGTGGGGTATCTAGCTACAAGAGTACTTTTGATAGACTCGCCTATGTGAATGTGGAAGTGGGGGTCGCTTCCTATGGAGTTTCTTAGGCTAACTCTCTAGAGCGTTCACTAAACTGGGATACACGTGCTAGGCCTTAAAGCACGAGCTTTTGAACTATACCCTAATGATACTATTGTGAGATCTTGTTAGAGATAGAGTTCAAAACCAAGGCTTACTCTAGTATATTTTGAATCATTTACACTAAAGGTTCAAGTCAAAGACACCTTTGCTTATGCATAGTGTTGTTAGACTGAAATTGCTTGATGAAAAATTTGTTTTTTTCTTATGTTTAAATTTTTAAGTGGAGGATTGTTAGGTTAAAATTTAACTTCGTTTTTAAAAGAAAAAAACTTAAGGGAACCAACCTTTTGGTTGAGAATCCCACATTGAGATTTTGAAAAGGGAGTCTTCTTTTTGTACTCCAACCTTGGGCTATAGGTTTGGGCCCCGAGGGATACCCATCATTTAGAAGGAGTGAGGAGATAGACCAATGTAGGTTCGGTGGACGTCCCACACGCGCGCCGGCGTCATCCGACCATGTGTGATTATTTTTCAATAAAAATATTATTTGCATTTCCCTCAAAAGGCGCGTCGGTATGTGTTCCAGTCGGTAACGATGCATTTTAGATCAATTTTTTGGGGTTATTTTTATCCTGGGGACGACGTGGCAGTAATTCCTGACCTGCTTGCACACTTGGGCAGAGTTACGAAACGTCTTAAAGAGAGCGAGCTACGTGACTCAGCCTATAACGAGCTTGTGTTTTATAGGTTCCGCTCCAGACCGTCTGCTGCTATCCTAAGATTGTTGTAGTTTCCAACAAGATAATTATCTCATTTTTCATTATATGAAGGAATACTTAACACTTATACATACTATTATGGAAAAAATAAAGAAAACTTATCTGTTTTTTCTCTTTCTGTTGTAACCACCTAGCTCACTTCACCTCTCCTTTATTGTTGTAAAATATGCATATAAATAAAAAAAAAAAAAAAAGTGAGTGGAAAGAGAAGACAATTCATTTTAAAATCTCTAAAATCAAAATGCAATAAAAGTGAATACCCTCCCTTGTACAGTGGACGTAGGCACCTTTGCCAAACAATTCTAATACCTTGTGTTGATTCTTCTTCTATACTTAATTGATCATCATCTATGTTCTTGGAGAATTGATGTGATACCCTAACACTAAATCTAAGGTGGAAGGTTATTTGGAGAAGGAAAATTTTAAGTAATAAAGATATTGGGGCAAGGGTGAAAGCATTAGTACTAAATTATATCAAAAGGTGGCAAATGGGCCAACGCATATGAAGGGCTTAAGCACATTGAACGCAAGAGTGCGTGGGAGGATGGAAGCAAGAAAACTTGGGCAATGGTCGTAGGCTTGTATGCAACTAACGCAGGACATGCCAAGCGCACAGCCCATGCGTCGAGCCCAAGCGTATAGCCCATGCGTCGAGCAAGTATGCCAAACACCCATGCCTATGCGTCGAGCGCTGCCGAGCCTGCCAAACAGCCATGCGTCGATGCCTTGGGCCGAGCGCACAACCCATGCATCGAGCGGCCAGCCTATGCTACGAGTGCATTGTTGAACGGCTATGCATCGAAGAGCCTTGCCAAGCATTAATGCGTCAAGGCACGCCCATGCGGCCAAGCACACCTATGCGACTGAGCGAGCGAGCGATGATCAACGCCTATGCAGCACACCCATGCGTCGATGGTCAGCGCATATGCCAAGTGCTATGCGTCCATGCCAAGCAAGCCGTGCAGACATACCTAGTGAGCCATGCGTCAAAGATGAGCTGCCACCCTATGCGTTGGGGATGGCTGACTCATGAGATGGCTAAGTGGGATTTTGATGGAAATGAGTTGGTTTGCTATGCGTTGTGGACAAAAGAAAGGCTAATTGATGGGGAAAAGAATTCCAAGGGGAGATGGCAATATTTATGAAATGCGTTGATAAGCCTAACAAATTAGATAGATGAACATGTTAAGTATTTAAGTGATTGAGGTGGCAAAAGGAGGTTCACACAAAGCTCTAAGCAGGAGGTGGACAAAGGAGATTACATGCAAAAGAGGTCTTATCACCCTAAGCAGGAGGTGAATGAAGGAGTTTACATGCAAAATGGGGATTTTGGCTGGCAAATTAAGGTGAGAACAACTCAAGGCTGCGCTGGAATAGGCTAAGTGTTGGCAGCTTCAAAAAGGGACAAATAGGATTTGAGTTGTCACAAGGGGGTGAGTTTGGGATGGCTATAAATAGAGGGATAGGTGAGAAGAATTCATTCATGTCATCACCAAAATCTCTGTGTTGAGAGCTTATTTAGAGTGTTACGCTTGAGTATTTAGGCTGCCAAATTAATTGCGGTCTGAAGGAGCTAAAGTTGCATTGGTGAAACATTGGAGCCGGCCCGGACGCACAGCCAGCCAATGCATCCAGCACACAACGTGCATGCCTTGCGCCTTGCAATGCTGTGTCCGTCCATCAGCGCACCTCACACGAACGCATCATGCACGCCAGCCCAACACAACAACCCACCATGCGACGCATCACGCACGCCCAATGCAGCGACCCACTGTGCAACACAGCACGCCCATCCTGCACCCGACCGAACGCCCAACTGCCTGCCACAGTCCAAATAACCTCTAAAGGGGCTAATTTTAGGATTTTGGCTAAGTTTGGAGTAGGGTAAGCAGGTACTTTCATTATATAATGGTATTTTGGCTATTTTTGCATTATTTATTGATATAACAAGTGTTAATTGAGGAATTTTCATTGATATGGAGGAACTCTTAGGAAGGTATTCTCAAAGTGGTTTTAGTAGGAATCTTGCTTACGGTGAGTGGTTATTTAGTTTTATGCATTGATATGTGAATAAATGCATAGGTAAGTACAAGATGCTTGCTTATGATGTTATGTTACTTGCCATGATATTGTCTGTGTAATTTCTATGGAAACTAAGATTATACCTGAAATATATAAGTTAGCATGCTTAAAAATGGTATTTGGCGGGAAAAATATAGTCGGCCTCGGTCGGCGGAAAATAATAGTCGGTGACGACCGGCGGGAAATATAGTCAAGATACCTAAGCATGACTAGCGGGAAAGAATTGTCGATGTGCACATTGACGGAGAAAGCGGGTTATAGGAAAGTTTCCATAAAAATTTGTTATGATTGTTAATGTATGCATGATGTGAACATGCCACGTATAGCATGAGACTGGAGGATAATGATTGAATGAAATTACACATGATCATGCATAGATTATACTGAAATTGTGATTATGTGATTGACTTCCCAAAAATATATTTTGTAATCGGATCATGTAATAGTGTATAGGAAATTGAGCTATATGTATGAAATTTAGATAGATTACTATAAACATGTTAAGGTTTTTAATAGATAAAGGGGGAAATGTTAAATTAAAATGTTGTCTTGGAATGCTACTAGTATATCCTCATGCTCTCTTCCAAGTCTTGGAGCTAAGGCTAGGGAGGGGGTGTGACAATTGATCATATCACAATGGCCTTCTTCCTCCATCTTCGTCTTCTTCACCAAGCCCTGAGAGAATAGAGAGAGAGAACAATCAGAATTTCGTTCTTTTGCATGTTCTGAAACTGAAGGGAAAAACCACTTTCAGAATTATCCCTTTTCTGAATGTATTACCTGTGTGTAAAAGAAAACAACTACGTGGTTTAATATTCATGACAGAATTTTTGGGTCAGGGTCTTTAGTGTTATTGCAACCCAATACATACACATGAAAGAAAAATAATATAGCTACTAAACAAAATTTATTCTTTAATACCCACTGAAATCTTATCTTAGTTCACAACCCGAAACGATCATGTTAACCTCTGCTCTAGCTTTGACCCTTGATGTACCCATCAACGTTTTCCTTTCTAAATCCAATGTTTAGTTGGGGTTTCAATAACGATTTGGATAACCAATTTTGTGGCATTGATTTCCCTACACACTTACGTTTTGTTGAATCAAAAGGTAGGTGGTTAAATCAAAAGGTTGAGGAACTGAAGCTTTCAGGTTTGGGTTGGTGGGGGCGGCAAAGAGGGTGGCAGGGAGAGGGGAATGGGGGAGGATACTCACTAGGGATGAGAGGTAGTGAGAATTGGTGAGGAAGATTCTGGTTTCGATGGTGCGGATTGACATTCGTTTTTCACTAGGCGGTGACACTCGGTAGCAACAGAAGAGGTGCAGTAATGGCGGTGGAAGGTTGAAGGAGAGGGGGGAAATGAAGAAAATGGGAGGGAAGCCCATGTCATAATTTTACCAAATCATCTTACTAACTATTCATATTTAACCACTGTCACGTCATTTTATTGTTAATCAGCTGGCTAACCCTTTAAGTTAGATCGATTGGATTAAGTTGAGGGTCTCAAATTTTGGATTAGATTGGATCCGATTATAACTTATTTTTTTAACTAAAAATATGTAATTTTATATATAACAAATGATTAATAACTAAAAATCTCATAAAATTCAAATATTAAATACCAAATATTTATGATAATTATTATAAACTTTTGATCTAGACAAATATGATAATAATTTTAAAAGAAGAAATATTAAAAATTCACACATTAATCAACACAAAGTAATCAAACTTTAAACAAATATATATATATATATATATATATATATCTGTCTCTTATACACATCTAGATGTGTATAAGAGACAGGTCCACATTATTCGACCAACTCTTTCGGGAGCTTCTGTTAGCTATTGTGCGGCACTTGTTCCCGCTCATGAACAAGTCAGCCATTTCGAATATGGACTGCGAGGTATTCAAATAAGCTCTTAAAGAATAATTTCTCAAACGTTGTGATTAAAATATATATCTTAAAACTAACAAAAACCTAGACAAAGAAAGGGAAAAACTACACACGCAGCCGTGGGAACAAAAACTGAGGCGCCGGAATCTGGAGGTAAAATCGCAAGGTGTGGGTCTTTGGTCTAGAGGGCGGAACTCGCCGGCGGTGGGTCTCGGTTTCGGAGGTCAGAGTGGTGGGTTTTTTGGGTCTCAGTTCAGCGGCGACGGGGCAATTACTGGCGTGTGGGTTTTGGTCAAGAGGCTGGGCAAAATCGTGGGGCACAATTTGAAGGGCCGGACAGTCTAAGACAGTGACTGAGAGGCGGCGGTAAAGTCAAGTTTGTTATTCTCTTCCAAGAGAATGTTACAGTTACGGGGCGGTGCCATGGTGAGGAACGATGGAGAAGAAGGGGCCGAGCTCGCACAGCCTCATGCTCGACACATAAAGAAGAGAGCTCTCAGGAACAAAGCTCTTTCTGTCTCTTTCAATGAGAAAGACTTGAGGTTTTCCTTCAAACTAAGCACGAACTTGATTAATCGGTTTATTTGGACTTTTGTTTGATGTTAATTGTTGTTTTTCTTAGGGACTTTGTTACTGGATTTCACAAGAGGAAGAAGAAAAGGAGAAAGGAAGCAAAGAAGCAACAAGAGGAAGCTATCCGGCGGAAGCGCATCGAAGCACGCAAAAAGGTTTGGAAGACTTTTCTAATTTTGAGAAGGAATTGCAGAAAACATATAGCTATTTTGTCCTTCGGTTGACAGCTTTGTAGAGTTTATATTCAGGCAACAGATGAGATTTCCCAACTTGTAAATTTTCTGTGAATAATACCACTTTTCTACCTTCAATGAACTTAGAATAGAGCATGATGAAATTTTTTTCTGGTAGATTGTTGATTTCCCAACACAGCTGCTGAATCATTAGGATTCTCAGGGGTAGAAAGAGAAGAGAGAACCAAACACATCATTAGTTTCAGGAAAAGTTAATTTTCTGCAGACTATGGAGATGAGGCTGGCTGTAAATTAAAGATGTCAATGTTGTTCTTCCACCTTGGATTTGTCCAAGGTTATATGAATTTTTTTCAATCCTTAGTTGCAGATGTCACATCGAGTATTTAGGAGACTTGCACTTATCTCTCTGATAATTACAAAAGGCCTTAGCCATTTAGGCTCATTATGAAGTATTGGATCTAATAACCTATGAAAACTCTCCCTTAGATCTCTCAACACCTCCAAAACGTCTACCATTTCTCCCAAGCCATATTGATGGAAGAATGATGAAGAAAGAACTAAGTAGCTTGCCAAAGAATTTAACCCTTCTCCTTGTAAGGGGGAACAACAAAAACTCCTCCATCAAACCCTGCAAAACCTGTTTCTTCACTTAAGCTCAAGCACAAGAATATAAAGCTTATCTATCATAAGGATTATAACTATGCTTTAAGATTTTGGCTACACTTCTGCTGCAGATGATACAAACGATGTTAAGGGAGAGTTAAGGGAAGGTGATTTAAGTTGTGAGAGATTGCCTCCAGCTTTTCTGTTACTTTTAATACTGAATCTCTCTAAAGGTTTATTTTTTTCCTTTTTTTTTTTTTTTTTTTGTGTTGCCTCAATGCTTGTAGGCATCATGTATCCTTTAGATAAAATGCTGCAAATTAGTGATCATGTATGTGTTGTAATGAAGAATTTATAGCGTGAGTTGTGTAAAATGTCATTGATTAGAGGAAACAAGGAAGAGAACAGCCTTTGGTGCATCTATCTATTTCTTCTATAGCATCTGAGACATATTTTCTAAAAGTCCTAAATAATCCTGCAGAGAAGATTAGAAAAAGATCTGGTGCTGTATGGCGGTGTTCTTCCAGCTGACAGGCCGGTTGATGAAGAGAATGATGATCACGAGGAGGGGGAGGAGGATGAGGAAGAGAAGCCATTAGCACCATTTTCTGGTATTTTACTAACAATTGTACATTAAAATATCAAGTGCATGTGATCAGCCATCTGCCCTAGCTTGCTTAGAACACATGTCTGTTCAATTAAAATGGCATATAATAGTTATAAGTTCTTCTCTTGTACAAGTGGAAAAACGAAGTATCCATCTAAAAAAACCAGATCAGATATTATTTATGTTCATAAGGAAGCTAAAAGTCAGTTATATATGAAAAATAAGTAGGAAAGTTGATAAAATTGATAACGATATACAGTGTTTTAAAAAGCCCTCCTGGGTGTAGGTTTGGCGCTCGCCTTGGAAAGGTGAGGCTCACAAAATAAAACGTGCCTCAGGTGCGTGCCTTTGTTGAAGGCCCAAGGCTCAAAGCCCTGAGCCTTGTGGCTTTTTCATTATTTTTAGAAATTAGTAATAATTAAGGATTTCCTTCTTTATTAACTAAAAGAATCAAGTTTACTAAGGCTAAAGGCAAAATTTCTTATATTTGTTTTGTTTGTTTTTTTGGTTGTTGTTTTGTTTTGTTTTGTTTTTTAGCCTTGTGGCTTTTTCATTATTTTTAGAAATTAGTAATAATTAAGGATTTCCTTCTTTATTAACTAAAAGAAGGAAGTTTACTAAGGCTAAAGGCAAAATTTCTTATATTTGTTTTTTTTTTTGGTTGTTGTTTTGTTTTGTTTTGTTTTTTCATATTTCCACTTCAACTATGCTCTCTTTTTAATGTAACATTAATATATAGTGCGCCTCACCAAAAAAAAGAAAAAAAAGTCCGTATCTTTTTGTGTGCCTTGCGCCTAGGCTCTATAGGACCATTGCGCCTTAGTGCGTCTTGGGCATTTAAAAACATTGATGATATGCATTCTTTTAGAAAAAAAAGACGGTTTTCATTTGTATTAGCTCCAAAACTTGTTTCAATAATTAATCACTGGAAG
The DNA here is from genome assembly GCF_009727055.1 of Benincasa hispida. Taxonomy (NCBI): domain Eukaryota; kingdom Viridiplantae; phylum Streptophyta; class Magnoliopsida; order Cucurbitales; family Cucurbitaceae; genus Benincasa; species Benincasa hispida. Next base: position 53,920,985 of record NC_052351.1, read on the forward strand.
CTAGGAATTGATATTGATACGAGACATGGATATGATGCGATATGTACATACTGACATGTAATGTTTTTTTTCTAAATCTAGGACACAGACGTGTTTATTAAAACATACATTTTTTTAAAAAATGTCATCTTTAAATATGAGGAAATTCACTGTCAATGAGTTTATGCAATTATATGCTAAAAAAAATTAGTTTGATGTATTTCACTGTTAGGTTTTAATAGTCTTGTCCTATGTGTCTATTTATTATACATGAAATGTGTTTGATATGTGTGTAACAAGTTGGCCCCGTTTTGAGTTTGTGTTACGAATGTCTAAAACACATCTATTGCACCAACAAGTACTGATACATGTGCAACAAGTGTTAGAGTGTGCAAGTGTCCAACACACTAGCCAAGTTAAAGTGTCTGTACTTCTTAGACTGGAAGTGTAAGTATCATCTATGTTGCAGAACAGCTACATGTTGCATTCTGTTGATCCAAACGTGCTTTTGGTTTTCTCTGTAGAGACGACAACGTATGACAGTGGAAATATCAAAGTCACTGTGATAACAAGTGAAGTATCTCGGGAAGAAGAAATCGATCCCATTGACAAGCCACAGACAGCAACAACCCAATTGTTCGCAAAGGATAAGAAGCATAACCTGCCAGTTACCAAAAAGAAGCCATTCAAGAAAGTTGCAAAACAGAGGTCAAGGCCAAAAGCCCGAAGTAAAAGAGACAAGAGGAAAGGAAAGAAAAAGAAATAGGTAATTATACTAAGAATTTTAGCTCTTTGCTAAATGTTCAATGTGATATCATTTATTCGTTATCTCATGAGAATTACGTAGTGATCTTGAGCAATGGGTGTAGGGACTTTGAGGGTTTTATTCGTTATCTCATGAGAATTACGTTGTGATCTTGAGCAATGGGTGTAGGGGGGACATTGAGGGTTTTGTATTACTTCGTACAAGCTTGGCCATTTTGCGAACTGAATGTGCAACTTTTATTTTTATGAGAAGCTGAAATGATTCATTCAGAACTCCAAGAAGAAAAAATAACAGATCATCTAAGCATAAAAGAAAATTCGTATTACTCTACTGAAAAGCATGTAATGTCTGATGATCGATATATCTTCGGAATGCCAATTTAGTTCCCTTTGGCCTCTGTGTGTGTATCTAATCTCAGTGTTTACGGCTCTTGGAAGCTTGTTTTTTAGTGCTTGGTTGTTTGCTATCCTTTTGGTTTTTAGTCCTTTGTTCTGAGCTCCCCAGGTGGTTTGGTGGTGTCCCTCGTGGGGTGTTTGGGCCAAGGAGTTGGGGAGTAGTGAGTTGGGAAGTGTGGAGTTATGAACTTCACTTCTTATTTGACTTAGGGAGTTTGTGGGTCCCACCAATAAAAAACATCAATTTTATGAGAATAGCTTAACTAAAAACCTACACAACAATTTGCAGGCAAAATGGAGGACAAAAGGAAAAAAACTGGGTTAGTAGCAAAACCTACAGCAAAATATATACACGGGTTCATCGCACAGGTTGCTATCAATCTTTTACTTTCCTTTTTCCACAATTAGGGGTTGTTTTGCACCCCATTGTTTTGCTCGCCAAAGCAAGTTGATAATTTTTATCAATTCAATCCAACTCAATGTTTGGGTTACTAACTCATTTGATGAGTTGATAAAACTTACCAATTCAGCCTAACTCTTCGTCCCTCCAATGTTTCAATGACTCCCTTCATCTGTTAATCATTGTTGGTGACCAACTTTGGTAACATCTACTATTGATGATTATTGTCGCCTCTCTTCGACGACCAACTTTGACAGGTATCACTTCTAGCGACCAACTCTGACAACCACCTCTAAACCAAACCTTGGCAACCAACTTCGGCGATCAAATTTGACTACTAATTCCTTTGATCATTTTCAATGACTAACTTAACGATCAAATACTTAAAATAATAATAAATAAAAAAACTTGGTCAGTGAAAGTATTTTAAATTCAAATATGAACTTATAATAGTCGTATTTTATAGTAATTTGATATTTATATGAACATTTTTGAGAAAATATATATCAAACCTAACAAACTTTTGAGTATTTATCAAAATCTTTTTGAGAAAATCTAACTAAACACATGAGAAAATGGAAATAACTTTTTTGAATTTTTTTTGGGCAATCCAAACATGCCCTGATTCAAGGTTTTTAAGTTAAAAAGATCAAATGACATGTAATTTTTTTTGGGCAATCCAAACATGAACTTTGAAATTCGTGTCTATTTGATCGGTCCTTTTAGAAAAATGTTTTAAATGGTCATTAACATCCTTTGACCAGTAATTGACCAACGTAAAAGCGATAAAGTAGTAGTAAAATTACAATAAATTAGTGAATTTTTCTTCTTTTGAGGACCAAATATGCAGCCGGAAAGAAAAGGTTGTGAAGAAAAATCGAAGGTGGGCCAGGAGAAAGTAGAGCAAGTGGCCGGTTTAAAAAACAAGGTGGGAAGATAACAAGGATTAAAATATTTGTCACGTGTCGATATATTTGGTAAATCAAAGAATTCGGATATTAAAAATCTATTAATATTTCTAATATCATTTATAAATACTCGTAAAATATAAAAAAGTAATTATTTTATATGGTGAAACTATTAAAAATATTTTTAAGTAGTAAAATATTATTATTTATTAGTAATAGACCATGATAAATATTATCAATGGGTAATAGATCGTGATAGATATCTATCCGTTTGTGGTATATCACTGATAGATAATGACATTTTGCCACATTTGTAAATAAGTTGGTTCATTTTTCTTTATTTGAAAACAACTCTATAAAAATGGCATCTAATAACAATATTAATAATTTAGTTTGGGAATAAAATTAAAACAACTTAGTTAATAATCAAAATATTTTTTGTAAATTTGTTGGGTTTATAGAAATATTCATTGACATCAATATTTTACGGATGTAACCATAAAATTGAAGTTTTGATATTAATAACAATATAAATATTTTAATCCTTGATAGTATCTACACGATAATAGACGAGGATGTTGTAGTTGTATATAGTCTAGGAAAAAACGAGACCAAGTGTGGTTTACAAAAAAACAGTAGAAAGATACAACCTATACACAAATAAACACTAAAAAAAAAATAAATAAAAGTTTGTCTCTTGAACATACAAAGATGCTAGTTTTATATATATGTATATACAAGGGTAATATTTTGGTGTATCCAAAGATGCACTATTTTTATGCATCTCATTTTCCATCACATATAAAGAAAAACAATTAAAATATTAAGAAAAAGAAAAATTTGTCACTTGAGAAACTATGATTGGATAGTTTAACTGAATACATAAAAATGAGTGTAGCCAAGATACACATAAAAAATTTGTATATATAATATTATGTCTCTTCAAAGAGATAAGGATATTCAAACTTTTAAACTAATTTAGTGCAATTTTCATCTCTTCGAGAGACAAGAATTGTTCAACAAGACTAAGAATGCTTGATTGTTTAGTAAATCTCGCTCTCATGAGAATCATCTAGCTGATCGTTTAGTCTCTCGCCAGATCGTTTACACAATTGTTTAGTAAATCGCTAGAACGGTTACACGATCGTTTAGTAAATCCGTTTACATGATCGTTTAGTATCTTGCTTTACACATCGTTTAATCTCTCGTGAAGGCTATCCTGTAGTCTCTCGTGAGCAAAACGATTAGTAATTGTACTAATGAAGCGATCTCTTAACCAAATGAAAACACCTCCCATCTTCACGGTTAATGGAGAAAATAACCAACCACAATTATCATATAATTGTTTAATTATAAATAAATATAATAACTAACTTATCATATTATATTTATAAGCTATAGTTTTAATATCACATCATATGTATTATTTAAACCATAGTCCATTTATCCTTTATTTAGTATAAATCATATCTATATCAAAATCTTCCAAATAATGTATCCCATACATCATATCAATTATATCACATATAATTGAACCAATTTAATTATATCATATATAATCAAATTTCCTCTTGTTAATTTGAACACTTCAAACTAACCCAAAAACTGATTCTCATCTTGAATCCATTGAGCTACCAAGGGGACCTTATGGATTTGTAGCTTGAAGCTCCATCGGTATGTGAATAGCTGATTAAACTCTTTAATAACGAAATCCACCATCCGTTAACTACCGGGCACTCTACTAAAGACCGACAGCTGCACTCTTCTCACTACAAATATATTTCTGTGTCCATTGGATATAACCAATCAACAGTAGGATAACCCTTCAAAGATCGCTCGTAAGTACAACTGGGCCAATTTACCGATTTGCCCCTATAGTTACATCTAAGTCCTTAAGTACCATTGATTTCTCTAATGAACAATAGTCCTACTATGAGTGAACACCTCTCGGGCCATGAGAAAGTGTGTGGCCCCACATCGTTCAAGCCCCGGAATCAGCCTTTAAGGGAGCAATCTATCTACTTACCCTTGCTTTGAGGAAGGAGTGAATTTCATATCGCGTACTAAATTCTCAGTTCCCCAATCAAACGAATCCCCAAAATGGTAGGTTTGAGTCGGTAATCTGGCCATTCACACTCGTGCAAATCAAAGGACGACCCTCACAGGCAGGAATTCCCAACTCACTCATGATTAAGGTCATGTTACCTATGGTCATCCTAGTGAAATGAGAGTCTCTGTCATGAATAGTGTTATATAACAAGACTAAACATTTCGTGGTCCGGTCTTGTACAAACTCCTTTGTTTAGGATATCCCCGCTTGCATGTTTCCATATGAATGATCAGGATCAAACCATCTGTAGCACTTTACAACACTTGTAACATCTACAAAGCGGGCTGTATCCGTAGTGTCACCAGGATAAGGTTTCCTTCCTTTATTCATATACTAAAGACCATTTAGGCTATCACTTAAGGCATGATCCACTTGTATGTCTCCGCATACATGCTTAAGTTACAGTGATAACCAAGGATCTTAGTTTATTGGTTCATGGTTAATGCAAATAAAATATATCATATTTCATAGATAATAGTGAAGAAAATATCTCATATTATTACATCACAAACGTTTGTTCATAAGGTTTTTACAAACTATAGGACCCTATGAGATTTAGGGCATCAACACAACAAACAATGGGCAGTAATAAACCACAAAATTCTAGAAGACTAAAAGTAAAGAGCACACTCGAATTATAAGTGAGAAACCCCTTTGATGTGAAGAGTAAAAACCATGAGACTTATGAGAGGTCTACCCTTGTCAACTTCTCTTATTATTATAAAATTGAGGGAAAAAGAACCTAAATCAGTCATACAAAGGTTCACTATCCACCAATCTTTCATACATAAAAAATCCCAAATCGAATTGAAGTACTTTGACTCTATTTCGAAATCCATAGCTTTGATCCATTCATCTTTGTCAACATTGTCCATTGCCTTCTTGTAAGACAATGGATCCTCAACATTTCCGTCAGTTATCATAGCTAGGATTTCTGTTAAACCCATGTAACAGACAGGTGGGTTCGTAACCATCCCACTGCATCGAGGGAAGTTGAGGTTTCCTCAACACTTGAGGTGGATTTGACCTCCTAGATGATCCGACTTCAAAAACTCTTGTTGAAGATTCAGTAGTTTCTTTGGAAAATTCATTCAACATAACTTTATTTCAAGGCTTATACTCCCTTATATGGTCTTTTTCAAGAAAAATAGCATTTGTCGATACAAACACTTTGTTTTCTTTAGGGTCGAAGAAGAAACGACCTTTCGTTCCTTTGGGGTAGCCTACAAATAGGCATAATTTTGAACGAGATTTCAATTTCTTAGGATTTGCCTCATGCACATGTGCTAGGCAACCTCATATTATGAAATGATGTAAATTAGGTTTACGACCATTTGATAACTTCAAAGGTGTTCTGGTAACACTCTTGGATGGAACACAATTCAAAATGTATGTTGCAGTCTCTGCTGCATAACCCTAAAACGAGTCAGGTAAGGAAACATAACTCATCATAGACTGAACATGTTCAACAAAGTTCGATTTATCCTTTCTGATACATTATTCTGCTGAGGTGTATCGAGTGTTGAGAGTTGGGATACAATTTCATGTTCTATCAAATAGTTTTGTAATGTCAAATTCATAAACTCTCCACCTCAATCAAATCAAAGTGTCTTAATTGTTCTATTTAATGCATTTTCAACTTCAACCTTGAATTCTTTGAACTTTTCAAAAGATTCAGACTTGTATTGCATTAAATAAACATACCTATATCTTGAATAATCATCAGTAAAGGTGATGAAATATTCAAAACCTCCCTTTGCTTTGACATTCATCGGACCACAGAGGTTCGAATGTACCAGCTCTAGAGGTTCTTTAGCCTTGTGACCTTTTCCAGTAAAGGGCTTTTTAGACATTTTTCCTTCAAAGCATGACTCACACACAGGTAAAGAATTTTTTTCTAACTCGCTTAGAAGTCCATTCTTCACCAATCTCTCAATCATCATCATCAACATGATCTGGTATATTACCATCAGGTTGTATCTCACTAACATTATCATGTACATCATCAACATTATCATTTGTTGTTTGAACAATAGAAGGAGTTGAAGTAAAATCATTAGCAGCATTAAAACGAAACTCTGAAGTAGAAGTGTACCTTGTACTAAGAAGAAGATCTGCACCATTCTCGTGCTCAAAGAATACTACATCTCTGCTTCTCACTACCTTTTTCTTTTTTTTTTTTTTTAATTTTTTTTTTAGATCGTAGAGCCTATAACCATACTCTTCATCCCCATATCCAATAAAAACACATCGATTAGTCTTTGAATCAAGAGTTAACCTCTGTTCTTTAAGCACATGCATGTATGTCTTGCTGCCAATGAAGGGAATTGAATTCCCGCGGAAGCGTGTGATCGTCGTGCAATTTGAAAATCGATTTTATAAAACATAAAAATAGTGAACTAATTCACACAAAAATAGGATAAACATTAAATAAACCTAAGCATGCTCCTAATGAAGAAGAAGAGAATAAAGGGAAGAAGAAAACTCATCCTTGAAGATTTCTCTTTCTTTAAGATTTCCTCTCCACACATGAACAAATTTGAACCTTTCAACCAACAAAGACATCACCACAAGAGCTTTCCCATTATTCTTTAGGATTTCAAGGAGCTAGATGTATGTACTCTAACACCTTGGAAGAGGGAATGAAGGTAGAAGGAATGTTCTTGAGAGAGTAGAGTAGAAAGAATATGAGAGTGGAGGCTAGGGCAATTTTTCACAAAAATCCCTTACCCTAAAAGGGTTATAATGGAATATTTATAGGGGAGAGGATAACCTCCTCTCCAAGTCTTTCCATTTTTCATCATTTATTAATTAATTAATTAACTATTAATTAGTAAATCGACATATGAATTAAATAACTATATATTAAATCATATTTAATGTATAATTAATTATTCAACATAAATATCATATATTTATACTAGCCTCCATTCTCCATCATTTGTTGATTAATTAATTAACTATTAATTAGTAAATCGACATATGAATTAAATAACTATATATTAAATCATATTTAATGTATAATTAATTATTCAACATAAATATCATATATTTATACTAGCCTCCATTCTCCATCATTTGTTGATTAATTAATTAACTATTAATTAATAAATTAACATACAAATTAAATAACTATATAACAATTCATATTTAATATAAAGTTAATTAATTAACATATAAATATCACATATTTATATGCATATATCTCTTTATGAATCCAATTCATATAAATCTAATATTTGAATCTCATTCAAATACATCTCTCTAATAATGTAGTTCTATATGAATCCAATTCATATAAATCTAATATTTGAATCTCATTCAAATACATCTCTCTAATACTGTAATTCTATATGAATCCAATTCATATGAATTTAATATTCGAATCTCATTTAAATATATCTCTCTAATATTGTAATTGAATTTAATATTCGAATCTCATTAAAATATATCTCTCTTATATAGTTTATATTATAGATCATATCTATAATTAACCATATTCTATAAGGTATTAGAATACAATATATATTAATCATATTAATATAAAATTCCTTTAAGTAATTTGAATAATTCAAATCATTCCTCATTAGCGAGCTAACAAAGGGACCTTATGGACTTGTAGATTAGAATCTCTAATGATATGAGATTAATTAATTAAACTCTTTAATTAAATTAATCAATATTCATTAACTGTCAATCACTCCATTAAAGACTAGTAGATGCACTCTTCGCACTGCAAATATATTTCTGTGTCCATGGATATTACCAATCAAAAGTGAGTTGACTCTTCACAAAGTGTTCATAACTATAGTTAAGAAAAATTACCGTTTACCCCTGTAGTTACATCTAACTCCTTAAGTTCTACTGATTACTCTAATGAAAAAAACATTTATAGTCTAACTATAAACTAACACCTCTGAACGGTATTATAAAGAGAAACTATTCATTTTGTAGTCCGGTCTTATACAAACTCTTTGTATAGTATACCCCCGCTTACATGTCTCCTCATGAATGATCAAGATTAGATCATTTGCAGCACTTTACAACACTTGTAACAATTACAAAGCGAGTTGTATCCGTAATGACATCAAGATAAGGTATCCAACCTTATCCATCTACTACAGACCGTTTAGGTTATTACTTAAACATGATTCATTTGTATGTCTCCACATACATGTTTAAGTTACATCATATAACCTTGGACCTTAGTTTATTGGATTGAATTAATGCAATATAAATGTTAATAAAATATCTTTTATTTTATTAAATATATATAATTTGTTTTTACAAACTAAAAGACATATAAGATTTATGACACCAAATTCAACAGCGAAAGACTCTGACGTGCAAATAAGTGGGATCATGTCCTTTCCGTGCTCTCTTGAAATATCTAGAACAAGAAGAATTGATGGAGATCGATAATCAAATACACGACACATTGCACTGCTTCACCCGAAAATGTCTTAAGCACCTTACCCTCTTCGCAATAGTTCTGTTCATCCTCTCAGCAACTCCATTGTGTAGTGGTGTGCCAGACTCTGTCTTCTCATGTCTAATGCCATGTTGTGAACAATAAGACTTGAACTCATTGAAATATATTCACTACCATTGTCAGATCGAAGATACTTCAATTTTCTTGTTCGGTCTCCCTTTCTAGCATGACGTGAAACTTCCCAAAAATCTCAAAGACACGAATTTACCTTCAACATATATACCTAAGTTCTTCTAATAGCATCATCAACAAAAGTGACAAAATTTTTATTTCCACCAAGTGATTCCACCTCAGTAGGCTCACACATATCAGAATGTATTAACCCCAATTTTCCTTGCCTTCGGTGGACTTCCCCAAAAAGGAAATTCTATTTGCTTACTTGCCAAACAATAATCATAAGAAATTGTTTTATCAACAAGGATAAAAGATTTAGCTACCAAAAATTTAATCCTCTTATCACTCATATGCCCTAGCCTTCGATGCCACGGATTTGAAGAATTCCTTCCTTCTACTACATTCAACTCAGAAGAATGTAGGCTCAAGTTTGTTTTATACAAAGAGCAACACAATTCACCTTGACAACTATTATTGCATCTTTAGACAATTTTCACTTACCATCATAAAAGATATGTCGAAATCCTTCTTGATCAAGGACGTTTGTAGATAACAAGTTAAGATGTAAATCAAGAATATGACACACATTTTTCTAATGTAAGTATACACCCAACACTTTTCTTCACATGAATATCACCTAATCCAACTATGCTAGTTGAGCCCTCGTTTCTCGTCTTCACACTACAAAAATCACAAGATTGATAGTTCATGAAATACTCTCTTTTGGAAACACAATGGTATGAAATACTTGAATCTACTACCGTGTTTGAACTCTCTATATGATGACACTCACTCTTTGCACAAATCAAGGTGATAACATTATCATTCTGAGAAATAATTGCTACATTATTTTTATCATCTTCCTCTTTTTGTGAGTCTTGCTTCTTAGTTTTTTTCTTTCTTCCAACGATAGCAAAACTTTTTTATATGGTCAGACTTGTGACAGTAATTAATGACATGTCTTAGTCTCTTTATCTCTAAACTTGAACCTCCATTTTGAGTTACCATGGTCTTTAGATCACTTACTCTTGTTTCTTCCACAATTCTCAACAACAAAAGTATGTGAATTATGAACTACCAACTCCTTTCTTCTTATCTCTTAATTGAACATGCTTTGTTTGATAAGATCTAAAGAAAACATACCTTATAGGGCAGAGTTACTAATAGTCACAACCAATGTTTCCCAACTGTCCGGCAAATAACTCAACAAGAATAAAGCCTGCAATTCATCATCAAAATCAATATTCATAATAAGCTTATTAACAATATCCTGAAAGTCACTCAAATGCTCAGAAATAGACTTCCCGCCCTTCAATTTCAAATTAACAAGTTACTTGATTAAAGAAACTTTATTATGTATGGTCTTCCTTTCATAAAGACCTTCCAATTTCTTCCACAACTCATATGGGTTAGACTCCTTAGACACATGATTGAAAATGCTAATATCAACCCACTGCCTAATAGTCGTCGAAGTTTTTCTCTTTAGCTTTCTTCAATCTTTTTCTTCCATTTTCATTAGTTTTAAAAGTTTAGAAATTGTGCCATCTGCTTTTGTGGTCGTTTCATTTGGATTAAACAAATCTTTACAATATAACTGTAAAAACTATGACTCAAATACTTTTCAGCTAGATTAGTTTACATAACAAACTTCATATAGTGTAACGGTCAGATGGTATGTGTTATAAATACTATTGATCAAAACAAGGAAAACAAGTTCATCATATTTTCTATTTTTTCTGAAAACTACAACTGCTGTAAGCAATCTTCAAGTGAGAAAGAAAAAGAATCTTCCCGTGGACGTAGGCTTATTGGTCGAACCACGTAACTCTGTGTGTTCCTTCTTTTTCTCTTTATCTTCTTCTTCAATCTTCATATGTTTCTTTGCAAATCAACGAAAACACGATCTTATAATCAAATCATAACGTTTTCAAATTATCGAGTTGCAACGAGTAAAGAATTTCTCTTATTGAGTTGCATCGAGTCAAGATTTTCTTTCATCGAGTAGCATCGAGTCACAAATTTCTCTCATCGAGTAGCATCAAGTCAAGAATTTCTTTCATCGAGTAGCATCGAGTAAAGTGTAATATTCATCAAGTTCTATTTGAGGAAGGCCAGAAACTCATCGAGGAAAGAAGAAAAGAAACTATCAAGTAACGAGTAGAAACTCATCGAGTAACGAGTATATACTCATTGAGGAAATAACAGTGCTTATCGAATAAGAGAGAAAAGCAGAGCTAACTTTAGTGAAGAAACAAAGTTTTCCTCAGCCTTTTCTTCACCAACTCAGGATTGATCTTGATTGAATTGGGCCTACACAAGATAGTATAACCCAACAATAAAAAATTCTCCATCATCGGTCTCCAAATGGAATAATTAGTTGATATCAATTTTATCATTGAACTAACTCCACCATTACTAGTAGACTCTATAATAATGATTAAATTAAAACTTGCTCTGATACCAATTGATAGGACCCAAAGAATATAACAACAACCTATTAGGATGTTCTCCAAAATAATCACCTAAATAATTATTCTCTAAAACACCACAAATAAATCACCAAATAATTACCAAACAATCAACCAATGATAGACAACAATAAATAACAAAATTCTGGAAGACTAAAAGCAAAGAACACACACGAATTATACGTGGGAAACCCCTTTGATGTGAAGAGTAAAAACCATGAGACTTATGAGAGGTCTACCCTTGTCAACTTCTCTTATTATGATAAAATTGAGGGACAAAGAACCCAAATCAGTCATATAAAGGTTCACTACCCACAAATACTTTTATACATAAAAGATGAACACTTGAGAGATAAAAAGAATGAACATCACCTAGTTTTGCAGATTCTGTTTGGTAACGATTAAAGAAAAACCATAGATTTAAACAACGATTCAACCGCTCAAAACGAGATCCTATATGTTCTGAACATGCTGACCAAATTTGAGTACGGTCCAACGGTTTCAACTTTGACAATCGACGACTTTGTGAAAACTGTCGCTGAAAAATCGAACTGCCATATCTTTTTTTCCCTTAGATCATCCCTATATGACATAAAATAAAATCTATGATTTTCAAGATGGACCAATCTAAAAAATTAGCCCCATTTGGGCTCACAAAACATAAGTTTACAATAAAGTCTTACTTGTGCAACAAGTGGGGCTGGACACCTATAACACACATGACATGATTCACCTGAAAAAATACATGACACGACTCGCCATCCATGCAATTGACACACTCGCTTGGAAAAGGACATGACACGATTAGCCTATAAAGGCACATAATATGTATAAGCCCTGGATGGTACATGGCATGAAGAATGCCCTAGAACGACACATCATAAGAAAATGCCTTGAAGTGGCACATGACATAGTTTTTGCTGGATTTGCCTGACTTTTATATTCCATTAGTTGAAATGATTTTCAAACTCATGATTGTAGTGATTGCAGAGCCTAACCCCAGTAGTGGAGTTACTTACTGAGTATTCTATATACTCAATATTTCTTTAATATGTTTTTACTTCTGCTTAATGTCATGTTTTAAAGAACTTTTGAATGTTTAAAAAGGAAAAAAGAATTTAGCAGTTTCAAATTTAAATGTTTGCTTTATGCTTTATTTATTTGTTTTTAAACAACATTTTAGGGATCCCAAACTAAACATTCTTTTAGAAATCTTTAAGATTATTTTAACGATCTTCTATTTACTTAAAGAAAATCTTTATTTTGAGTTTAAATGGTCAACTAGTTTTAATTTTGGAATTGCATGCATGGTAGTAATAACCTCAGTCAGAAATCTTGAAAAGTCGAATCGTTACAGAAAAATCTCCAAAACTTTAAATCGTTAGTTTGGTTAGACAAAGATAAGCATAAAAACAAAAGGATTTATTAAAGAGAAATACTTAGGTGTCTCTAAGAATGGACAAATCTCCATGCAATCTCTTCAATCACAAAGGGAAAAAAGTGTTTAAAAAAATATTTTTTAAAAAGAAAAGTTTTGAGATTAGATTAGATTGTGCAAAACTATTACAACTCTGGAAGCACTCAAGTATTTTTCTTAATCAAGTGTCTCTTGTAATATGAGAAATGAAAGAATCAAACTCCACTCGAGACACTCCCTTGTCTTCCACCGATCGACGCACATTGACGCCAAGCTCCTTCGCGGTCTTCCTCATCACTTGACCTTCCTCTGATACCATAAGCTTCCGCAGTGCATTTTCAATAGTTGTTGCCATTACAAGCTTGTCTCGATGAGCCCAATCTCTTATGTTGAGACCAACTCGGAGCACCTCTGTCATCAGCACAGCGTTCCTCGGTTGGTCAGAGTGCATCGGCCACGCTGCCACCGGAACCCCCATGGTTATGGTCTCCATGCACGAGTTCCACCCGCAATGGCTCACGAACCCTCCCGTCGAACCATGGCTAAGAATGGCTAATTGCGGCGCCCAATCTCGGACCACCAACCCCCTCCCTTCCATTTTCATCCGTTTTTCAAACCCCTCCGGTAGCTCTGATTTTCTAACTTCTCCATCGAAGACGTCTCCTTTGTCTGCATCTCTTAACACCCAAATGAACTTTTGCCCACTTCTCTCTAATCCACCTACAATATTAATAATGCCTGTTAGAATACATATATTTTACTATAGAGTTAGGTTTTGTGTATCTATAATATCATAGATATTTACTGAAATTAAGAAACTATCTAACCAACTACCGATATTACAGATACACAAAAAACTATAACAATGCAACACAAAGGAACACGGAGAGGATGACATGATTTTCCTTTTCTTTTGTATTTAATGAATGCAGGGTATAAAAGTAATTTCATCCAACATAAATGATAAAAAAAAAATAATGGAAATATATCGTTTTGGTTCTAAGTTTTGGATGTAGTTCATTTCATCCATAAATTTCAAAATGTTATACTTTTAGTATTTAAGTTTAGTTCATAAATTCTAAATTGAAACAAAACTCAAATACCAACGTTTAGAAATTTAGGGATTAAATTCAAATCAAACTTTAAACTTAAAAGCTAAAATTGTAACATTTTGAAATGCAGGGATAAATAGAAATTAAAAAAAAAAAAAAAACTTAGAAACCAAAAAAATATTTTTTTCTGATTTTTTTGGCAACAAGAAAAAAATCTAAATTAAATAAAAATCTCTAACTCAACTGTTATTTAGGAAAATAGCTAAACACATCTTCTAACTAAATAGACTTTAACCCGCCTAAAAAAAGGCTTGATAAGAGGAATAAATGGTACCAACTCGTTCGTCTATTTCAAAAAGAAATCCATGAAAATAATTACACTATTTAATTAGTGATCACAAATCAAAATAGTTATATATACAAATGGGTTTTTTTAGCTCTACATCATCAATCAAAATCCATATCAGATATCGATACTTTTAGATATTTCTCATTTCTCAGATACGTATCTGACACCCGATTTGACGTATCTATTTTAGTGTTAACATTTTCTTTAATCTTTCTCAATCCAAACTAAACAAACCTATTTAATAAGTTCACTACCCCAGTCTAAAACGAAAAGAAAAAGACTAAAAAGATCAAACTCAAGAATCATCCGATCTTCATCTTCATGTCGAAGTCTCCCACAAATTCCCGCAAAATATAACCACTTGAATATCTTTAACATTTCAATGAAGAAATTCTTTCTTTTTCTTTATACTTCTCCCTCTATTTTTTTTTCTTCTCAAATCAATATGAGTCCCTTTACTATTGCTTTCGATTGACTATTGTACTTCAATGTCTATGATTTTGCTTTTTGTATTGTATTTTATATTATTATCATGAACTTGACATTTCATGATTAGTGGATTATACTTAGCATCTTTATGTTAAAATTAGCTATATCCTAGATTTTCTTAAAGAAAAAGAAGTTATCGTCAACATATCAATACCCTAGGTTTTTAGAAATTGACATATCAACATATTCTATCGTATTCGCATCTGTATCTATGCTTCGTAGATAGAATGATATATTAATAACAAAAACTTATTCTAAATATTAAATTGAATTATAATGTTAGAGATGAAAAGTGGATTGTATTGAATTCGAGACAGTACCTGCTATCTCAAGGATTTGCTCGTCTTCCAAGGCGGTGGTAGTCCCAAAGGAAACATAGACCACAGAATTAGTCTGTTGCTGGTCCAACCACTCCAAGCAAGGATGAGTATTGAGGTTTGATGGGCCCAATTCCACAGGATTAAAAGGCCCAATGGCCCAATGCTTAGTCTCATGGTTGATTCTTTGAAGAATCTCCAAATATGGCTCTTCAATAGCCTTGCAAGTATTGTAGAGATTCCCAGAGAACTTTCTTGGGACTCCAAATTGCAATTCCACAAACTCCCAAAACTCAGGAGTGAAGCAACCATCAAGAGATGGAATATTAAGATCCTTAATTATGGAGTTTTCTTTACCTTTTGTTTCTTCTTGTTCAAGATCATAAATGGCCATGGCAAAAGCTGAGACACTATGGAAATTATAAGATTCTGCGTTTGGTATGGACTCAATATCCTCAACGGTTGATGCCATTAAGGAATCATGAATCACAATGATTCTTCTTGTCTGGGAAGAGAGTGAGCGTAAGAGATGTGTGAGAGGGTCGCGGAGGTGGATCGCTGCCGTCCGAAACGACGGGATGAGGTGGGCAGGGAACATGGTTTCCGCTTTGGGGTTGGGGGGAGGAGAGGGAATAGGAGGAATGATGAAGTCGTGGAAATGGAGGTTGGCAAGCTCTGATGGATCCCAACCGTGGATGCGTAGCTTGGCTTGGCGATTGTGGGTGGCGGCCCCGATGTAGTGGACCGGGATGTTGCGGGCGGAGATGAGGCGAGAGAGGTGGAGAAGCTGGTTGAGATGACCCTGTGCTGCCAGCGGTACCATGACGGCCACAACATGACCATCATGGGTCATGGTTGTGAGTTGCTAGGAAAGAGTTGAGATGTATTTGGAGTTGATTGATGGTTGTATAAATAAGGGAGGGGGTACTGAAGAGAAGTGATGTTGTATTGGTTGGTTTTTTGTACACTCCAAGGATGTTAATTTTGTATGTGCATTGTTCATCCTTTGGGATTTGGAAAATATTAGTCAATTAATTTTGGCAATGACAAAGTTTTGTTCAATTAAAACTACTTAATCTATTGATGATGTGTGCATACTTGGAATGTGGTGGTGAAGAGAAATGTTGTTTGTTGTTTTGTTTTGTCTTTTGGGGGAGGTTATAATCTATAATCATCTTGAATAGGTCCTAGATTAAAAATGCTATATATTTAAAAGTTTTGTCCCAATTTGCCATTCCAAAACTTTATATATTATATAGATAACTACATAGACTATTTCAAAATTATGGAATTGGTTATAAACATACTCATGAACTTTTAGTTGATAAATTAACCCTTGTAATTTATTAATGATTGAAATTAACTCTTATATTTTGTTAAGATTTAACATTTGCTCTTGTTTGTGAGTCATAAGTTCAGAAAGAATTTTCACAAAGTTGACCAAATGAATTGAACTAGAATGTAAAAGTAAAATCGAACACTACTAATTAAAAACATTTAAAATTTAATTAGATGAAGTTTGGATCAAGTTTGACTTTGATAGCATGAGACATATTTTAACACTTCCATGTTTATTTTTGGCTATTTTATAGATTTCAAGCCTTCACAGCAAAATCAGAGTTTCATTGATGAAACTAATGAGCTAATTGGAAAATTGAGACAAAAATTAAAGAGTCTTAATAAAAATAATTGAAGAGATGAAATAAAAAGAGGAAAAAGGGTGAAAATCTCATGTTTAGCGCTCAAAATCACTTGATCCGAGGGGATATTATTGCCTTGACGCTATTTAGCGTTGAGCAGAGTGCTTCAACCCTACCCTAGACGCTATGAAATTTTTACAAAAAAATTGAAAAATACATGCTTTGTGTTCTTACCAGGTCATTTGTATAAATTATTACATTTCAAGCAAATTTTGTGATGCCAATTGGAGAAAATAAGTATGTTCCAATTGATGATTTATACTAGTCCAAGAAGTGTAAGGAGAGATTTTGATAGCTGGAAAAGAGATTTAAAACTTGAGATTGCAAATTCATAATAAGAAGGAATGTGGCATGCTCATGAATTCTTTCTTTTCATTTCTCTTTCAGAATTTGTTTTAGACTTTCAGTTGAGTTCTAGATTTTAGGTGATATTGAGTTATAGAACTCATATTTTTTGGATCTTGTAATGTTTTGGATGCTAGTTGGTTTAATTAAGCACTATTTATTTTGTAAAATTCATTAGTGCAAATTGCAGGCTAATGTTTTTTATTATCTTGGTTATTTAATGAATGTCTTTTTCTTCTAAAGGACACCACAACTTGAGCTAAAGCAAGAACCAACCAACCTGTTAAATTATAAAGATTCAGGTTTATGTTAAATTATAAAGATTCAGGTTTATGTTAAATTATAAAGATTCAGATTGAGATTTGATAGGATGATTAGGATTTGAGAGAGTTGTTATAGCTATTTTTAGGTTCTTATATACCTATTTATACCTTGTATTTTACATTCTTAAGCAAGTGAATATATACTCAATTTTACATGCTATCAAAGCTTAGATCTCTTATGATTATCATTTTTGGTTGATGTGCTCAGATCTCAAAACTCAACTCCATAGCTCTCTTCATCAAACCAACCCCACTGAGTCATGCGAGTTGAGCCGAGTCGAGTCGAGCCAAGTTGAGCCGCGTCCAGCCAAGTGTGTCGAGCCGAGCCAAACAAGCTGAACATGCCTAATATGTTTGTTTCTATTTGTCTGACCATTTCTGTTGGTGTTTTTCTCACCCAACCTGCCTGTTTCTGACCATCTGACCGTTTCTATTAGTTATTTTTTTGCTGACCATTTCTGTTGGTTGTTTTTTTGCTGTAATGAAAAAAAAATGACGTTTTTCGTCCGATCAACACAACTCTCGATGACACAAACTACATTACTTGGGCCTATCAAATGAAGAGTTTCCTAATTAGTCGTAAACTGTGGCGAGTTGTTACAGGTGATGTTGCTAAACCTGTCAAAGGAGCTACTGAAGAAGACAGTAAGTTTGTGGAAAGACTAGAAGACTGGGATAGCAAGAACCATCAAATAATCACCTGGTTGGATAATACTTCCATCCCGACCATCCACACCTTGTTTGATGTATTCAACACAGCTAAAGAACCTTAGGATTTTCTGTCTGCATGGTTCAAAACGATTAGTCTAGCTCACTACGATCAACTTCATACTTCTCTGGTTGGCACAATACTAATACAGAAATTGGATTACGTGACATTTTTTAATGTCAAGTAAAGGGTATACCTGACGCTTATAAAAACATCGAGTATTCAATTGTCAAGTATAATATGATAACTTGATTCTGAAAAAATGTCAAGATAAATATTTCTTGATACAATTTTCGTGTCAAAAAAGATAATACACTTGACATTGATGACATGTCAAGTTGATTAATTCTTGATATTTATTACGTATCATATATGATTACTCTTGATATTTTTTATTTGTCAAATATATTTTTATCTTGACACGAAATATTGGACAAGTTATTTAATTCTCGATACATTTCCAATGTAATCTATGCTCTTTTTTTTTTTTTTCAAATTAAACATTCAAATTTAATTTCCATTTCTCATTTCCTACATTACATGTATTCCAATAAGACAGTTTCATCAACTAAAATAAATAGTTGCATGTATTTTAGGTCTACATATCAGTCCAATATGTCCAACGTAACTTAATAGATCGATTCTTCTATTACCTTTCATGTATATGCACGATTCCAAAATTTACAATAGTATATACTCTATCAACCCACCTCAATATATGATAATTCCAAAATTACAAGACCAATCCCTACGTGCTATGTTGGGATTGGTTTCTTAATTCTCCCGGTGGTCTCGTAGTTTGTAAATATTTTGTACAAATTATTATTAATAAAAATAAGTGTTATTTTATTTTCATTTACTCATATCCAATAAACTAAGATCTGTGGTTATCTCATGTTACTTAAGCATGGACATACAAGTGGATCATGTCTTAAGTAATAACCTAAATAGTCTATAGTACAAGGATAAAGGAGGGATACCTTATCCTGGTTACACTACGGATAAGATTCGTTTGATAGATATTTACAAGTGTTGTAAAGTGCTACAAATGGTCTGATCCTGACCATTCATGTGGAGACTTGCGAGCGGGGTGTTCTATTGATAACGGTCAGAAATGCACGTTATCATAGTACTAAGTTCTTAAACAATGCTGGCTTGTGTTGATAAAATGTGTTAGATTGCGTCCAAAAAGGATAAAGTTTATTACATTGCGGTCACATGCGTTCATCGCATAGGAACAGTTGATTTTTGTATTTTTATGCAGAATATGCGTTGACGCAAGGCGAAAATTGCGATCATAGAAAATCATTGGTCGAGTGTAGCATTACCGCAAGGCTTTGCAGTGATTGTGTTCGCAAATATTTGCTCAAGAAGGATTACCACAACTTGGTCGGCACAACTTGGTGGCGCAATTGGGTGAAAGGCATAATTAATTTTGATGGGACAAAAAGCTGATGACGGTCGAATCCGAGTTAAGTTGACAGCCGCTAACGATAACAAGTACATTCAGCTTTTCGGTGACAAATATTCGGCGAATCAATCAGGGAATTAAAGCCATTCCATCTAGAGAGAAGCTGCCTTTCACCCCAGAAGCTCTATAAATACCGAAGGCATCCTTCAGAAAAGAGGTTCACCTGTTCACCAATTTAAGAGCTCAGCTCATCTTTGTCCATAGTTTTTTCTTTTTATTTTAAGGCGGAGCAAGAGAAGAGTAGAGACACTGGAGATCGCTCAGGGAAACTCGAGAGAGAACCCTGAGGCGTAGAAGCAGAGAGCGGGGCGACTCTCTCAAGAGCGAGATTATCTTTTGAACACGAGTAGAAAGACAATGTAAAAGCCGTAGAAGCAAGAGATTTCTACTAGGCTCTTTATACTATTCTTGCATTGTTGTTTTGTACTTCATCTTTATATTTATACAATGGAAGTTCTTATTCTACATTTGTTCACTCTCTTAATACGCATGAGTAGCTAAAATAGTCGAATGGGTTGAGAAGAACTAAGTTAACATGACCTAGGAAGTTCATTGCTTGCGATTATCTTGTGTTATGCTGTGCCAAATATCCCTTTAGAGCTATTCGAGAGAGAGTCTAAAGAAAGAACCTAAGACTCGAGAGAGCTAGGTTAGAATCTAGACTCGAGAGAGCAAGATTAGAACTTCATAAACAAGAGATAGGGACTTAGAGATAAGCTCTATTTGCCAACCTGCATCACACGTATCCTAGAGATAGGTATGATATTATGTGGTCGCCTTGTTTGTGTGTGTGTCACTTCGTCATCGCATAAATAAGAATAGAGGCTTATGTGTAGGTCCTATAGACTTATCGCATATATTGCATGCGTTCTATCATTAGAAGCCGTAGCATTTGCATCGAGAGATGGTTTACTATTTTATGTGTATTGCATGATCGCAAAGCATGAACGCATCCTAAGAAGTGTTAGCCGAAACCCTTCTCAAGCCGTTCTCTGCATATTCATCGTATCTTTCGTTTTATCAAATCTTTTCAAACTCCGCCGCATTTGTTTATTTTCATTACCGAAAACAACAACCTCAACAACTATTGATTTATTTGGTTACCGCAAAGTTTTCCTAAAAAATTACCACCGCAACCTGTTTTCCCAAGTCCCTGAATTCGACCCTATATTTAGGAAGCTCAGTGGGGTTTACACTTGGATTTCGTTGAGAAAACTTGAGTGCTCAATGCAATTTCATCATCGCATATCATCCACAATTCTACATCATAAAACAATGCATCAAGTTTTTGGCGTCGTTGCTGGGGACTTCGGCAAAATAGTGTGCTAACGGTGATTTTTCTGATTTCTTTGCAGATTCTCAATCTCTGGCAAATTACGACCCGGAGATTGAGAGGACATTTAGACGGAGATTAAGAGACCGCCACCAACAACAATTAGATAAAGTAGATATGGTAGAGCAGCCTGGAAACGAAGTACCAAACAAAAACAATGTCATGGCGAATCCAATCCTATTGGCAAACAATCACAATAGGCTCATTAGGGACTATGCATCGCCAAACCTCTATGATTTTTCTCCAAGAATCATGAGGCTTGCCCTTGACAGAAGTCGATTCGAAATCAGGCCGGTGATGTTGCAGATGATCCAGATTGCAGAACAATCCGGAGGCCGATGTGGCGAAAACCTGCACGCCCACCTCGAAGATTTATTGAAATCTGCAATACTTTTGTGTTCCTGAACATCTCTGCCGAAGAAGTTCGACTAACTTTGTTCCCATTTTCTCTTTGTGATCAGGCAAGGAAATGGGAATATTCCCTCGAGCCGAGAGAGATCACTTCCTGGGAACAGGTCGTAGAGAAGTTCATGAAGAAATATTTTCCACCTACTAAGAATGCTAGACGAAGGAAACTAATCACAAATTTTGAACAAACATGGATGAATCGCTCAGCGATGCCTGGGCGAGGTTTAAGAGGTTGGTTCGGGACTGTCCACACAATGGATTACCAGACTGCCTTCAGATGGAAATCTTTTATCATGGTTTAAATCCTGCTTCGCAGACCGTTACCAATGCGGTAGCCGCTACTAGTCTGCTTGACAAAACGTATGACGAGGCTAAGAATATCTTGGATCGCATCTCTAAAAACCACGAGAATTGGAGAGAGAGTGATCAGAGATTGAGAATCAAGGATACCGACGCAAGTAATGGTGCTATTGCTTCACTATAAAATCAGATGACTACAATGATGAACTTAATTTAGGAAATTGCGATCAGTAGCCCAACACCGCAAAATGGGCAAGTAAACATAATTAGTCAAAACACCGCAAGGTGTGCGACTTGCAGTGATGGGCACGTAATGGAAGAATACCCGCAGAATCCACATTATGTTTACTTTGTAAAAAATAATCCCTTTTCAAATGCCTATAACCCCATGTGGAGAAACCACCCCAATTTTACATGGAAGAATCAATAGCAGAATTTCCAACTTGTGGCACAGAAAAAAGGGCCACCTGGATTCTTCCCGCACAATAACGGTCAGACAAGAAATCAAGCCAATAGCTTACAACCGTCGCAATCTTCCTCCCTGAAAAGCCTATTGAAGCAATATATAGAGAAAAACGAAACTGTGCTTCAAAGTTAGGCTACGTCCATTCGCAATCTAGAACTACAGATGGGCCAGATTGCAAGTGAGCTAAAGAACAGACCATAAGGGCCTCTACCGAGTTCAACAGAACTCCCACGCAACCAGGGGGGATCAGGTAAAGAGCAATGTTAGGTTGTGACATTGTGAAGTGGAAAAACTGTGGAGGGAGAAAGAAAGGAGCCTAGCCAGATTGCTCCCATTGCGGCGGAACCTGAAATTGTGGTGACGTAAGAAGAAGAAGGAGAAAAAGAAGCAATAGAGCCAGAAGTTGCGTCGACCTCAAAGCCAACAAAGATGGGATCGTGAGAGTACAGTTACCACCTTTCCCGCAGAGAGTAAGAAAGAAAAAGAATGAAGAGGTACAGTACCAACACTTCCTGTCTATGTAAAAACAATTACATATTAATATTCCATTCAGTGAAGCGATTGAAGAGATTCCTGCCTACGCAAAGTTTCTGAAGGATATGGTAACCAAGAAGAGGGGAGCTGGTAAGTTTGCCATGATGGCTTTAACACAGAGTTCGAAATCAATCATTCCACCGAAGATGAGTGATCCTGGGAGCTTTACTATACCTTGCTCCATAGGAGGATTGTACATCGGATAGGCATTGTGTGACCTTGGAGCCAGCATCAATTTGATGCCTCTGTCGATCTTTAAGCAGCTGAATGTTAGGCAACTTGCGCCCACGACCGTGACTCTCCAACTTGCAGATAGTTCTCTGGTGCATCCAGAGGGAAAGGTGAAGCACGTGCTGATCACCATCGACAAATTTATCCTACCAGCCGAATTCATCATCTTGGATTATGAGGTCGAAAAAGATGTGCCCATCAGACGATTGATGTGCATAATGTCTTATCAACAGGTCGTGCCCAGATTGATGTGCATAAAGGGGAGATCATTTTGAGCATAAATGGACAGAAGCTCAAGTTCAATATCATCCGTGCCGTGAAGTTTCCTGACGAAGAAGACCTGCATGACTCAGACGATGACCATAATTTGATTGAAGAAGAAAAGTTTGACGAAGAAAATGAAGAAGAGGATGCAAACGCATCCATTGCTATCTGTAATGCGATCATATAAAAAACAAGCAAGGAAGAAGGGATGATCCAAACCAAGAAGAAGAGCCAACAGACAAAGAAGAAAGAAAAACAACGCAACCGTCCCTAGTAGAGCCATTAATAATGGAATTAAAGACCCTACCAAACCACTTAAAGTATGCAATTTTGGGGCAGAATGAGAAGCTGCCAGTAATTATTTCCTCCAAGCTTAACGAAGACCAGAAGAATGCGTTGATAAGCATTCTGAGGAAACATGTGTGAGCAATTGGTTGGACGCTTACTGACATTCGAGGAATTACCCCAACGTATTGTATGCACCGAATTTTTCTTGAAGAGGACCACAAAGCAATGATCGAACATCAGCGCAAACTCAACCCTGCAATGAAAGAGGTCGTTAAAAAGGAGATCATTAAATGGTTAGATGCGGGCATTATTTATCCAATAGTAAATAGCACGTGGGTCAGCCCCGTGCAGTGTATGCCTAAAAAGGGCGGCATGACGGTAGTCCCAAACAAAAATAATGAACTGATACTGCAAAGGACCGTCACAGGGTGGCGTATTGCATGGACTACCGCAAGCTGAATGCGGCCACAAAAAAAGATCATTTCTCTCTGCCGTTCATTGATCAAATGCTAGACCGTCTAGCAGGAAATGACTTCTACTACTTTCTGGATGGTTATGTCGAGTATAACCAGATTATTATTGCTCTAGAAGACCAAGAAAAAACCACATTCATCTGCCCATATGGGACCTTTGCTTTTTGCCGCATGTCGTTCGACCTCTACAATGCGCCAAGCACGTTCTAAAGGTGCATGATGGCCATCTTTTCAGATTATCTTGAGGACTTTGTTGAAATATTCATGGACGACTTCTCTGTCTATAGGCACACCTATGAAGTCTCTCTATCCAACTTGGAGAAGATACTGAAGAGGTGCGAAGAGACGAATTTGGTTCTTAACTGGGAAAAATGTCATTTTATGGTGAAGGAGAGCATTGTGTTGGGGCACAAGGTTTCTCAGGATGGGTTGGAGGTAGATAAAGCAAAAATCGAAGCAATTGAAAAACTTCCACCTCCAACAAGCGCGAAGGCTGTACGAAGTTTCTTAGGGCATGCTGGATTCTATAGATGCTTTGTCAAGGACTTTTCGAAAATAGCACGATCACTGAGTGCGTTGTTGGAGGTTGACAGAAAATTTGATTTTGACAATAATTGCCTCAACGCATTCAGGATTTTGAAGAATGCGCCGATTATCGCACCCGTGTTAATCGCACCTGATTGGACACTTCCTTTTGAATTGATGTGCGATGCAAGCAGGTATGCGATGGAAGCAGCTTTGGCATAAAAGAGAAAAACAATCTTACATCCCATTGCATATGCGAGTAAGACATTAAATCCTTCTCAGACCAATTACACCACCACAGAGAAAGAGCTTTTTACGGTAATTTTTGCAATGGAAAAATTTAGAGCATATCTATTGGGAACAAAGTTACTCATCTATACTGATCACTTAGCAATAAAGTACTTAATGGCAAAGAAGGACGCAAAGCCGAGGTTGATCAGATGGGTTCTCCTCCTTCAAGAATTTGACATAGAAATAATTGATCGAAAGGGGACGGAGAACCAAGTTGCAGATCACTTATCCAGATTGGAAACCCTGAGGTTGACCGAAATGAGTCAGAGATGAGTGCGGTGTTCACAGATGAGAAGCTGTTCCATATTGAAGAATTGACATGGTAAGCTGACATAGTCAACTATCTGGTTTGCGAACAATTTCCTGAAGATTATACCTACCACCAACAGAGGAAGCTCAAACATGAATGCAAATATTATTTCTGGGATTAGCCGAATCTGTACAAAAGAGGGGCAGACCAGATCCTGCGACTACGTGTACAAAATGCTACTCAACAACGCATATTATTGCAGTGTCATGACTCACCATATGGTGGGCACTTTCGAGGACAACGCACCGCAACCAAGGTTTTACAGAGTGGATTCTTCTAGCCAACATTGTTTAAGGATGTAGCTGACTATGCCATGAAGTGTGATTGGTGCCAATGCATAGGTAATATTTCATGGAAACATGCAATGCCGATGAACATCATCTTGGAGCTTGAGTTGTTCGACGTATGGGGTATTGACTTCATGGGACCATTCCCTCCCTCGAATGGTAAACATTATATTTTATTACCCATCGATTACGTATCCAAATGGGTAGAGGCAGTGGCATGCACCGCAAGTGATGTAGCGATAGTCTCTCAATTCCTAAAGAAAAATATTTTCACTCATTTTGGCAATCCACATGCCATCATAAGTGATGAAGGGTCCCACTTTGTCAATCATAATGTCAAGGAGCTGCTGCGCAAATATAACATTCTCCATAAAGTGGCCACCGCATACCATCCACAGACGAATGGTCAGGCTGAGGTGTCCAATCGGGAGATCAAGCTGATACTTGAGAAGGTGGTAAGGCCTTCGCGAAAAGATTGGGCAACAAAGCTTGATGATACATTGTGGCCATATCGGACGACATTTAAAACACCCATAGGTATGTCCCCGTATGCATTGGTATTTAGTAAGGCATGTCATTTGCATCTGGAGCTGGAATACAAATCAATGTGGGCGGTGAAGAAGCTAAATCTTGACTCGGAGAAAGTAGGAGAAGCACGAAAACTTCAACCGGTCGAGCTAGAAGAATGGAGAATTAACGCATATGAGAACACAAATATTTACAAGGAGCGCACAAAGTGCTGGCATGACAAACACATATGCGGTAAAAATCTCCATGTGGGACAAAGGGTCTTGTTATTCAACTCGTGTCTACGACTCTTCCCTAAAAAATTAAAGTCACGTTGGTCCGGACCATTTGTAATTACACATGTATTTCCGTATGGTGTGGTTGAATTATCAAATGATGACGGAACCAACATATTCAAAGTTAATGGGCAGCGAGTAAAAGCATATCACGGAGAAGGATGGCATCTCCAAATCGAGTCCGTGGAACTGAGAAACTTTGAATAAAGAAGGAAGTGGGTGGTCCCTGCGCTATCAGACGAACGAAATCCATCAGGAACGTAAGTTTTAGGAATCATGGAATCTTCAATTCTTCTCTACTACTCAGAATTTTCATTTCATTATATCTTTTCAGTCTTTATCTATTCTTACTCTTATTTTTCTAAAAAAAAATGGAGATTGCGACAAAAGAATTTTGTTTTGTTTAAAATGATTTGATCCTCTTTCTGTTTTCCTCGCAACGATTGAGGCGCTGGATTGCGGAGGTGTTACACGGAGAAGCAACTTATCTCATTCCATCACCGCAATCCACAGAAGATAGATCGCTGCAAAGAAGGATGCATGAATACACAATGCGGGTGATAGTGTAAATTTTGGGGTGTATTCTTCCTTAACTTTATTTCAAATTTTGCACTACTACATCCTCTTTGATTACCGCAATCATTTGACATGGATAAATTTAGTAAGTTACCGCATGCTGTCTCTTTGCCAATTATGATTTCAATGATGAAAAGCATACTTCTATTCCTTTCGTATATACTAGAGTCAACTTAATTTTAAGATAGTCACCTCAAGAAATATTTTCTAGAAGTTAGGGGTCTACTAGCTTTCTTTCAAACTCTCATTACGAAGCTTTCTAAGAACATCGCATGACTTCTTTCAAGATTTTGGCAATGAGGACATTGCCGCATTTTAAATTTGGGGGCGAGGTATTTATTTTCGACCTTGCTATTCTAAAAAAAAAAAAAATTCAGAATAACAACTCCACTGTCAACGCAATGGGGAAACCCATGTTGATAAGAGTTAAGTTGACAAGGGTACTTACCAATAGTTGGATGTCTGCATGACACACGTGGGGGCAAGCCAAAATAAAAGTAAGTCGCCAGGATCAACGCATAAATAAATGACCGCAACTCCGCTGCCAAGTAGGTATTAGTTTAGTCTGAGAAAGAGCGCATTGCTTGTGGTTGGATATCCGCATGACACGTGGGGGCAAGCTAAAACGAAGGCAAGGCACTTGGATCAGCGCAAGGTCAGAGAAAAAAATAATAATGTCAAGAAATATGCAAGGATAAAATCATTTAACACCCAGGTGGAAAAGTTTTCTTTTTGAAATAAATCATGTGATGTTCTGGAAGTTAGTAAAGTCCATTTGAAGGTTAAGTTTTCGGTCCCTAGGTCTTAGAAATATTTTAAGAAGAGATTTGAATAAGACTTAAGGAAATTTTGGTGTATAAGAGCTGAATGAGGTATCCTTGAGAAATCTAAGAAAAGAACATTGCGGTCGACTTGCTAAAGGAAATCTTTAACTTATGCTTGAGGACAAGCATTGTTTAAATTTGGGGGTATGATAACGGGCAGAAATGCACGTTATTATAGTGCTAAGTTCTTAAACAATGCTGGCTTGCGTTGATAAAATGTGTTAGATTGCGTCAAAAAAGCATTTAGTTTAGTACATTGTGGTCGCATGCGTTCATCAGATAGGAACAGTTGATTTTTGTATTTTTATGTAGAATCTGTGTTGATGCAAGGCAGGAATTTCGATCATAGAAAATCATTGGTCGATCGCAACATTACCGCAAGGCTTTGCGGTGATTTTGTTTGCAAACATTTGCTCAAGAAGGATTTCCGCTACTTGGTGGGCGCATCTGGGTGAAAGGCATAATTAATCACGATGGGATAGAAAGCTGATGACGGTCGAATCTGAATTAAGTTGACAGCTGCTAACGATAACAAGTACATTCAGCTTTTCGGCGTGCATCAGTAAGGGAATTAAAGCCATCCCATCTGTGCAATCATAAGAGAGAAGCTGCCTTTCACCCTGGAAGCTCTATAAATACCGAAGGCATCCTTCAGAAAAGAGGTTCGTCTGTTCACCAATTTAAGAGCTCAGCTCGTCTTTGTCCATAGTTTTTCCTTTTTCTTTTATGGCAGAGCAAGAGAAGAGTAGAGACGCCAGAGATCGCTCAGAGAAACTTGAGAAAGAACCCTGAGGCATAGAAGTAGAGAGCGGGCCGACTCTCGCCAGAGCGAGATTATCTTTTGAACATGAGTAGAAAGACAGTGTAAAAGCCTGGGAAGCAAGAGATTGCTACCAAGCTCTTTATTCTATTCTTGCATTGTTGTTTTGTACTTCATCTTTATATTTATACAATGGAAGTTCTTATTCTACATCTGTTCACTCTCTTAGTACGCATGAGTAGCTAAACTAGTTGAATGAGTTGAGAAGAACTAAGCTAACATGACCTAGGAAGTTCATTGCTGGCGATTATCTTGTGTTATGCTGTGCCAAATATCCCTTTAGAGCTACTCAAGAGAGAGTCTAAAGAAAGAACCTAAGACTCGAGAGAGCTAGGTTAGAATTTAAACTCGAGAGAGTAAGATTAGAACTGCATAAACAAGAGATAGGGACTTAGAGATAAGCTCTATTTGCCAACCTGCATCGCATGCACCCTAGAGATAGGTATGATATTATGTGGTCACCTTGTTTGTGTGTGTGTCACTTCGTCATCGCATAAATAAGAATAGAGGCTTATGTGTAGGTCCTATAGACTTATCGCATATATCGCATGCGTTCTAGCATTAGAAGTTGTAGCATTCGCATCGAGAGATGGTTTACTATTGTATGTGTGTTGCATGATCGTAAAACATGAACGCATCCTAGGAAGTGTTAGCCGAAACCCTTCTCAACTCGTTCTCCGCATATTCATCGTTTCTTTCGTTTTATCAACTCTTTTCAAACTCCACCGCATTTGTTTATTTTCATTACCGCAAACAACAACCTCAACAACTATTGATTTGTTTGGTTACTGATAACTTGTAGAAATACAAGTTATTTATATTGTTTTATTTAGATATTGTGGCTAAAAGAAAGAAAAGTTGCGTCGATAGTATAGAAATTGGATAAGAAATACGAAAATTATAGAATGTCGTCAATACACCCACTAACACCATTGCGATGGTAAAATAGAGTATTTCAATTTCTGTTTTGCAGGAAATCAGTCACCGCATGTGTTCATGGCTCAAAGATAAAATAAACAACGCATCAACGTCGCATTGCGCCCATCATTCAGGAATGAAGAGATGATCAACGAAATGATGGCACATGCGACAATCGATCAAGAGCTTAGCGATCAACGCAATTTCAACCACATGCGGTAATAAAAAATAACACCGCATGCGGCGATTCATCGAAGATGTAAAGAGCAACGCATTTGCGGAGGATTTTGAAAAATGTATATCTTTTCGTTGTGCATTTCTGACGGGTTGATTGCGTAACAGAAGGAATATTCACTCTGCCATTTCAGGAACTACCATAACCATAAAGTGGGGACCACAAAGTCAAAGAGCCAAGCTTCGTCTATAAATAGCTTCTGCAAATTCACTGAAAAGTTATACATGAATACATAGAGACGTGCATATATCTGTCTCTTATACACATCTAGATGTGTATAAGAGACAGATCGAACGCTTAATCTTAGTATTAAATGTTATGATCATTACCATTATCATTTGTCTATCTCTTTTTGTTAATCCATAATCCATTTTCTCCATGATGTTTTCCTAATTCCCTGGGTAATTAGCAAGAATTAAGCGAGTAAGTTAATTTGTGTTAAGGAAATAATTAAGTTTAACTAAAGCATGCTCGACGGCATCTTCATCTGTGAGAGCAGAAGTGAAGATGTTATTCTGCCGATCGAGAGAGGGTTGGAAGAATGCGTTAACTAAAGCAAAAAGTATTTCCAGAGATGGAAACAACCTTACGTTCGTCACATTCATCCCTGTTTCACTATAGAGATATGGGAACACGGCCGATCACCGAGAGGTGTACGCCAAGGGAAAGCGGAACCCTAGTTGTATCTTTAACGTAATTGACAAAATTGTGTTGTTTTTACTATTTACTCTTTCTTTTTCTGCTTCATTCATAAAGACTTGCCATCACATACCACGATCCTTTGTATAACTTCACAGTTAGTCTCGACCTCAGTATCATGTATCATGTATCTTGTATTTTGTATCATATTAGTTTAGGATTTTATTTTATTAACGCAACTTTATTTTATCAACGCAATTTTATTTCATCGCAATTTAAATTCCTGTATAAACCTAATTCTTTATTCATTATTAAACCGGTCGCATGTATCACAAAAGTAATGCATTAACGAAAACAATCCCTGTGTTTGATCTCGGATTATTCTGAGAAACTTGCGTTGGAATTATACTTGGTTTCAGTGCAAGGAAACTTGTGACACGCATTACTCTATAGCATATTACAAGCATATCATTAACAATGCATATAATCAGACGTAGTGTGCATAAGAGATAACACAACATAACAAGGAATCCATTTTTATGTCATCAAGTTTATGGCACCGTTGCCGGGGACATGAGCTTGTAGCACATTATCTATCATCACAGTGCATGCATAACAAACACTCCATTTTTACTGTTACAGTTACCGCAAAGTTTTCCTAAAAATTACCATCGCAACCTGTTTTCTCAAGTCCCTGAGTTCGACCCTGGACTTACCAGGAAACTCAGTGTGGTTTAGACTTGGATTCTGCTGAGAAAACTTGAGTGCTCAACGTAATTTCATCATCGCATATCATCCACAATTCCACATCATAAAACAACGCGTCATCTATACAAAGAGTTTGTATAAGACCGGACCATGAGATGATTAGTCTCTTTATATAACACCGTTGATAATTGAGACTTACATTTCACTAAAATGACCATAGGTGACATCATCTTAATCCTGAGTGAGTTGGAAACTTCTGCCTATGAGGGCAGTCCCTTGATTAGTATGGGTGAGAGTGGCCAAATTGCCAACTCAAAAAGTCTACCTTTTGGGGATTCGTCTGCTTGGGGAGCTGGGAACTCAGCTATACAAGACATAATTTACTCTTTCACCGAAGCAAGGGTAAGTAGATAAATTGCTTCCTTAAGGACTGATTTCGGGTTTTGAACATTGTGGCCACACCCACTCTTTGGAAGGGAGGATTTAGTCATAGTAGAACTATGACTTATTGTTCATTAGAGGAATCAGTGGTACTTAAGGAGTTAAATGTAATTACAAGGGCAAAACGGTAAATTGGCCCAACTATACTTACGAGTGATTTGTAAGGGGTTATCACACTGTTGATTGGTCATATGGACACAGAAATATATTTGTAGTACAAAGAGTGCAGCTGTCGGTCTTTAGTAGAATGCTCACTAGTTAACGGATGGTGGATCTTGTGACTAAAGAGTTTAATCAGTTATTCATGTACCGTTGGAGCTTCAAGCTACAGGTCCATGAGGGTCCCCTTGGTAGCTCAATGGATTCAAGTTGAGAATCAGATTTTGGGTTAGTTTGAGGTGTTCAAATTAACAAGAGGAAATTCAATTATATGTGATATAATTGGTATGATGTATTAGATACATTAATTGGAGGAATTAATATAAATATGATTTATATTAAGTATAGGTTATAAATATAATATGATGAAATATTAACTATAGGTTATAAATATAATATAATAAGTTGGCTATCATATTTATTTATAATATATTAATTATATGATAATTTATTATTTTTCTCTAATAATCAATTTGAGTGAGAGGTTATTGGAAGCTTTATGGTAACCGTGAGATAAAAGAAAAATTATTTTCCAAAAATTAGAGGTTGATTTCATTCGGAAAATTCTCACAGGAAAAGGCTATCAAGTAAAAAAACTTTTTACTAAGCGATAGTCGTTGAGAGTCTAAACGATCGTTTAAGAGTTGACTATATGATAGTTACTCGTTGATCGTTGCTACATGATCGAGTAGCAATGTTTATGCAATAGGCTTCCGTTTCTAAACGATCGAGTACATCACCTTTATGATAGACAGTGTTCATATCCTTCACTTACTCGATCATCTACTCGATCACATACCTCCTGTCTTCCTCAATCCAAGATCATACAGAGCCCATAACTCTGGATTCTCACACTGAGAATGCCAAGGTAAAACATGTGGTGGTAATCTAATTCAGTTCGTGGATCGAGTTGGACTCGATTGGGTTCGAGGAGCATCAAGTTGCTCATGCTGGTGGTATTCTGTTCATTGTGTTCAAGTGCTGCTTTGGACGCATTGGAGATCGATCAAGGGATACTTGAAGAATGGTTCTTCAAAGGTATGCATACTCTATCCCTTGTATACTCTTGTAGCATGCTATAATTTCTTTATATGCATAATCTGTATGTTTCCGATTTGACTGTGATTGTTGTGTTCACTTTGAATGGAATTTGGAACGATCCACTTCTGCTGCTCATGGAGATCAGTTTAGATTTCCTTCATGCTATATATTCTAAAAATCACAGGACTAAAATTATATCCCCACCATAAATTTTCTTTAAAGTATATAACCTATAATGGCTATGAACAAAAAATTTACATAAAAAATGTTTTGGGCATTCCCATGTAGCCACATATACAATTTACAGGAAGTCCATCAGATATATCGACCAAAATATTCAGCCCATTCCACGTGTATTTCATCCAATTCAAGTTATGAAAAATAAAAATTGGTCAAATATACATTTTATGAAAAATAAAAAATGGTCATATTTACACTATTTTTAATGTTACAATATATATAAGTTGTTTAAAAACATATCGCATCTATGATAATATTCTTCTCTTTAGTCACGATTTCTTGCATATGTCTCATAACATAATACCCACATTCGAATGTTCCCACTTTTAAAGGACACTACACTACAATACAAAACCAATAATTAATACATATCATACAAGATGCACTAAATATACATCATTCTATTAAATTTTTTAATGCTCTTATCTTATCTTTACTGCTTTCCAGAATGTGGTTTTTCGAGTGTTTTGCAAATTCTAAAACTAACTAATACTCAACTCAAACTAAAATTATTAAAGACATTAAATATGATATGATTTGGGATTTTCAAGCCAAAAGTGTGGTTAATCAAGCTACAAACTAATAAATAAACAACTATATAAAAAAACAACAATAAAATGGAATGAATAAAGACTTATTGAAACAGGTGTTATCTCCCAATTCTCATACCCTTGTTGTCACACCAGGTACATCTTAGCTTCTTGATTTAGCCTGTTACAATTACATGACCTCAAATATGGCCTTGTTGTCTTCCTCCACCACTGCAAAATCACTGCCTCCTATACATTCCGCTGATGGTAATCACATGTCTATTTCACATATTGGAACTGTTAGTACACCGAGTATTAGCCTATCCAATACTTATCATGTTCTAAACCTAACCTTTAATCTTGTCTCTATTGGGCGACTGTGTGACCTAGGATTTAATATTCTCTTTTCCTCTCATGGTTGTCAGGTTCAAGATCAGCGGATGGGTCAGATGGTTGGTACGAGTCTCAAGGTGGGAAGATTATTTGAGCTCACGTCCTTTCAGCCACCTGTCCTGCCATCTGTTTCTGCAACTGTCATAGATACCGACACGTATCAGTGGCACCTTCATCTTGGTCATGCGTCATTTGAAAAAATTCATAGCCTAATTTCTGTTGGTACTTTAAATAATGTTTCTTAGTTCTGTCCATCTGGTTGTTTACATTACAAACTGGCAAAATAACCTACTCTGTCTTGTCCTACTTCAACATCTTTATGTGATAAACCATTTGGTCTTATTCATTCTGATATTTGGGGACTTGCTCCTACTTTTACAGTAAATGGTTATCGGTATTTTGCATTATTTATTGATGACTACTCTCACTTTACCTAGATATATTTTCTTAGGAATCGTTCCTCTTTAACCCAAATTTACATTGAATTTGCTATAATGGTTCAAAATCAGTTTTCTCAAACCATCAAAACTCTTCGAACTGACAATGCCATGGAGTATAAGGATTCTCACCTGCTTTCCTTCCTAGCCCAATAAGGCATTCTTGTCCAACGCTCGTGTCCTTGTACTTCTCAACATAATGGTCGGGCTGAACAAAAGCATCGTCATATTCTTGACTTTGTCCGTGCACAACTTATCTCCACAATTTTCCTTGAAAAGTTTTGGGGTGAAGCTGCACTCACATCTATTTATGTTATCAATCGCTTTCCATCCACTATTCTCAATAACTTGTCTTCTTTCGAGCGGTTGTATGGGACTCCTCCCTCTTATTCTCATTTCAATTTTTTTGGTTGTGCATGCTTTGTTTTACTCCATACCCATGAACATTCCAAACTTGAACCTCGGGCTCATTTGTATTGCTTTCTTGGTTATGGAACTGAACATAAAGGGTTTCGGTGTTGGGATCCCGTATCTAATCGGTTACGTATCTCTCGTCATGTCATTTTATGGGAACATCGTATGTTTTCAATTATTTCTTCTTTTCATGATTCCCTTCTTGGCACCCAGTCATTCTTCACTAATCCTGCCACGGGTCTATTCCCTGGCCCTGATTCTTCACCTGGTCCTGAGTTTTCTACTACACCCATCCCAGAGCTTGATCAATCTTCTCCTTCTACTGCACTCTCAGATCTACAATCTATCCTTGATGCCGATCATGACCCTGCATCTGTTCACCGGTCTACCCGTGTAAGAGAAACCCCTCATTATCTATAAGACTATCATTGTTTTCCCACTGTTATGTCCTTAGTTAAACCTTAGTCCTATCATGATGCTTGTACAACCCTCAGCAGCAAGCAATGGATGAGGAACTTCAGACTTTAGAAAAGACTCATACTTGTGAGTATGTTGATCTACCGTTTGGTAGGAAACCTATTGGCTGCAAGTGGATTTATAAAATCAAGACCCGTTTTGATGGATCTGGCAAACACTATAAGACTCGTCTGGTGGCTAAAGGGTATTCACAGGAATATGGTATTGATTACGAGGAAACCTTTACTCTAGTTGCACGAATGACATATGTTCAGAGTCTATTGGTCGTTGCAGCTACCAGTTAGTAGCCCGTTCTTCATATGGATGTTAAGAATGCTTTGCTCAATGGCACTTTATCTGAAGAAGTTTATATGCAACCACCCCCTGGTGTCTCCCCTCCACCAAAGAAGTTTGTCTTCTTCGTCGTGCATTATATGGGCTCAAACAAGCTCCCTATGCCTGGTTTGCAACCTTCAATTCTACCGCTACTCAACTTGGGTTGACTTCCAGCGCCCATGAATGTGCCTTGTTTACTCGAAAAACTTCCCATGAAATTGATCCCTGTTATATATGAATGATATGATTGTCATTAGTGATGATCCTCAGCCTATTTCAGATCTCCGATAATATCTAGGAGAACATTTTGAGATGAAGGATCTTGTACTGCTCAGTTATTTTCTTGGTCTTCAGGTTTCTTCATGCTCTAATGGATACTACCTATTTCAAACAAAGTATGCATAAGTTTTTTTTAGCTTGTTTCGGTATCACTAATCCTGCCACAGCACTAACACCGTTGGATACCAATGTTCATCTGACCTCTTTTGATGGTATTCCCTTTTAGGATCCAACATTATATAGACAACTGGTTGCCAGCCTTATCTATTTAATAGTAACTTATCCATACATAACTTATGCAATTCATGTTGTCAGTCAGTTCATGTCTACTCCTTGCACTATTTATTTCACAGCGGTTCTTTGTATTCTGCGTTATGTTAAAGGTACACAGGGGCATGGACTTCAATTCTCCTCTCAATCCTCTTTGGTCCTTTCTTGGTATTCTAACACTGATTGAGCAGGCGACCCTTTGGATAGGCGATCTGCCACAGGTTACTTATTTGGGTGACTCTCTCATCTTCTTGCGTAGTAAGAAACAAATGGTTGTTTCTCGATCCAGCACTGAATCAGAGTATCACGCTCTTGCTGATGCAACTTTAGAGGCTTATGGTTGCATTAGCTCTTGGCTGACATAAGGGCTCCCCAAAATTATGGCACTATTCTTCATTGTAACAACCATAATGCCATTCAGATAGCGCATAATGATGCTTCCCATGAACGGACAAAGCACATTTAGACTAATTGCCACTTTGTACGTCATCATCTTTAGAGTTCTATTCTGCGCCTTCAATTTATACCTACAACCGAGCAACTGGCTGGCATCTTCACCAAATCCCTCTCCTTCGGCCGCTTTCATCAGCTACTATGTAAACTCAAGTTGGTCTCTACCCTACCACCTTGAGTTTGAGGAGGGATGTTAAATTGTAAAGATTAAGGTTGAGATTTGAGGATAGTTGTTATAGCTATTTTTGGGTTCTTATATACCTATTTATACCTTGTATTTTACATTGTTAAGCAAGTGAATATACACTCAATTTTACACAACCAAAACCATAACCAACCAACTACTCAACCGTCCACTACCTAAACAAACATAACACCACAAAACCTCCAATCTGATTCCAACATTAAGCTCAGAGAGAATCCTACATGCCATACTCGCCTTGGATCCAGCCTACTAAAATTGAGAACACAAGTTCACTTCACATATTAACTTAATGCCCAAAAGCCAATATGTGTGTAATGCCAACCCCTAGCTATACAACCAAATAGAAGAAGGAGGAGCACCTCAACAAGCCTTATAATCGAAAAGAAAACCAGAAAGGCACCATAACACAACGAAAAAGCACAAACCACAAAGGATAACAGGAAGAAACAAAACAAATATAGCAAAGCCAACACACGAATAGAAAGAAGAAATAGTTGAGAAAATGAAGCCGAAACTATAGTAGACTAGCCAAATCTTTAGGCCAAGAAGCAGCACGAGCCCCAACCAAAGAAGTAATAAGATGCAAGAGAATCTGAGTGCTATGCAGAATCCCTTCATGCAGATGATAATTCTTCTCCTGCCAAATAAAATAAATCAAAGCACATTACACCACTCATCATAACTTATTCCTACCACCTTTACCCACCCTTCTTACCAAACTCCACATCTAAAGAAAAGAGGACAACCAACCTAACCTAACACCCCACACTAAACCTCCTTCACAAACAAACACTAAAAAAGAAAATGGTCTCCTGTCTCTAACACCTCCTATATACAGGAAACATGCAGTAAGACATAGACATTATTGGGGTTGATGCCCTAAACTCTCGTAGGGTCCTATAGTTTGTAAACACATGTATGAACAAACACTTGTGATGTAATAATATGAGATATTTTCTTCATTATTGTCTATGAAATATGAGATATATTATTTGCATTTACTAAAAACTAATAAACTAAGATCTCTGGTTGTTGTTGTAACTTAAGCATGTATGTGGAGACATACAAGTGGATCATGCCTTAAGTGATAACCTAAATGGTCTGTAGTATATGGATATAGTATGGAAACCTTATCCTAGTGACATTATGGATGCGACCTGCTTTGTAAATAGTCACAATTGTTGTGACGTGCTACAGATGGTCTGATCCTGATCATTCATGTGGAGACATGCGAGCGGGGGTGTCTTATACAAAGGAGTTTGTATAAGATCGGACCACGAAGTGTTTAGTCTCGTTATATAACGCTGTTCATGATAGAGACTTTCATTTCACTAGGATGGCCGTAGGTAACATGACCTTAATCCCGAGTGAGTTGGGAACTCTTGCCTATGAGGGCGATCCTTTGATTTGCATGCATGTGAGTGGCCAGATTGTTGACTTAAACCTACCACTTCGAGGATTCGTCTGATTGGGGAGTTGAGAACTCAGCTACACAAGATGAAATTCACTTCTTCCTCCAAGCAATGGTACGTATATAAATTGCTCCCTTAAGGGCTGATTTCGAGGCTTGAATGATGTGGCGCCACACACCTTTTCATGGCTCGAGAGGTGTCTACTCATAATAGGACTATGATGTATTGTTCATTAGAGGGATCAGTGGTACTTAAGGAGTTAGATGTAACTACAGGGGAAAAATGGTAAATTGGCCCATGTGTACTTACGAGCATCTGTGAAGGGTTATCGTACTGTTGACTTGTTATATCCGATGGGCACATAAATATATCTGTAGTGAGAAGATTGCAACTATCGATCTTTAGTGGAGTGCCTGATAGTTAACAGATGGTGGACCTCGTGACTAAATAGTTGAGTAAGCTATTCACGTACCGTTGGAGCTTCAAGCTATAGGTCCATAAGGTCTCCTTGGTAGCTCAATGGATTCAAGTTGAGAATCAGTTTTTGGGTCAGTTTGAAGTGTTGAAATTGATAAGAGGGAGTTTGATTATATATGATATGATTAAACTGGTTCAATTATATATGATATAGTTGACATGATGTATGAGAACATCCATTAATCCGCACATTTCTTACTGAAGAGTTCCATGAGCAGTTCAGATCGTTCCTATCTCATAGTGACTGAAATACAATAATATACATTCAAACGCACAGTTATGCAAACAAATCTTAATTAACGGCATGCTATGAACAAGATATAACAAGGGAGAGAGTGCCATACCAGTTGAAGACAATCTTCAATCTTTGGAACTCAAAGCAGCAGAACCCTCCACCCAATCAACCAACGGCCAGGAGTAACGTCGACTACAGCAACACGAACACGGATGCCGCAGGGATGACACCACTAGAAAAGAGCCTCGGGTATTCTCGGTGTGAGAATCCAAAGCGTGGTCTTTGGTGAATTTGGTAGAGGAAGAAGAACGCACGGATCGTGTAAGCGATAAGCAAGTGGGAGAAAAAAGACGCTATCGCATAGCAAAATGCTTATTGTTAGGAGAAGCTACACGATCGTGTAGGTTTTACTGAACGATCGTTTAGGAAATGGTATACGATCGTTTAGCAAACTCGGCACACACTACGATCGTTTAGAGAAGCTATGAGATTGTGTAAGAACTAGTGTGCGATCATTTAGGCGCGAGGTGGACGATCGTTTAGGCGGAGAGGTACTATTGTATAGGCTCTCGAATTTCTTAAGCGATCGATTAGCTTTCTACCAACGCGATCTCTCTATTTCTTTTGGATGGGTGATTCAAAATGAAACAATTTCATTTTATTTCGACGGTTACAATAACCGACGCTGCCCCACTAACCCATGTCCAAACATGACTTTTGGGTTAATTATCATATAATTAACGAACTAAAATATTAATAAGTATAATCATATTATATTTTTAACCTATAGTTTGATATCACATATCTACTATAGTATTTTCTCCTCTACTTCATATAAATCATATTTATATCTAATTTCCTCCAAAATAATGTATCTCCTACATTTAGCCAATTATATCATATATAATTAACCAATCCAATTATATCATATATAATCGAACTTCCTCTTATCAATTTGAATATTTTAAATTAACCTAAACACTGGTTCTTGACTTTATCCAAGCTACCCAGGGGACCTAATATACCTGTGGCTCGAAGCTCCAACGGTCCATGAATAGCTGGCTAAAATCTTTAGCCACGAGATCGACTATCCGTTAATTGTCAGGCATTCCACTAAAAACCAATAGCTAAACTCTTCTTCCCATAGATATATTTCTGTGTCCATCGGATATAACCAATCGTGAGTATGATGACCCTTCCAAATTAGACGAATTACAGCTGAACTCGTAAGTACAGCTGGGCCAAATTACTGTTTTGCCGTTGTAGTTACATCTCACTCCTTAAGTACCACTGATTTGTCTAATGAACAATACAACATAGTCCAACTATGTGTGAACACCTCTCGGACCAAGAGAAGGTGTGTGGCGCCACATCGTTCAAGCCCTATAATCAACATTTAAGGGGCTATCTATCTACTTACCCTTGTCTTGGGGAAGGAGTGAATTTCATCTTGTGTAGCTGAGTTCCCAGCTCCCAAATCAGACGATTCCCCAAAATGGTAGGTTTGAATTGGCGACCTGGCCACTCGCACCATACAAATCAAAGAACCACCCTCAATGGCAGGAGTTCCCAACTCACTCAAGATTGAGGTCATGTTACCTATGATCATCTTAGTGAAGTGAAGTCTCTATCATGAACGGTGTTATAGAACGAGACGTTAACATTTCGTGGTTAGGTCTTATACAAACTCTTTGTATAGGACGCCCCGCTCCCATGTCCCAAACATGAATGATCAGGATCAGATCATCTGTGATAAGTCACAATACTTGTGACCATTCCACAAAGCGGGCCGCATCCATAACGTTACTAGGATAAGGTTTCCCTCCTATATCCATACTACAAACCATTTTGGTTATCACTCAAGACATGATCCACTTGTATGTCACCACATACATGCTTGAGTCACATACATATAACTAGGGATTTTATGTTTGTTGGTTTGTTGTAAAGCAAATAAAACAAGCAACTGAGCAAAAATATAAGATGTGAAGTAAATATCATATATTATACAACACAAGCGTTCGTACAAACTGTTTACAAACTACAGGACACGAGACTTTAGGGCATCAACCCTAACAATTATATCTATTTATAATTAAAACAATTATACGATAATTGTGGGTGGTTTCTCCTTTAATCGTGCGTGAAAGTTGGAGGTTATATTCAGTTTTCATAACTGAAGAATAAAATGATATATGTTTTCATTTTGTAAAGGATTGCTTCATTAAGTACACTGCTAATTGCTTAGCTCATGAGAGACTACACGACAGCCTTCAAGTGTTTGTCTAAACGATCGTGTATACACATTTTTGACTAAACGATTGTGTAAAGTTTTACTAAATGATCACGTGCCTTAGCGAGATTCTCTAAACGATCGTGAAATGGTCACGCCTGTTTTTCTTCAACAATCGTGGACCTGCTGAATGTTACTAAACGACAAGCACAAAGTCTATACGATAGACAATATCTTTCTCCCACTTGCTTGGTCGCATAATGTGATCGTTGTTTCCTCCTTCCCTCTACCAAATTCAACAGAGCCTACACCTCTTGGATTCTCAGTTCGAGAATACAAAAGGTTACCGAGTGGTGGTGTTCGAAAGGCTACTTGTTTGTTATTGACCAGATGATTTGTTAGACGATCGTAGCGACAGTGAAAGGTGCTGGTCCAAGTCTTCACGAGAGCGGGAGATCTATGGAAGAAGAGTTCTTCAAAGGTATAGATCTCTCACTCCTTTTATATTTAATTTCTAAAGCATACCGTAATTTGTTAGAAAATGCATAACTAGTTTGTATGTTTGTGAATGCTTGTAATTCTGTCACAATGAATTTGGATCGATCATGCTTCTGCTCATGGATTCTCTTTGATAAGAGTTCCTTCAATTGGTATCAGAGCTAGGTTATGATATTCCAAATCTATTGTTGTATAGAATAGAAGTTACAGTCTTTGTGGGTAAAGCATGTGCATTTTGTTTTAAGTGTTAAATATGTTTGTGGATGTGGATTAATGGAGTTTTCTGGGATGATTGCTTCTGGTTGTTGAATTCTTGTACATTTCAAAGTTAATTGTATGGGCCCCTGTGTTTTTTTGGCATATTAACTTGCTATCGAGTCTGTAATTCAAAGTGTTTGAGTTAGTATGAGTCGCTCGTGATGAAGCTTCAAAACAAGGAGTTGTGCATTACTTCAAGAAAGAAGAAGACCAAGCGTTGGTCAGATCGTGTAAACGATGGGGGTAAGCGATCATTGATTATGGGATACTTGGCAGTAAGGTAGACGCACGTGCACTAAACAATCGTGAAGCTCAGCAAGCTTCATCACTTAGTTACTGACTACACGATCGCATAGTAAATGTTACTTGCGCTTGTTATTCTATCGTTTAGACGATCATGCCTCATAGCATCGTAGTCGTCTAGACGATCATTTAGCCTTGCATTGTTTAAATTAGTGCGCTAAATGATTGAGTGCCCTCATGCTTCATCACATTATAAATGGTACTCGATCATAGCTAAGCGATTGTGGTTACTTGACCATTTTACTAAACAATCAGGGAAGACTTCGCTCGGGCGGTTCAAGACCCGATTCACTTGTGAACCAATTTGCTCGATAGATTTATGTAATAGATAGAATTTATTTCTAGTTTTTTTAGGCTAATCATCCCGGTCCATTAGTCTTTGGTGTATGTACATAAGATGTATGTTTTATTATATTTCATATGGTATGCCATATAGTTGAAATCCCACCTTAGGTTATGCACTGGTCATGCATCATCTCTATATTGTAAGAATTATGATATAGTAGTTTGCATGATTAAATTACTTAAGAGCATGCTCATGCATCATATAATATAAGAGATATTTATGCATGCATTAAGCATATTCATGCATCATCTTTATATTATAAGTGTTATAGTATAAGAGTGTATGGAAGCATGTATGCTTAGTTCATTACCAAGTATATAAGAGTTATATATAGTAATAAATGGACATTGCATGAAGCATGATATATAGGTTAAATTTATAAGACTTATAAATACCTAATTTTACTTAGCAATAGGAATGGTCTTGGTTGTTTCTTTTATAAGTGTTATAAGAAAAATTAGAACTAAAATCAATAAGAAATACATGCATGCGAACTTAGGTTTGAATCATGTTTTTAAAAGAATTTTAAAACTTGATGGAGATAGAACTAAGATAACGATTCAAATTGACAAGAGGGAGTTTGATTATATATGATATGATTAAACTGGATCAATTATATATGATATAGTTGACATGATGTATGAGATACATTAATTAGAGGAATATGATATAAATATGATTTATATCAAGTAAAGAAGAAAAGGTCTATAGTTTAAATGTTACAAATGATGTGATATTAAAACTATAGGTTATAAATATAATATGATAAGTTAGTTATTATATTTATTTATAATTAAAATAATTATACGATTATTGTGGGTCGTTTCTCCTTTAACCTTGCATGAAAGTGAGAGCTTCTGTTCAGTTTTCATAACTGAAGGATAAAATAAAAAATGTTTTCATTTTGTAAAGCATCGCTTCATTAAGTACACTGCTAATCGTTTAGCTCACGAGAGACTACACGAAAACCTTCAAGTGTTTGTCTAAACGATCATGTACACGCGCTTTTGACAAACGATTGTGTAAAGTTTTACTAAATGATCGCGTGCCTTAGCGAGATTCTCTAAACGATCGTGTAAACAATCACACCTATTTTTTCTAATGATCGTGGACCTGCCGAGTGTTACTAAACAATCAAGCACAAAGTCTATACGATAGACAGTATCCTTCTCCCACTTGCTTGGTCGTATAGTGCGATCATTGTTTCCTCCTTCCCTCTACCAAATCCAACAGAGCCCACACTTCCTGCATTCTCACTCCGAGAATACCAAGGTTACTGAGTGGTGGTGTCCGAGAGGCTACTTGTTCGTGATTGACCAGACGATTTGCTAAATGATCGTAGCGACATCGAGTGGTGTTGGTCCAAGTCTTCACGAGAGCGAGAGATCTGCAGAAGAAGAATTCTTCAAAGGTAAGTCTCTGACTGCTTTTGTATTTAATTTCTAACGCCTGCCGAAATTTGTTAGAAAATGCATAACTAGTTTGCATGTTTGTGAATGTTTGTCATTTTTGTCACAATGAATTTGAATCGATCGTGCTTCCGCTCATGCGTTCTCTTTGATAAGAGTTCCTTTAGACATCCCATTAATACAACCAATCCTAGTACTCAACCTATCTCGTACAACCAACCAAACAATAAATAGGGAAAATTTCCCCAAATCAAATTAAATGAAACCATTACACCCTAGGACGACAAGAACGAAAAGCCTACCAAGCACTCGCCATCTAGAACCTCTTAGAACTACACAACAACCCCACCCACCTATCCTCTTGAATAATATTTGGAAACATACCATGAGCCAGTTCAGAAAGATTCACCAACTCCCACGAGACAGATGACTAACTCCACTCCCTAACATACATTAGGAAATTCGAAACATGCACCTGTCTGAATTAACCTCGTCATAAACTTCCCACTCTCCAAACCAAGGATCAAGCCAGAAAAACACTACCGAACATCTCCAATAACAATTTTAACAAGAGAAACAACTTGTCTCGATGACACAAAATCAGACGCAGATACCAAGAGGACCCAAACCAGGTTGAATTGACCACAATGCTTGCTCCCGAAGAATATGTGTCTCCATCTAGGTAACCCAAAGGGACCCAGCTCTAACCAATTACAACAACTTTAATGGAGCTGCAATATTCCATGTGGTTGTATGACGAAGCCCCAACTATCCTCACTCTTAGGCAAACAAACCTCATTCCAAGCCACCTTTGCATTGTCGCGACCACCCATACTCCCTCTCCAAAGATAAGACTAAAGGACCTGATTAACCTCATGCATAAAACCTGCAAGCATGATAAACACACAAATAAATTGTTT
Source organism: Benincasa hispida (assembly GCF_009727055.1). Taxonomy (NCBI): domain Eukaryota; kingdom Viridiplantae; phylum Streptophyta; class Magnoliopsida; order Cucurbitales; family Cucurbitaceae; genus Benincasa; species Benincasa hispida. The sequence continues at coordinate 53,965,767 of NC_052351.1, forward strand.
TTGAAAAACTCTACAGCACAGTTTAGACAAGTTACAAATGGTCTGCATAAGAAAGAGCATGAGTAGACCAATTACTCACCTTCCTTGTTATTTTTTCAATTAAAGGCTTACAATCTACATACCTCAATCTACGTGACCCAAATATCGCACAAGTGGAGATCCTAAGGAGAACCCTATACTGCTTGCAAGCACTCTAGCCCCCTCTTGACTGACACCAACAGTAAACATAAAGCTCTTCCATACCATAAGCCCAGAAAAGCGATCAAAGCGCCACAACACATCCTGGATAAACCTCGGAGAAGCCCACTTAGCCGTACAGAAAATCATGAGATCATTCGCAAAAGACAAGTGAGTTAACTGGATAAGCTCATACCTATGATGAAATCAAAAACTCTTAAAGAGGATTATTCATTAATTTTGACAACATCTTCCATCCCCATTACAAATAGAAAAAGGGACTATATACCTCCTTGGTGCAAGTCCTCATGGCTTAGAATACACCCCTCAAGGAAACCATTCATTATAACTAAAGACACTAGAGAGGTAACACAAACACACACCTAGGATAAGAGAAACAAACTCGTTGTTTATATGTAGCTATCTCTCCTAATTAATTTTATCTTAGTTTTTCCATGGTGTTTATACTTGTTGTCAAGTTGATATGTGTTGCGAAATCGACAATTAAAGAACAAAAAAAAGGAATGTAGAGTACGGAAGATCGACACACAGATATACGTGGTTCACTAACAATGTGTTAGCTACGTTCACAGACAGGGGGAGAACAATATTATTTCAAGAGAATGTTTTCAGAATTACATCAAAAAAACGACGCCTCTAGGTTATAGAGTTTATATATCACACTACTCTAAACCCTAAAGTCAAAATCGTAAATAACTACAAATAAATAAATATGCTGAATACAAAATCTGAATAGGCTCTTTGAACAAATAGGCTAAGAATATGGATGTTTGAATGAATTGATTTGGTAAATTCGTAAGTGAAATTGACTATCTTGAATTGGAAACCTTGGTAAGATTACTTTCTTTCTATATTTATCCTTTGTTTATTTTTCTTATTTCTTCTCAAAATCAAACCCCTTATTTTATTATTATTATTATTATTATTATTTTGCAAGTTTACATTGAGAAATGGATTACATTGGTTCGCTTTGGATTCGATCTGATACCACATATTTTTCCAGTTTTATTTTGATGAGTCTCGACAGGTGAATTAGATACTTTCAGCTACATGAATAAACAAAGATTTTATTGGAAATGAAAGAGATACTTGATATATGCAAGCATGTTTAAAAAACACATAGAAAGAATTGATACTTATTGCCCGTTGAAAACATCTAAAAAGTGTTTTTATTACTTTTAAATTTAGAACTAATATTGCTAGTTTTGTTTAGTTTGACGTGGTTTATTGAGTAATTTAAAAAAATTAAGCATCAGAAACAATTTGTGCGAAAAAAAAAAACCCGAGGCAAAACTCCAATTTTGAACAATTATGGGTTGGCTATGGAATTAGGAAGAAACCAAGGACCCAAGATCAAGAAAAGAGGCAAATTTGGAAGGCAATTTGGGGGAGCCAGCATTGGAAGAACGTTGCAACGCTGCTCCTTGACGCTGTAGACCCAAGAGCAAGGTGCAACGCTGCGAGCATCTTATAAATATCAGTGTGCGCCACCAGGTCTGAAGGGAGGAAATATAGAGAGCCGGCTTGATAGATTCTAGTCCGTACAAGAGTTGAAATAGAGCTATTTTAATCGTTTTTTGTTGAAGATTTGAGATTTTGATTGAGAGTTGATTTGAGAATCTTTCTGAATTGATTGTGACAGGAAAAAGATTGTGATTGTGCAAGTGTTGTTGAAGAACAATCCGTTATTCGTGGCGAGAGTCAAGAAGATTGTGATTGGGATTTGAACCTATTGAGAGGAGATCGTTCTTCTATGTTAATTTATTTTTCGCCATTATGATTGTTTGTTTATTGAATACTATTATTGGAATCATGCGTGGTTAAGCTATGTTTTTAGGGTGTTTATGGATTTTATGGATGTTACCTTGAATATTGAATTTACAATTGATTGATTTTGCATAGATTTCTAAGTTAATTAGATTTCTCAAGAGAGAATTTAATTCCCTAGACCCAATAATTTAGATTGTTATTTGAAATTGCATGAGAGTGAATTTAGAATAATAAGGGGTGTGATTGAAGGACCTTAATGCTGTAACTATTCAAGCGGTAAAAGAGATTCAGGTCGATGGAAAGTTATTAGAATGGTTTGAGCTCGAGAGAGGATTTCCTGATTTTAGAACTTCTAGTCTCAATCTATCAATTTCAATCAATTGTAAATCATATTCATTGTATTCCCAAAAAGAAACAACACTCTGGAATTGTTTTGCTCTGAATTGTTCTTATGTGTGATTGAATTTTTGTTATCTGTAGTTCTCGATAAAAATCATCTTTTGGTTGCTTGGATAAAATTGACAAAGAATTGTGATAGCTAAGTTAGGAAAATTTTTCTCACGCCAGTCCCTGAGGACGATATCTTATTTGAGATTTTTACTTCGATTGCGCGGGCTTGCGCATACCATCACCTATATAAACCAAGTTCACATACTATTTTTTTTTTTTTTTTTTTGACTATTTCATTAGAATTGAAATGTTGATGATATTTGGCCTATTACAAGCATATGTAATGCGACTTTTTAGAAAACTTTCTCAAGAAAAATGTTAATGGAGAAGAATAAGTTATAATGACATACGATCATTTCTAGGAACAACTTTCATTCTCACCGAACATCTCAAGTCAAACAAGTGATGCATCTAGATAACAAAAAGATGTAGGAGAATGTCATGTCCTTGTAGTTTTGTCCAAATCTACAATTAGAAGCGTGACATTATTAGTGTCTTAATTATTAAATTATATCTTATTTTAAACAAGACGTGTGAAATGAAATTCCTATAATATAATTTGTAGATAGGAGACTAAAGATTTAGATTTTAATCCTAGAGGAAAAATTATATCAATAATAAGTTAGACAAGTTTTTAAACATTATATATATGTGAAATGTGGTTGGGTTGTTTTCTATTTGGAATCACTTTCTTTGTCCTTTTAGATAAAGATGTAAATGGATCATATTTAAACTTTTTAAGTGAAGGTTTTAAATGAATTGGATCTCTTATCAATTAAACTCACTTGTTGATTAGTCATTTTCATTCCTTTAATTTAATGAATTAACTAGATATTACGTCCACTAAAGTGAAGGATATTCGCCCAAAAATAAAATACAACCCTTTGGCAATTCAAAGACATTGTTAGATGTGAAGCTTACTAAAGAGCCCCTTCTTTAAAAGGAATTAAATCCAATTAATCTTGATTGAAATTCATATAATATGGGAGAAGTTACAAACATAACGATCAGATGTACGGTATTAGTAGATATAGCACAATACTATCAACAATCAGTGATAAATTTCACATAGCATATAGAAATCTATGAATTAAATAGATGGCTACTTATAGACTTTTATTACGCACTTTTATGCTTCAACTATAGATAGTTTAGATGCAATCTAGTTGTTTTTAGTTTTCAGAGTTATTTTGAAGAAGAGATTTCCATAAAATTACTTTGAATATTTTGTTGAATTATCAATGCTAGAGATGGAGAAAATAAAATTGGAGAAAGAAAGTGAAAAAATGGGAAGATTTTTTTTATTTGAAATAATTTATCAATAATTGAAAGAGATAGAATATATATTAGGTCTACATTGTGGTTGTCTATCAATCATAATAGTGTATCATTAATTGATTTATGTTATGAATTGAAAGTACGTTAGTGATAAACTTCTAACTATAAAAAAAATCTATAGTAATAAAGCGAACATGAGCATAGTTCAACTAATATAAGACATAAATATTTGCTTAAAAACATAATGATAAACACCAATAAAATGAACTTCTAGAGAAGAGAAAAGTCAATGAAAATCAGATATAACTAAAGAAAGAGAATACTATATAAAATTGAGCATATAATACAAATGAAAAAAAAAATTACAAAATTGGAAAGAAAAATTCCAATAAATGTTAATTGAGAAACTAGAGGAACATAAATAACAGAAGACATCATTTTAAAAAAAAAAAATCAACCCAAGAGATCAAAAGATAGAGTCTTCGAATAACACATGTTGTTAATCTAAAAAAGGAAACAAAAAGGTATAATATGAATAAATAGATTTGAGTAGGGAAATTATTTTAAATGGTAAAACTGTTGAAAATATTTACAAGATATAGCAAAATTTTAGATCTATTAATGATAGACGTTGAAGTCTATTAGTGTTTATCAACGTTTATCATTGATAGTTCTAAAATTTTACTATATCTTATTAATATTTTGATTTTTTTTATATTTAAAAACAGCCTTTACAAAAATTGCTTTATCTTAATGTATTCATGAAGTTGGAAATTGATGGCAACCATTCAAATCAATTTGAATAAATTATTTTGTTAAAATATTATTTGTAACGTCTAAATGCTATCTTAATTTTGACTATTTAAATTTTGGTATTCTACCATTCATAGACATTCTTAAGAAGAATAAGTATTTACCCTTACCAAGTTTGTTTGTTTTATTTATTTGTATTATTTTCAATTTTAATCATATTTCATAATGATCTTTCAAGACATAATTTTGAAACAGTTGATATGGCTTTTATTGTAACATCCCGCACCTTTTTATTTATTTATTAATGATGTAAATTTTTTTTTTCAGTAATTGTCCTTAGTTGAAGGACATGTTTGGAATTTTGAATTTAAAGTTTAAGCGCGAGGATTTAAGTGTTGGCATGGAAATTATTCAAATTGTTCAATTTTCAAACTCAATTTAGAAATTTATGGCAAGAATTTATTTTCTTTGGAAAAGGAAAGAATTTAAATGGTATAAAGTGGATTAAGGAAATGATTTAATTAGAGTTATACTATCTTCCTTTTATTATTATTTTTATTACTATTAATACTATTATTATTATTATTATTATTATTATTATTATTATTATTATTATTATTAGTTTTTTTTTTTTTAAATAAAGAGGACCCACGCCTTCTCCCTCACGCGAGCCCCCCCTCTGTTTCTGCTTCAACGCCGCCTTACTGCCCTCCCTCTCAGCCGTCCAATCGTCGCCGTTTGTGGGTTCCGGCCGGCCAGATCCCACCGGTCAGACACGCCGCCAGTCGCCCCAGCTCTCTAGCCACGCCTTCCTTGCCGTCTGCACAGTCGTCCGACCGCCGCGCCTCCCTCACTCCCTCCCTTCGCCACACGAGCCACCGGATCTGTGCGCCACCGCCGCTCCCACTTTGACGCCGCCCACCGTGCCGATTTCACCCAGGTCTGAGCCCAGCCACCGGATCTGCGCATTCCTCGCCCACTGCTGCTCCAGTCTCCAGATACAACGCCTCCTAGCCCTCTGTTCGCCGTCCACCACTGCCGTCATCTTTGGGTTCGCCGGATCTGGAAGTTTTAAGTAAGCCTTTTGTGAAGTTTTGGGTGGAAGTTGGGCCCCCATTAAGTTTGGAATGAAGGTTAACTTATTTGAATTATTTTTGGCCTTAGATTTGAATTGAGGAAACTATTGGAGTGGTTGTTCAGTGGGTTCGAGATCGTTCGACAAGAGTTTTGGTAAGAGGTATAGTCCTTATTGTTGGTTTGTGGGCACGCTTTGATTACTGAATTAAGTTTGACTTAACTCTTGTATGGTTCTGAATTGTCGTCCATTGGGAGTTAAAATCTGTTGGAAGGAGATTTGGAGTGGTTGTTACGCGAGTTCCTTGGGAAACTTTTGGGTATTATGGTTTTGACTCTGAGATGTCGCAATTATTTTTGGACTAAAACTTAATGGTTGTATTCATATGTTAGGGTCGTTTCTTCAAACCGCGGTCATCGTTTGGTTGCCTGAGTTTATCTATGGATTTTCGATTAAGGTAAGTAATCTTACCACTGGAACTGCCCACGGGCCAGGCTTTAGTTGTATGCTAGCGTGATGAGTGTATGTTATGGTAAATGTTAGCATGTTGATTGACAGTATGACCTGAATCAAAGTATGTTCTGGCACAAGTTCTGATTTGTTTACATACACACCTAAGTACTTGATCATTAGTATGTGATAGTATGTGTTTTCATATGTTGATGTCTGATCTGTTGGTGTTGAGGCATACTTGCATATTGTGGAATTATGATGTAAGGTATACATGAATATTGTATAATATGTTGTTAATAATCATGTGTATGTAATGGAGCCATGGTATCAAGGATTTTCATGTATATTTTAGAATTATACAATGTTGATTCTTAGAACGTTGAGACTGTGTGAATATCCTCGTTGATTAGTTAGATGCTCACCAGTTTGTGTTTCCTTCGGGATTTACCAGTTTTGTGTTTCATTCGGGATTCACTAGTTTGTGTTTCCTTCGGGATTCACCAGTTTTGTGTTTCCTCCAGTATTCACCAGTTTTGTGTTTCCTTCGGGATTCACCAGTTTGTGTTTCCTTCGGGATTCACCAATTTTGTGTTTCCTTCGAGATTTACCAGTTTTGTAGGCATACTTAACTACAATATGATAGGATTCAGTTTCTTGTTTGTTCCATATGTTTATGTGCCATATGTGGGTATCTAGAGGACATAGATGCCTAGCCTGACCCTAATGGTGGGGTTACTTACTGAGTATTTCATACTCATTCTTTCTTATGTTGATGTTTCAGAAAAAGGTAAAGATGTACCGGCGATGGCACAGCGGAATTCGTGATCGTGTCACTGGGACTAGACTTTTTCGCTTCCGCATCTTAACATTTGAGTCCTTATTTTCCCCTTGATATTTAGTTTTACTGTTTGAAATTTATTTCTAAGGATTATCTCTTTTATATACTTTTGTTAGTCTTTAAGAATTTGGGTACCCTATTATTGTTTTAACAATTACATTTAATAAATGTCTTTTGAACTTCTCTTGTTTAAGTAGCATTTATTTCAAATAAACTGAGCGTCGTTTTAAATTATGTGCATGTATTTATTTTATTAACGGCCTTACCTAAGTCCTAGGGGGTCGGGTCGTTATAGTTGGTATCAGAGTCCATGTTTTAGGTTCTGTAGACTATCTTACTACGTAAGTCTAGATAGTCCCTGTGGCCAGTAACGGATTCCTTGTCATCGCCAGGTACGTTCTACTAATGAAAGTTTCAATGCATATGTGAGAACAGTGATGTAGTGTTTTATATACATGATGCCTGAGAACGGCCCAGAAATAGTTAGTTAACGTATGAATTTATGACATAACATGGCACCTAAATGTAGAACAAGGAAAACAGTTAGAGAAGAAATGCAAGCAGAGAGAGAGGGGAGTAGTCAAACTGCTCTAGCGGCGCCAATTCCGCCTATGACCCAAGTGGATGAAAAGGCAATGGAAGCCCGAATTAGTGAAGCTGTTGAAATCCCTCTGATGTGGAAACTGCAAGAACTGATCCATAGCACGATGGCAGAACAGCCTGCCCAGACTCAGGCTCAAGAGGAACTGGTGCCACCTGAGTCGTTATGACAAACCTGTCCGCAGGACAAGGACACGCAGGGCCTATCTCTTGAGGCCAAACATCTGAGGGATTTCTGGAATTATGACTCTCGCCCCTTTGATGGATCGTTAGGGGACCCCACCAAGGCAGAATTATGGTTGTCATTTATCGAGACAACATTCCATTTTATGAGGTGCCCGAAAGAGCACAAACTGCAATGCGCAGTCTTCATGCTGACTGGTAACGCGACAATATAGTGGCATTCGGCAGAAAAGATGATCGATATTGGAGGTGAACTTGCAACCTGGGAACAGTTCAAGGAACGCTTTTATGAGAAGTACTTTTCGGCCAACACCTGATACAATAAGTAGGTAGAATTCTTGAACTTAAAGCAGTGCGTTATGTCGGTGGAGGAATACGAGCAAGAGTTCGATAAGCTGTCTTATTTTGCTCTTGAGCTAGTGGCCATTGAGGCAGCGAGGACTGAGAGATTTATCCAGGGCCTGAGGAGCGGGCTGCGAGGGATGGTACATGCCTTGGATCTTAAAACGTATGCTGCGGCGTTGCGAGCTGCTGTGAGGATTGATGCTGACTTCCAGGGGGGAAAGGAATACAGGAGGTCACTCGGGATTGGGACCTTCGCAGGTCAGAAAAAGGAAGGCTGAGCACAGGACTCTTGAACATCAGCAGAAGGGTCAGAACACAGTGCATGCTCTACGTTAGTGGGGACAACAGAGTACCCAGGCTGGGAATGGCAGGGAGGATAGAACGATATGCACCACTTGCGGTAAGCAACACTGGGGACGTTGTTTAGCCGGCTCTGGGATTTGTTTTCGATGTGGCCAGAAGGGGCATATGGAGATAGATGCCCAAGGAAGAATGTGCCTGAGCACAAGGAGCCAACCCGTAGGCTCATTCCAAGGGAGGCTCGAACCGCCAGCAACAGCAGAGGAAGGTATTTTCTACCACTTGGCGTTAGAGGCCCGAGAAGTCAGGCAACGTGGGTGACAGTACACTTCCCATTTTGGGACACCATGCTCTTGTTTTATTTGACTCTAGGCTCTTCGCACTCGTTTTATATCTGTTGTATTTATGAGACATGCCATGTTAGACTCAGAACCGTTGCCATTTGCATATGTCTATTTCCACTCCATCGGGAGAGATCATGTTAGCTACAAGAGAAAGATAAAGCATATCAGTAGAGGTAGCCAATCGCGCATTAGATGTAACCTGATAATTTAGAATGCGCGATTTTGATGTTTATTAGGCATGGATTGGTTAGCTGCTAACCATGCCAGCATAGATTTCTCTCGTAAGGAGGTTATCTTTAACCTCCTACAGGAGCCAGTTTTAAGTTTAAAGGGAATCGGGGATTCTACCCAAGGTGATATCCGCATGAAGGCCAGTAGGCTATTTGATCAAGGAGCCTGGGGTTTTATGGCCAGTGTGGTGGACACCAGGGGAAATGAGAGTTACCCTGACTTCGGAGCCAATGAGGGATTTTCCAGATGTGTTTCCAGAAGATCTTCCCGGACTGCCCCGTAGCGGGAGATAGATTTTGCCATTGAATTGGAGCAGGCACAACCCCTGTTTCGAGCCTCTGTACAGGATGGCCCTGGCAGAGTTGAGGAACTATAAAAGTCCAATTGTTAGGAGTGTTTGGACAAGGTTTTATTCGCCTTAGCGTGTCCACCATCGAGTTGGCACCTATTTGTTTGAAAAAAAGAAGGATGGATCGTTACGTCTGTGCATTGATTACAGAGAGTTGAACAAGGTGACCATCAAGAACAAATATCCGCTTCCCAGGATCAATGATTTGTTTTACCAGTTACAGGGAGCTACGGTATTCTCTAAGATTGACCTCCGGTTAGGGTATCACCAGCTGAGGATAAAGGATAGTGACATACCCAAGACAGCTTTCCGTTCGAGGTATGGACATTATGAGTTCATAGTGATGTCATTCGGTCTACGAATGCACCAGCAGTGTTCATGGATCTGATGAATAGGGCGTTCAAGGAATTCCTCGACACTTTCGTGATTGTTTTTATTGATGATATTTTGATTTATTCCAAGACAGAAGCCGAGCATGAGGAGCATTTGCAGAAAGTTTTGGAGACGTTGAGGGCCAATAAGCTATATGCTAAGTTTTCTAAATGTGAATCTTGGTTGAAGCAGGTGTCCTTTCTAGGGCATGTGGTATCCAAGGAAGGTGTCTCTGTGGATCCTGCAAAGGTAGAGGTAGTTACGGGTTGGGCTCGTCCAACCACGGTCAGTGAGGTGCGCAGTTTCCTAGGGTTAGCAAGCTACTACAGACGATTTGTGAAGAACTTCTCTCGCATAGCCGCTCCATTAACTCAGTTGACCTAGAAGAGGGCAACATTTGTTTGGATTGAGACTTGTGAAAACAGTTTTCAGGACCTTAAGTAGAGGCTGGTTTCAGCCCTAGTTCTTACAGTACCGGACGGATCAAGTGGTTTCGTCATTTTCGATGATACATCCAGGAGGGGGTTGGGATGCGTATTGATGTAGCAGGGTAGTGTAGTTGCTTACGCTTCACGTCAGCTGAAGAAGCACAAACAGAATTATCCCACGCATGACTTGGAGTTAGCAGCGGTGGTTTTTTCTCTTAAGATCTGGAGACATTACTTGTATGGAGTAAAGATACAGATCTTCACCGACCACAAGAGTTTGAAGTACTTTTTCACTCAGAAGGAGTTAAACATGAGGCAAAGATGGTGGTTGGAGCTAGTAAAGGATTATGACTGTGAAATTTTGTACCACCCGGGAAAAGCAAATGTAGTGGCTGATGCTTTAAGTAGAAAGGTGGCCCATTCCACAGCTCTTATTACCAGACAGACTCACTTATGCAGGGAACTGGAGAAGGCAGAGATTGTAGTAGTCGTGGGGAAGGTCACGACACAGTTAGCACAGTTGTCGGTGCAACTAAGCCTAAGGCAGAAGATTATTGATGTGCAACGAGACGACCCTTATCTGGAGGAGAGAGAGTGGAGCTAGGCCAAGATAGCGAATTCTCAGTGTCAGCAGAAGGTGGCCTCCTTTATCAAGGGCGTCTATGCATACCGGCGGTTAGTGACATTAAGGATGAGTTATTGTCAAAGACTCACAGCTCCCTATTCTCGATCCACCCCGGTAGCACCAAGATGTATCAGGATCTGAAGCGTTACTATTGGTGGAATGATATGAAAAGTGAGGTTGTGGAGTTCGTCAGTAAGTGTTTGGTGTGCCAGCAGGTGAAAGCTCCGAGGCAGAGGCCAGCAGGCTTGTTACAACCATTGAATGTACTAGAATGGAAGTGGGAGCATGTGTCTATGGACTTCATCGTGGGGTTGCCTTGGACAGTTAAAGGTTTCACGATGATATGGGTCGTTGTAGACAGACTTACGAAGCTAGCACATTTCATACCTGGAAAGTCCACCTTTTCAGTGGATAAGTGGGCACAGATATACATGAAAGAAGTGGTAAGATTGCATGGAGTGCCTATGACCATTGTATCGGACAGAGACCCTCGTTTCACGTCTAACTTCTGGAAGAGTCTCCAGGAAGCTTTGGGGACCCAGTTAAGCTTTAGTACGGTGTTCCACCCTCAGACTGATGGGCAGACAGAGAGATTAAATCTGATACTGGAAGACATGTTGCGTGCCTGTGCCATAGAGTTTTCAGGAAGCTGGGATGCTCACTTGCACTTAATGGTGTTTGCGTACAATAACATCTACCAGTCCATTATTGGGATGTCACCCTTTGAGGCCCTATATGGGAAGAGTTACAGGTCCCTTGTGTGTTGGGATGAGGTAGGAGAGAGGAGATTGTTAGGACTTGAATTGGTGCAGACCACGAATGAGGTAATACAGAAGATCAGGGTTCGTATGCAGACAACCTAAAGTAGACAGAAGAGCTATGCCGATGTAAGATGTAAGGACTTGGAATTTGAGACTGAGGTGAAAGTGTTCTTAAAGGTGGCACCCATGAAAGGTATTCTGAGGTTTGGCAGGAAAGGAAAGTTGAGTCCGACATTCATCGGACCTTTCGAGGTCCTGGAACGAGTTGGCCCTATGGTTTTTTTATTAAGGTAAGTAATCTTACCACTGGAACTGCCCACGGACCAGGCTTTAGTTATATGCTAGCGTGATGAGTGTATGTTATGGTAAATGTTAGCATGTTGATTGACAGTATGACCTGAATCAAAGTATGTTCTGGCACGAGTTCGGATTTGTTTACATACACACCTAAGTACTTGATCGTTAGTATGTGATAGTATGTGTTTTCATATGTCGATGTCTGACCTGCTGGTGTTGAGGCATACTTGAATGTTGTGGAATTATGATGTAAGGTATACATGAATGTTGTATAATATGTTGTTAATAATCATGTGTATGTGATGAAGCAATGGTATCAAGAATTTTCATGTATGTTTTAGAATTGTACAATGTTGATTCTTAGAACGTTGAAACTGTGTGAATATCCTCATTGATTAGTTAGATGCTCACCAGTTTGTGTTTCTTTCAGGATTCGCCAGTTTTGTGTTTCCTTCGGGATTCACTAGTTTTGTGTTTCCTTCGGGATTCACCAGTTTTGTGGTTATACTTAACTACAATAGGATAGGACTCAGTCTCTTGTTTATTCCATATGTTTATGTACCATATGCGGGTATCTAGAGGACATAGATGCCTAGCCTGACCCTAGTGGTGGGGTTACTTACTGAGTATTTCATACTCATTCTTTCTTATGTTGATGTTTCAGGAAAAGGTAAAGATGTACCGACGATGGCGCAGCAGAATTCGTGATCGTGTCACTGGGACTAGACTTTTTCGCTTCCGCATCTTAAAATTTGAGTCCTTATTTTCCCCTTAATATTTAATTTTACTGTTTGAAATTTATTTCTAAGGATTATCTCTTTTATATACTTTTTTTAGTCTTTAAGAATTTGGGTACCCTATTATTGTTTTAACAATTGCATTTAATAAATGTCTTTTGAACTTCTCTTGTTTAAGTAGCATTTATTTTAAATAAACTGAGCGTCGTTTTAAATTATGTGCATGTATTTATTTTAGTAACGGCCTTACCTAAGTCCTAGGGGGTCGGGTTGTTACAGTTATTAAATTTAAAGTTACTCAAAATCATAATTTTAGTGATTCAAAATTAGTTTAATTGCACGAAATTCATGTTTAAAAGTTTATAACCATACATGGAAAAGATTTTGAGTGATTAAACTCACGTTTTAGAATGCTTTTGAATGTAAGAAAAGTACCAATTCTAAGTTCAGGATGATTTTGAAATGGCTAAACCACTTTTATTATGTTCAAAATGAATTTAAAAGCATGTTTTTTTTTAGCTTAAAATCAATAATATATTTTGATTGATTAAAGTGCATTTCTAGAGTAATTTACTTTTAAAACATGATAACATGGAATTTTAATATTTTTAAAGTTAAAAGTAGGACCATTTTAATAATAATAATTAAAAAGTAGAAGTTTTGTTTGAATGAAGCTTCCAAATATAGTTTTCGACAATTTCTATGGGTTGAATTCTTCCTATAATTACATCTATGCAAATAGTTTGCCGTTTAATGCACTTGTCATCATTGCAAATTACAAAAACTACTTTTAAAATATGGTGATAATTATAATTACTGTCTTAAATATTCAATTGTAAAAATTCGATCCTAAATGCTAAAATTAGATCCTCAAATTTATAATAGTTATAAAAATTGAATCAAAAAACGATAAAATTTGATCCTCAAATTTATACAAATATTATTATTTACTCAATTATGTAAGTCTGAAGATCTAATTTGATCCAATTTTAATATTTATATAAATTTGGAGAACTTAACTTTTAGAATTGAAAATTTAAATGGGTAATTAAAACTGTCATATTGGAGGGTGGTGTCACCGATTTTTGCTTTTGAGAAAAAGTCAAAGATATTTAATTATTATTGTTCTAAAAAATTGTTACGTCTGAGATAAGTACTTTACTTTTTCATACCATCTATTCTTATCCAGCAATAATTATAATTAAAAAATAATCGCATCTGTATTTTCATGATTGATTAAATAATTCTAGTCTCTATCCTTTGGATGTAAGTCATTTTCAATTTTTCAAGTTTATCTTTTAGTATAAAATGTTTTCAATCAAGTTTTTATTGTTTGTTAGCAAAGCTTAAAAAGTATCGACTAGTGACTTTAAAATTTGGATTTTTCTTTAGATAATTGAAATTAATAGCATTTTTAGAAATAATAATCAAGTGTATAATATCATTAAAAAAATTATAAATATAGCCAAGTCTATCGTAATAGATTTCTATCGTTGATAGATTCTTACCAGTTACTGATAAACTCCTACCAATAATATGATTTATCACTGATAGACTATTTAAATTTGACCATATTTGTATGTTTTTTTACATTACATTATATCTACTAATACTTTGGGTCTAATGTCTATATTTACAATTGTCCCTTTTCTGTATGAAATTGTTGTTTGGGTGTTAGTATATAGTAGCATTAAAAAGTGCTAAAACCGAGTTCGATTGACATTTAATATGTATTATGAACTTTGAAATTAGAGATTCGGTTTTTCTACATTAGATATTGTCAAAGAAAAAGCATTAAGACGTAATTAGGAACTCTTCCTGTGTTAGCGTGTAATAAGATTTTGTTTTGAATTGTCCTACATTCAAGCTAGAAATTGATTTTGGATGTTAATCGTTCACAAGTGTGGGAGAAAATTGCATAAGCACTTTTCTTTTTTCTCTCTTTTAAGTGTAAAAAATGTGGGGAAGAGATTTGAACATTTGACTTTAAAGGAAGAAAATTGTGACTTAACCCATTAAATTATACTTCAACTATCATTTTGAAAGTTGATTGTCATGCTTTGTTATAATTAATAGACTTAGCAAAATTAAACTTATATTGACCTTTTGGAATAAGTAGACTAACTGTTTAGATGTTTGATTTATTTGATTTGGTAAGTCGGAGTTTGAAATTACAATTGGATGAGACTACATTAAATTGAAAACCATGGTAAGATTTGATTTCTTTCGATATTTATCATTCATTTACTTTCCTTATTAAAGTCAACAAAAATGTAAACACTGAACCCTAATTTCCTTACTTGTGTATATTTACTACTGAGACCAGTATGGTGAGTAGGTTAATGTGAGAATTAATGTTTAATTGTAAGGAAAATGGTGAAGAGTTAGAAGAAATGTTTAAGTTTAGAAGATTGACTCTTGGGTGAAGCTAGAAATTGACTAAGTGTTCTTAGTTGTAGCCTATGTGTTGGCTTTGTGTTAGGCGTTGGAGTTGAGCCATGGGCATTGGCCTTACCTATTTGTTGAGATTAGTTGGGCTCTTAAGGAAGCCAAGTGTGACCGAGTGAGGAAAAGCCATGCATTGGTTCTGCACGCCAAGAGGTGCCGTGTTTAAAGCAAGCAACCCTATGCGTGGACAAGGCATGCGGCAACCAAGACTTGTGAGGTTAGTATGCGTGCGGTAGTATCAATTGTGCGTGAGCATGGGCGTTGGGCATTGGAGTGTTGCACACGGACGATCGCATAGCTGCTTGCGGGGCTACAAGATGTGCTAGACGATAAGCGTAGGCGCTTGAAGATGGGCGTGAGTGCTAGATGATGAGCGAAAGTGAGAGCTATGCGATGGGCACAAAGCTAGACGATTGAGGCTTTGCTTGCGTGCGGACAAGTCTAGGCGTTGAGCGCAAGGTGTTGGCTACTCAGTGTGTGTTAGAGCTATGCACTGGAGTAAGGCTGGGTGTGCGTTGGTCAAGCTTGGCACGCGATGAATAGAGCTTGCGTTGGTCAGTTGTTGTAAAGATGAAAGGGCTGGAGTTGCAATGATAATTGAAGCCGAAAGGAGGTCAAGGTATAAAGCACATGCATTGGAATAGGTTTGCATGAGAACTATGGTGTGCGATGAACCTAGTTGAAAGCATGCATTGATAGTAGTTGAAGTAATCAGTCTTAAACCATCAATTAAGGTGCATCAACTATCCTAATCTCCAGAATTAAGTCCACTTGAGCTGGAGGTGTGAGGCTAAGCATTTATGATAAATGGTGGGAGGTAGTATAAAAGGGATGATGTGCTAGACATGATGGTCCACTTTAATGTGGCTGAAGTAAACGATGCTATGATAAACGAGAGCCAAGTTGGTTTTATTCTAGAATCTCGTCTGAAGATTTTTTTGCAATTTTGTATGAATGCATTAATGAATAAAATTGAATACAACTTGACTACTCTACTGAATGAGCTGCAGGCTTTCCAGACCATGTTAAGAACAAAGGGTTTAGAATCGGAAGTAAATGTTCCTTCTACTGAGAAAAGAGGAACGTCCTGCAAGCCTGATGTTGTCTCATCTTCGCAGTGTAAGAGTATTCCAGTGAAGAAAGACAAAGGGAAAGGGAAGAAGAAGCCTACTGGCAAGAAAAGCAAGAAAACCATTGCAGAGAAAGGGAAATGTTTCCACTGCAATGAGGAAGAGCATTAGAAGAGAAATTTCCCTAAGTATCTTACTAAGAAGAGAGCAGAGAAAGCTAAACAGGCAACTTAGTTCCTGAAGACCGCTTACTCAGCTTGATTAGTGGGAAAGGTTGTTGCTTGAAGGATATTACCTGCTTTTGTGATCTAGTAATGAACATATTGTACATATTTTTTGTTTTGAATGAAATGTTCATTTTCAGAGAAATATGTTTGTTCAATCTCATAGCAAATTCTGTTGATAATCAAATTGTTAAAAGTCATTTGCAAATATTTGGATATTTAAATGGCTAAGATCGAAAGATAGTAAATTTAAAGATTTCTAGATTTGACTGTTAATAAGAATTGTTAAAGATAGGCCAAACGCATCTTAATCAAAGAGTTCAGAGTACCTCAATATAGTTGGAGGAAAGTGTGCTTCCAGGCCATTATTTAGAATTAGATGCATTTCCTATATAGTAAGAAGCCTATTGTACACTAATATGTTTACAATGATTCTCTCGGTTAAAGTGTTTGAGAATCATCTAGTAAGATTACAAATACCAAGTTAATAACCTAGGGCAAGTGGGAGAAATATCGGGTATGAGATATCGGATGGTAAAACCATGGGTATGGGATGCCTTAGTTTATTATATTTCTCTATAAAACTTAGAAACTCAGTCTTATATATCGGATATATAAGTTACCACTGGAGTTCTAGTCCAAGTGAGAGTTTGTTGGGTTTTACGTTCTAAAACTCGTGGTTTGTAAATAATAGAACTTATTCTAAAAACTCAGTACATTGTTATTGAATTTTTTTTTTTAGAAATCCAATCAATCTAAGTCTCTTGACTATTACATGAGTACTTGAACTTTATGTGGAGACATACAAGTGGATTAGGTTCAAGTAAATAGTCAAAATGATCTATAGTATATGAATAAGATTGGGTGCCTTATTCTGGTAATACTATTGGATGCAGCCTACTCTGTAATTGTTACAAAGAGTTATAAAGTGCTACATACGAAGTGATCCTAATTCGGACATGTTGTGACATGATGTCACAACCCCCATACTATCCTCCTAGCCTAGAAAAGGGCATGACTGCAGCAGTTATCAACCCTTTTATTGACACTTACTATCTAATATCTCTTACGGAATAACTCTGATCCCAAAATATAACTTATACACAGCGGAATATATTTAGGCCAAAATTTGTTATTCAGAAATATAACATGTTTAGAGTCATTACAACACCAGATTCATAAGTCCTAAAGCCCAAAACCCTAGTCCCTATATGAACAACAGAAACATAACATGTGTACAATATTTACAGTAACCACCTAAACAGACGGGTTACAAATCTCTTTATCCTCTAGTGGTAGAGCAAATGCAGAGCTATCTTCTGAGGATTTGACCGCTATCTGTGGGGGGAAAAAGGAAAACATTTGAAAATGGGGTGAGCTTGCGCCCAGTGAGTTACTTAAGAAAGATAATTGATTCTCATGCAAAAATCTCAATAAAGAGTTTAACTGAAATATAAACTTCTACAGTACTTGTACCGCAGTATAAACATTTTCCAAGCATAAAACATATAAAGTTGTTTTAATCATAAAACTGTAAAACTGTTTCTCAGTTAAGAATAACCCCACTATGGGTAAAAACAATCCCAACACCAACTGCTAGTCAAGAGAGAACCTTTTTGCTCAATCTCTGACTCTAACTATCTATGTGCATGTGGCCATACTAAGTACCGTCATACCTTAGGTACTTCTGCTCAGATACCTTCTCAAATGTCCTTCGGTATCCAGTTGGCTTGGTACCTTCTCAAATGTCCTTCAGTACCAATAGATACCTTCTCCAACGTCCTTTAGTATCTAGTTGAGCGGATATCTTCTCAAATGTCCTTCGGTATTGAATTTTAAGTAAAACTAGTCATAAATGACTTTCTCTTTAAAGCATGTAAAGTATTACACATATAAAAACATGGCTTTAAGGATACTAACACATGCTGGGTATATTTAACACATATAAATAGCTTTTCAACAAACTTCCCACACATGCATGCATTTAAAACATAACTCATGGTTTGCTTGGAAATCACTTTGTAAAACTAGCTGGCATGAGAATAATCTTCTTTAAAATATGCTTTCTATAAACATTGTAAATCAAACATTTTAATCAAATGTTTTATTCAAACGTTTTAGTCACTCACCTCGATCGCTTACGAGCTTTTCACTCTAGTAGCTTCCTTTTCTACCTTGGGCTCCCTTTTTACCCCTAGAATCTAAATTCAACTTACAACTTAGATTACACATAGTTCTAAACCTTATTTTGAGATACTTCTTTCTACAAACATATTCTAAAATGTCTCAGGAAGTTTACCCTAAAATTTTAGTTTAGAAATCTTCGTGATTTGGCCGGAATCACAGAATATTCAAGACTGGCCCAAGCTTATCCAACAGCCTTACCCTTATGTCTTCTTCTCAGTTTCCATCCTGATCCGTTCGAGCTTTTCCTCCGACAGCCCTACCCTGAAAACTAGACTTTCAGAGATTTCAGGTGGCTTTGGAATCACTCCAAACGCACGAGTAAATTGGGAGAACTCCTCGTCCAAATTTGATGCTGCTTTCCAGACTTCACTGTCCAATGCGTCCTCTTGAAATTCTATGACCAATGCATGGATTTTGGCTTCAACGCAAGGTTTGCTCAACTCTCCCACTCTTTTTACTGTATTTTTGAATTGTGATCTGAAAATGAAGTCTTTTAGCCCTATTTATAGGCGTCCAAACCTTCTCCAAAGTCGACACCACCTATTTGGCTGCATGTCCAAGTGTTTATCCCTCATACTACCAACACATCTTTTTGATCAGCGCAATCTAAGTGTCTTCCTCCTATGTAGCCAACGCATGAGCTTCCAATCTGATGCAACCACCTCAAATTCTTAAAGCTTACGGCTTCCTCCCAAGAAGACACATGGTTTGATGACGTTTCCTAGGTGATCTCATCCTTTATATAGTCCATACTCAATGCATAGCCTATAATCAACACATAGCAAGCCAATTCACTACCATAGTAATCGAACTTAGCCATCGCAAGAGCTAGCCATCACCAACGCATAGGGTGGCCGCACATCCTCCACGCATGGCTCACTAGGTAGCATCGCACGGCTTGCTTGGCATGAGCGCATTGTGCTGGCCATCGACGCATGGGCGTGCTGCATAGGCTGGCCGCTCGACGCATGAGTGTGCTACATAGGCTGGCCATCGCTCGCTCGCTCGGTCGCATGGGTTGTGCGCTTGGCTGCATGGGTGTGCTTGGCTACATGGGCTGTGCGTGACACATTGATGCTTGGCAAGGTGCTTCGACGCATAGGCATGGTTGTTCGACAGGGCACTCGCTGCACAGGCATAGCCGCTCGACGTATGGCAGAGGCGCTTGGCTGGCCGCTCGACGCATTGGGCAAGGGCACTGTGCATCGACCGCTCAATGCATGGGCTACTTCCAACGCATCAACACAACCTTCCAACGCATCAACACACAATTTTTATACTTAGCCAAATTTCCAAATTTCCTCTTTTCTTCTAATTTTCCACCCTTTTCTCTATCATTCCACACTAGTTTCCACATCAACCTACTCATCACACTGATCTCAATAGGGAACATACTCAAGTAGAGAAATTAGGATTCGGGGTTCACATTTACCTCCCCCTTATAAAAATTTCGTCTTCAAAATTTTGCTACAAGTCTATCAATTAAACAACTTCGGATACTTGTGTCTGGTTTTTCCATAGTACCTTTACCAATGGGATTCTCTTATTCCTTAAAATCTGTTCCTTTCTGTCAAGAATCTCCACTAGTTATTCCTCATAAGACAAATTTTCTCTCAACTGTACTGGTTGCTCAGGCAACATATGGGCAGGATCTGACACATACTTTCTAAGCATTGCCACATGAAACACATCATGAATACGAGATAATTCTGGAGGTAAATCCAATCGATATGCCATCAGGCCAACTCTTTCTATTATCTCGTAGGGTCCAATATATCTCAGGCTTAGTTTCCTTTTCCTACCGAACCTGAGTATTTCTTTCCACGGAGATAACTTAAGAAATACTTTGTCGCCAACTTCAAACTCCAATTCTTTTCTCCGCTTATTGGCATAACTCTTTTGCCTATCTCGAGCCATCTTAAGATTATCTCTTATAATCTTAATGCTGTCTGATGTCTGTTGCACAAGTTCTAGACCTAGTAATTTCTTTTCACCGACTTCATTCCAACATATCGGAGTTCTACATGGTCTTCCATATAGTGCCTCATACGGTGCCATCCCGATACTCGAATGGTAACTGTTGTTATACGCAAATTCGATTAACAACAGATGCGTATCCTAACTGCCCTTAAATTGTAATATACATTATCTTAGCATGTCTTTAATGTCTGGATTGTCCGTTCCGATTGGCCATCCGTCTGTGGATGAAAAGTAGTACTAAAATATAACTTGTTTCCCATAGTTTTCTGCAAACTAGGCCAAAACTTCGATGTAAATCTGGAGTCTCGATCTGATACAATTGAAACTGAAGCTCCAAACTGACTCATGACTCGATCAACATACAACTTGGCTAATTGGTCTAGGGTATAAGTAATGTAATAGGTAAAAACTTAGTTGTTTTTGTCAATCTATCCACAATTACCCATATACCATCATAGCTCGCTGGTGTCTTAGGTAATCCAAACAGGAAATCCATCGTAATATGCTCCCACTTCCACTCTGGTACTGGGAGTGGATTAAGTAATCCTGCTGGCCTCTGTCTTTCTAGTTTAACTTGTTGACATGTTAGACACCTGTCAACATACTCCGCTATTTCTCTGTTCATACCAGGCCATCAGTACGATCTCTTTAATGTTCTGTACATCTTTGTACTGCCTGGATGCATAGCATAGCCCGAACTATGTGCCTCCTCCAGAATAGCTTGTTTAAGTGTTGAGTCCCTAGGTACGCATATCCTACTCTCATTTAGTAACACTTTGTCAGATCTTAATTGGTAGTCCGTCCTCAATCTTTTACCTACTTCTTCAGCTAACTTCTGAAGATCAAAATCCTTTAATTGTTCACGCATAATATCTTCTACGAGGGTAGAACGCACTTGAAAGGTAGCTAGTAATCCTTCTGTTTGACCAATTGATAATGCTACCCTAGCATTATACAACTCATGAATCAGTGTACCCTTCACTGAATTGATACTAGCTCTAGCTGATCTAGTTTTTCGACTTAGAGTGTCAGCTACCACATTTGCTTTACCTGGGTGATAATCAATTGTGCAGTCATAATCTTTGATCAACTCGAGCCATCTTCTCTATCTTAAGTTCAGTTCCTTCTGATCAAAGATATACTTCAGACTCTTATGATCTGTGAATATGTGACATCGTTCACCAAACAGGTAATGTCTCCACAACTTTAGAGCTAACACAACTGCTGCTAACTCCAAATTGTGCGTAGGTAGTTACATTCGTGCATCTTTAACTGTCGAGAAACATAAGCTACTACCTTTCCCTCCTGCATCAACACACATCCTAACCCTTGTTGGCATGCATCACAATAGACCTCAAACTCTTTACCTAGTGTAGGTAGAGTTAATATTGGTGCTGACACTAACCTTTGTTTCAGCACTTGAAATTTATGCTCGCATTCTGGCGACCACTCAAACATCACATCTTTTCTGGTTAGGTTTGTCAACAACAGAACTATCCTAGAAAAGCCCTCCACGAATTTCCTGGTATAGGGTAGAATTAATAATATTTTCAATTTTAGTAAACGAATTGATTTATGAAATCAATATTTGATAAATTGAAAAAGAGATGAAAAAAACAAAATGGAAAATAAGTTTTCTCCATTGTCTTCTTCCAAGTAGCTCACTAACAACCCACTTCAAGCTTCACTAAAACTCCAAGCATGAGCTACATCTCATGCAACAAATCTCTTTGCATGAATATTTGCAATATATTGAAGAGACTGGAGTGTTTTGATGCAAGACAACCGATCAATTTTTCTAAAAAATTTCTAGAGAAGAAGTTGTTCTTTCGGTGGGTTGCTGCAATGAGCTTGTCTCGAAATTCTCTTAATTAAGGCTTATTTTGAGTCCCACAACTCAATCTAAAACACGAAGAGGATAGTAGGGAAGATCTTGGGGGTGGTCTACAACAAGATTCATAGGAGATTTGAAGCTAGATTCGAGCTTAGACGAAGTTCTTCAAAGGTATGTCTTGAAACCCATTTATTTCTGCTGAAGCATGCTTTTGTTTCTGCCATAATTAATGAATTAGAGTGCTTATGGATCTTGGTCGCTTCCACTATGCATTGGTACATTCCAACAACTGGTATAGCATCATATAAGCATTCAATTCGGTTTAATTTTTGTTTGGTCAGTGTTTTATATTAGTTATATGTAACTGTTGTACTGATATGGTTCTTTGAGATTTGACTTTTAATTTCTCTTTGATTTCTCAATTAAATTTGTAATTGGCTCTTGCTTGATGAGCTTATATGTGTTCCCAAGAGTCTGTTATTTATTTGGAGTTATTAGGGTTGAAATTAAGCTGTAATTTGAAGAAACAAGTGAAGAGCCCGAGTTGTAGATTCTAGAAAATCAACCTCTGTTCATATCGTCCTTGAGCTTCAGTAGCTAGATGATCGTTTAGCTTCATGCGTTAAACGATGTGATGAAAATCTAAGCGATTGTGTAGCTTTGGACGTTGATCGTTCAGATGTTGTGCGCTATATGATCGTGTATTTGCGGGTGTTGAGCGATGCATTATATTGCTATGCGATGGCACTACACGATCGTGTAGCTTCAGGTTGGAGCTAAGAGATACGGTGAAAAGCTATACGATAGCACTGCACGATCGCTTACCATGATCGTTTACTTTTGATCGGGAGCTAAATAGTGTGTTAAGATACTAAGCGATAGCATTACGCGATCGTTTACCTCTATGCAGCAGCTAAGTGATGTGTTGAGTTGCTAAGTGATAGCACTACGCGATCGCTTACTTATGTGTAGCAACTGGGCGATGTATCGATTGCTATACGATAGCAATAAGTGATCGTTTACCTTGACTGATGGGCTAAACGATCAGCATCAGATGTTAGACGATGGTGCTAAACGATCAAACAATAAATGATCAAGCCAAACACATGACGATGGTCGTCATTGCTAAATAATGAGACTTAGCGAGATGTTGAGCATGGAGCAAGGGCTGCCAGTTCGACCTATTCTTTTGTGGTCATCCGATTCAGCCTCGAATGGTTTTTGGCTGGTTCGATTCAGACGGTTCAAGCTACTAGAGTTTGTTTTGGAGCGGTTCAAGCGGTCCGGAAGTGATTCAGATGTTGTTTTGTAATAATTAGGTTTTGTTTTCTTGTTTTTGCTTAAACTAAAGCCATATCAGTTAATGTTTAATTATTTATGCATGTGATGTATGTTATAATTAAATAAATCTTGTATGTGCATATAGTATTCCATATAGATTTAAAATCCCACCGTAGGAAGCATGTTACATGCATTGATATAAATCATATTTCCTCTATTTAATGTATCTCATACATTACACCAATTATATCATATATAATTGAATTTTCTCTTGTTAATTTGAACACTTCAAATCAACACCAAAATTTGATTTTCAACTTGGACCCATTGAGCTATCAAGGGGACCTTATGGACCTGTAGTTTGAAGCTCAAACGGTACGTGAATAACTGATTAAACTCTTTAGTCACGGGATCCACCATTCGTTAACTGTTGGACACTCCACTAAAGACCGATAGCTGCACTCGTCTCACTACAAATATATTTTTGTTTCCATATCAACCAATCAACAGTGTGATAATGCTTCACAAATCGTTCGTAAGTATAGTTGGGCCAATTTACCGTTTTGCCCCAGTAGTTACATCTAACTCCGTAAGTACCACTACTTCCTCTAGTGAACAATTAGTCATAGTCCTACTATGATTGGGTCCTCTCTTCTAAAGAGAGGATGTGGCCACTATGTTCAAGACCCGAAATCAGTCCTTAAGGGAGTAATCTATCTACTTACCCTACTTCGAGGAAGGAGTGAATTTCGTCTTGTATAACTGAGTTCCCAACTGCCCAATCAGACAAATCCTCAAGATGGCAGGCTTATTGAGTTGGCAATCTGGCCACTGTCATCCGTACTAATCAAAAGACCGCCTCAATAGATAGGAGTTCCCAAAACTCTCAAGATTAAGGTCATGTCACCTATGGTTGTTTTAGTGAGATGTAAGTGTCAATTATCAACGGCGTTATATAAAGAGATGAATTATCTCGTGGTCCTTTCTTATACAAACTCTTTGTATAGGACACCTCCACTTGCATGTCTTCACATGATTGGTCAGGATCAGACCATCTGTATCAGTTCACAACACTTGTAAACCTCTACAAAGCGGGTCGTATCCATACTGTCACCAAGATAAGATATCCTTCTTTTATCCTTATACTACAGACCTTTTAGGTTATTACTTAAGGCATGATCCACTTATATATCTCATATACATGCTTAAATTTTCATACAATAACCACGGATCTTAGTTTATTGAATATGAGTAAATGCAAATAAAATAACTCTTATTTTATTAATAACAATGTGTATAAAGTTTACAAACTACGAGACTCGGGTTGAATTAGGACACCAATCCCAACAGCTTTGTGCTTTGCTATACTACTGTCCCTTCGTTAAGAGTGAACACTGATCCTAATATGGATTTTTTAGAATCCTTATCAGTCTAAAAATCAGAGAGTGTGTATCTCGTAAGGATCAAATCCTTAGAACCATACACAAGCATGTAGTCCCTCGTTCTTTGTAGATACTTAAAGATGTTCTTAACAGCTATCCAGTGATCTAATCCTAGATTAGACTGATATCTACTGACTATCCTTATAGCATAGCAGATGTCAGGTCTAGTACATAACATCGCACACATCAAACTGCCCACGGTAGATGAATAGGGGACCCATCTCATATCCTCAAGCTCTTGAGGTGTCTTGGGAAACTGTTTCTTAGACAATGTAACTCCGTACCTGAAAGGCAATAAGCCCCTCTTGGAATTCTGCATCGAATACTTGTCAAGCATTTTGTCAATATACGACGCCTGAGATAGTGCTAGCATTTTGTCCTTTTGATCTCAAAAGATCTAAATACCCAGAACAAACTGAGCCTCTCCCAAATCTTTCATTTGGAATTGGGTCGCTAGCCAGTTCTTAGTTATAGTCAGTAAAACTACATCATTTCTAATGAGTAGGATATCATTTACATACAACACTAGAAAAACTACTGAACTATTGATGTTCTTCTTATAAACTCAAGGCTCATCAACATTTTGATCAAAGCCATAAGATTTGATTGCTGTATCAAACCTTATATTCCGAGATTAAGATGCCTTTTTCAGTCCATAGGTATAACCCTTTGCCACTAGTCTAGCTTTGAAGGTTTCCACCTTCCCATTAGCACCCCATTTCCTCTTGTATATCTATTTTTAACCTATAGGTTTAACCCCATCAGGTTGATCTACAAGATCCCATATTGAATTGAAGTACATAGCCTCCATTTTGAGATCTATGTCTTTGATCCATTTATCTCTATCAACATCCTCCATTGCGTTCTTGTAAGACAATGGATCCTCAACCTTGCCATCAACTAGCATAGCTAGGATTTCAGTTAAACCTACATAGCGAATAGGTGGGTTCGCATCCCTCCTACTACGTTAAGGTTCCCTCAACACTTGAGGTGGATTTGACATACTAGATGAACCTACTTCAACAGCTCTTTTTGAGGTACTAGGCTCTTCAACAACTTTTGTTGAAGATTCAGTAGTTTCATTGGAAATCTCATTCAACACGATTTTACTTCTGGGTCTGTGCTCCCTTATGTGGTTCTTATTAAGAAAAGTAGCATTTGTAGATACAAATACTTTGTTTTCTTTAGGATAAAAGAAATAACCACCTCTCATTCCTTTGGGGTATCCTATAAATAGGCATAACCTTAAACGTGGTTCCAGTTTCTTAGGATTGGCCTCAAACACATGTGTTGGGCAACTGATGCATTGTAAATGTGATGCGATTATGGTGTATGTTTCCGGTGATGAGTTATGCATTACACATGCAAGTTTTCCTAATAAACCCAAGTATAAGTCTCACTAGGTTTCCTGGTAAGTCCAGGGTCGAACACAGGGACTATTGAGTTACTATGCGATAGTAAATTTGATTCCTTTGCGGTGGTAAAAACAAATAAGTTGGTTGGTGTTTTGTTTAAGTATATATCCTATGCGACGGATTAGGGTAAAAAGTTGATGAAATCGAGAATTACAATGAGTATGTGATGAACAGGTTGAGAAGGGATTTAGCTAACACTTCCTAAGATTGCGTTCAAGTTATGCGATCATGCTACACACACACAACAACATGTCATCTCTCAATGCAAATTCCATAGTTTCTATTTCTAGGACGCATGCGATGTATACAATAATGTCGATAAGACTTATGTCTAAGCCTCTATTCTTGTCTATGCGATGATGAATGATGCACACATACACAAGGTGACCACATACTATCATATCTTATTTCTAGGGTGCATGCGATGTGTAATAGCAAATAGCACTTATGTCTAAGTTTCCATCTCTTGCTTATGCGATTCTAATCTGGCTCTCTCAAGCCTAGATTCTAATGTGACTCTCTCAAGTCTAGATTCTTTCTTTAGACTACTCTCTCAAGTATCTCTAAAGGGTGAATGATGCATACATAAGACAAGATGATCGCATAAAGTGTAAATCTTATGTCATTCTAGCTAAGTACTTGTCAACCCATTCAGAAATTTAGCTACTCATGCGAAATGTAGAGAGATGGAACAGATGTGGAGATGAGAATTCCATTTTTTATAAATAAAGTGCAAAATGGAATGTAGGGATAGAAAGCCCAGTAGCAATGTCTTGCTTCCCGTGCCTTTTTACACTGTCTTTTCACTCCAACTCTACCCAGAAGAATATCCTTGCTTTCGCAAGTGTTGGTTGATAACTTGTAGAAATACAAGTTATTTATACTATTTATTTAGATATTTCGACAAAAAGAAAGAAAAGTTGCGTCGATAGTATAGAAATTGGCTAAGAAATGCGAGAATTATAAAATGTCGTCAATACACCTACTAACACCATTGCGATGGTAAAATAGAGTGTTTCAATTTCTGTTTGCAAGAAATCAGTCACTGCATGCATTCATGGCTCAAGGATAAAATAAACAACGCATCTACGTCGCATTGCGCCCATCATTCAGGAATGAAGAGATGATCAACGCAATTACGACACATGCGACAATCGATCAAGAGCTTGGCGATCAACGCAGTTTCAACCGCATGCAATAATAAAAAATAATACCGCATGCGGCGATCGATCGAAGATGTAAAGAGAAACGCATTTGCGGAGGATTCTGAAAAATGTACAGCTTTCAGTTGTGCATTTCTGACGGGTTGATTGCATAACAGAAGGAATATTCACTCCGCCATTTCAGGAACTACCATAACTATAAAGTGGGGACCACGAAGTCAATGACCCAAACTTCACCTATAAATAGCTTCTGTAAATTTACTAAGAGATATACATGAATACATAGAGACGTGCATATATCGATTCTGAGAGAGAGATTGGTTTGCAGCGACTATCCAGAGTAGATCCGGGATAATCAAGAGACAAGGCCGAGAGGTGAGTCTCTGAGCAAGGGATCCTTTCAATCCCCGCCGTTGAAGCCTTGTGCGAAGGTCATTTCTACTAGAAGAGCAAGTCTGAGAGGGAACCTATCCTCTCCATTTCTACCACACGCTGGCAAGCAAAACCTCCGTTCGGAATCTGTGTTAAGACGTTGACACTTCTTTTGTATTTTTTTCTAATCTCCATTTCATCACCTGTATTCATCTTCTTAATCTTTCATTCACACCATGTATCGAACGTTTGATCTTAATATTAAATGTTATGATCATTACCATTATCATCCCTCTGTCTATTTCTGTTCATCTATAATCCATTTTCCTCATGATGTTTTCCTAATTCTCTGGGTAATTAGCAAGAATTAAGCAAGTAAGTTAATTTTTGTTAAGGAAATAACTATGTTTAGCTAAAGCATGCTCGATGGCATCTTCACCTGTGAGAGCAGAAGTAAAGATGTTATTTCGCCTATCGAGAGAAGGTTGGAAGAATGCGCTAACTAAAGCGAGAAGTACTTCCAAAGATGGAAGCAACCTTGCGCTCATCCCTATTTCACCATATGGGAACACGACCGATCACCGAGAGGTGTACGCCAAGGGAAAGCGGAACCTTAGTTGCATCTTTAACGCAATTGACAAACTTAAGTTGTTTTTACTAATTACTTTTTCTATTTCTGATCCATCCATAAAGACTTGCCATCGCATACCACGACCCTTTGTATAACTTCACAGTCAGTCTCGACCTCAGTATCATGTATCATGTATCTTGTATCATGTATCATATTAGTTTAGGTTTTATTATATCAACGTAATTTCATTTCATCGCAATTTACATTACTATATAAACAACCATTCTTTATTAATTGTAAAAACCGGTCGCATATACCACATCAGTAACACATTAACGAAAACAATCCCTGTGTTCGA
Organism: Benincasa hispida; assembly: GCF_009727055.1. NCBI lineage: Eukaryota > Viridiplantae > Streptophyta > Magnoliopsida > Cucurbitales > Cucurbitaceae > Benincasa > Benincasa hispida. The sequence continues at coordinate 53,994,499 of NC_052351.1, forward strand.
CCTCGGATTATTCTGAGAAACTTGTGTTGGAATTATACTTGGTTTCAGCGCAAGGAAACTTGTGACACGCATTACTCAATTGCATATTACAAGCATATCATTAACAATGCATATATTTAGAAGTAGTGTGCATAAGCGATAACACAACATAACATTCCATGTACATTCCATTTCTATGTCATCAAGTTTATGGCAACATGAGCTTGCATGATTCATTCATTCCACATTCATATTTGTTCACATGCTGTAAGACATAAACTTAGCCTTACAAGTTTATGGCGCTGTTGCTGGGGATTGGTAACGGTTAATGTTGAGTATTTTTGTGGTATTTTGCAGGACAGATCACTTTGTACTGGCTATTTATCGCGAAGAGCAGTCTGACGGTTTATGAGTACAGGAATTGACCCAGAGATCGGGTGTATTTTTCGTGCAAGAGCACATCAGAACCGAATTAGGCGGAGAAGAAACATGGCTAATAATAATGAGGCACCCAAAGAGAATCAAGGGGAAAATTGGCCAGCGCAAGGCCCTGTATTTCTTGCTGCTGACCGCAACATCCCAATGAGAAACTATGCGGCACTAAATTTTTATAACTTCTCGCCCGGAATTTCAAGACCCACGGTTGAGGAGAATGCAAGTTTTGAGATAAGGCCGATAATGCTTCAAATGATTAAAAATGCGGGACAATTCAGAGGTCTACAAGGAGAAGACCCGCATGCTCATTTGACCCGTTTCGTAGAAATATGCAACGCATTCTCCATACCTAGTGTGACTTCAGAAGGAATTAGATTGTATCTCTTCCCCGTATACATTGTGGGATGAGGCAAGAAGGTGGGCTCAGTCATTGGAGCCAAATGAAATCAATGCATGGGATCAGTTGGTTAAGAGATTTATGAATAAATTCTTCCCTCCAGCAATCAACGCAAAGAGATGGAGGGATGTGTTGAATTTTGAACAAAAGGGTTATAAAACTTTGAGCACCGCCTGGGTGCGATTCAGGAAATTAGTGATGAACTGTCTACACATCGGGATTCCCGATTGCGTTCTGATGGAAACGTTTTATAATGGCTTGGATCAATCAAGCAAACAATTGCTGATGCCTCTGCAGCAGGAGGATTAATGGACAAAACATATACGGAAGCAAAGATCATCTTAGATCGCATTTCGCGAAATATAGATGAGTGGTTAGATAACAGGTATGAGGAAAGAGGTTCGGAACAAAGAAGAGTAGAAGGTGCCATTGTATCAGCTGATACAATGAACACCCTAGTAGACCAGATGACCACAATGACCTCGCTCCTTCAGACTATGGCCATTCAACAAGGACATCTCTCTAAAGGTTCAGCACAAGCCAATGCGTTGACACATGTGGCCGTAATAAATTGTTTTCAATGTAGAGAGATATTCAGTGGAAGTCTGCCTGTTGAATCAACAACCCATATACTCTATTTATAACGAATCATTTGGCAACATCTACAACCCTGGTTGGCGGAATCACCCAACTTTCAGTTGGGGCAGGAATCACAACCAGGGACGCAAAAGTAATCATCAGAACAGTTATCATAGGAATCAAGGCAACCCTCTGGTTTTCATTAATCAGGATCAAATTCCAGGTAATCTTCAGAGTTTACCACCCTATGACCAACCATTCTTTTCTGACACCTCTTGCAGCACCTCGTCTTTGAAAATGTTATTAAAACATTATATTGAGAAGAGTGAGGCAATTAAGCAATCACAAGCTTCCTCCCTTAGAAATTTGGAGGAACGGATCGAACAACTTGCGATCGAACTTAAGAACAAAATGCCTGGTACGCTGCTCAGCAGTTCGGGAGCATCGGGGTCACGTGGTAAAGAACAATGTCAAACAGTGACATTGAGAAGTGGTAAAACAACAGTCCCCGTGTCACCTGTACCAGATTCAGTAACAAGATCAGTAGATTTAACCATCAACGATGAACCATCAACCATTAATGACAGAATTACTAGTTCAGAAGAAAGTACATCTACAAAGGATGAATCTCAACAAGACTTAAATTCAAAATCATCGCAACCTCCGGCTCCTAAAACACAACAAGCATAGGACGTCAATGAACAGCCAATTGAACAGAAAGTACAGTGGGATCCTCCAAAGGTTCCTAGATGTTCTTCAACAATTGCATATTACATTCCCTTAATAGAAGCATTGGAATAGATGCCGAGCTATGTGAAATTCTTCAAGGACATACTTGCCAACAAGAGGAAGATCGGGGAGAATGAAACTGTTGCGTTAACATATGAATGTAGTGCGCTGTTACAACATTCCCTCCAAAATGAAGGATCCCGGGAGTTTCACACTGCCTTGCTTGATAGGGGAAAAGAAGTTGGGAATGCGCTGTGTGATTTGGGGGCAAGTATAAATCTTATGCCCTTGTCAATCTTCAAAAAGTTAAATATCGGCAAAGCAAGACCTACCACGGTTACGTTGCAGTTGGCTGATAGGTCAATAACGCATCCCGAGGGCAAAATAGAGGATGTACTTGTGCAAGTAGATAAATTTATCTTCCCTGCTGACTTTATCATATTAGATTATGAAGCTGACAGAGAGGTGCCTATCATCTTGGGTCGCCCATTTCTTGCAATAGGGCGAGCACTGATCAACGTATAGAGAAGAGGGCTTACCACAAGAGTCAACGATTAGTAAGTTAAATTCAACATTCTCAATGCGTTGAAATATCTACGTGATATGGAGAATTGTTAATATGTTGAAGAACTGTAGGATGATCATTGGCATGAGCCTCAGGAAGAATCGGAGGAAGAAGACTTTGATATCAGCGCAATGTGGGAGAAAAATTGCGCCGCAATACAAACTGGGTCAGATTTTGAAACACCCAAGTTATTTGAATGAACAACGCAACGTACTAAGCCATTTCTAGAAGAACCACCCATGTTAGAGTTGAAGTCGTTGCCAGTGCACCTCAAGTATGTGTATTTAGGGGCGCAATAACACTTTACCGGTTATTATATCGGCCTTTCTAAGAAAAGAGAAGAAGTAAGCACTTATCTAGATCCTGAAAAACAACGCAAAGGATTTGGGATGGGCCTTGGCAGATATTCGAGGAACCAGTCCCTCGTATTGCATGCATAAGATTCGTCTGGAAGAAGGAAAAACAGGATCTATAAAAAGGCAACGTCGATTGAACCCTGCCATGAGGGAGGTTTTGAAGAAAGAGATAGTAAAGTGGCTTGATGCATGCGTCATTTACCCTATATCTGATAACAGCTGGGTAAGCCCAGTGCAATGCGTTCCAAAGAAAGGGGGAATGACAGTCGTCACCAACAACAAGAAGGAATTAATTCCCACAAGGACAAGGTGGAGAATATGTATGGATTACCGCAAATTAAATCTGGCCACTAAGAAGGACCACTTCCCACTCCAATTTATTGATCAAATGTTAGATCGACTAGCGGGGAACGAGTTCTTTTGTTTTCTTGACAGCTACTCAGGGTACAACCAAATTGCGATTACGCCGGAGGATCAAGATAAGACAACCTTCACGTGCCCATTTGACACATTTGGATTCCGTCGCATGCCGTTTGGACTCTGTAATGCACCAGGTACCTTCCAGAGGTGTATGATGGCAATATTTTCAGATTTGTTAGAGGAGTTAGTCGAGGTATTTATGGATGACTTTTCAGTTTTTGGCAATACTTATGACTCCTGTTTATCAAATCTTGAAAAAGTCTTAAAGAGATGCGTTGAAATGAATCTCGTTCTGAACTGGGAGAAATGCCACTTTATGGTTGAAGAAGGCATTGTCCTAGGTCACAAAATATCAAAGGCAGGATTGGAAGTTGATCAAGCGAAAATCGACACAATTTCCAATTTACCACCACCAGTCAATGTGAAAACACTTAGGAGTTTTCTGGGACATGCAGGATTTTATCAAAGATTTATCTACAACTTTTCTCAGATCGCAAGGCCCCTAAGTGCGCTCCCCAAGAATGACTGTGAATATGATTTTGATGACGAATGCGCCGAAGCATTTCACACGCTGAAAAATGCGCTCATCACCGCACCCATTCTAATTGTGTCGGATTGGACACAACCTTTTACGTTGATGTGTGACGCTAGTGGATATACAGTGGGCGCAGTCTTGAGTTAGTGCAAAGATAAGGTTTTGAATCCTATCTATTATGCTAGTAAAACGTTGAATGATGCGCAGGAAAATTATACAACCAAGGAAAAAGAAATTCTTGCATTGGTATTTGCACTGGAGAAGTTTCGACAGTACTTGATTAGAACAAATGTTGTGGTGTATATTGATCATTCTACGATCAAATACCTTATGACAAAGAAGGATGCGAAATCGAGACTGATAAGGTGGGTACTACTCCTGCAAGAATTTTACTTAGAGATCAAGGACCGAAAGGGCACCGAGAACCAAGTCGCAGATCATCTATCAAGATTAGAAAATTGCGAGGTTCAGGAGAAAGAAAAAGACATTGAAGAAAGATTCCCTGACGAGCTGCTGATGTCGGTACGCGTTAATGTCCCATGGTGCAGGCATCGTAAATTTCATAGTTTGTAGCCAAGTACCAGAAGACTACACATACAAGCAGAAGAGGAAGCTAAGACATGACGTCAAGTTTTATTTCTGGGACGACCCCTTTTTGTATCGGCTTGGACCTGATCATATTTTACGTCGATGTGTTCCCGAGCATGAAGCCATGCACATTTTGGAGCTTTGTCATGAATCCCCTTATGGAGGACATTTTGGGGGGCAGCGAACCGCTGCAAAAGTCCTACAGAGTGGCTATTTTTGGCCAACACTGTTTAAGGATGCCCATGCCCACATTGTGCAGTGCGATAGATGCCAGAGAATGGGGAACATGTCTAGAAGAAATGAAATGCTTCTGACTTCAATCTTGGAGATTGAATTATTTGATGTATGGGGAATCGACTTTATGGGCCCTTTTCTGCCTTCAAAAGTTCATCAATACATCCTGGTCGCAGTTGACTATGTATCGAAGTGGGTTGAGGCCATCGCATGTGCTAAGAATGATGCNCAATACATCCTGGTCGCAGTTGACTATGTATCGAAGTGGGTTGAGGCCATCGCATGTGCTAAGAATGATGCGGCCATGGTGGCGAAATTTCTCAAGAAGAATATTTTTACTTGATTTGGAACGCATCGGGCCTTAATCAGCGATGAAGGCTCACATTTCATCAACCGCATTTTCACCAACCTGTTGACCAAGTTTAATGTCAGCCATAGAATTTCGAACGCATATCACCCACAAACCAATGGGCAGGCAGAGATTTCTAATACAGAAATCAAGACTATCTTGAAGAAGGTAGTCAGTACCTCCAGAAAGGATTGGTCACCTAAGCTTGATGAAGCACTCTGGGCATATAGAACTACCTTCAAAACTCCAATTGGCATGTCCCCATATGCTCTGGTCTTTAGAAAATCTTGTCATCTACTTCTCGAGTTGGAACACAAGGCAATGTGGGCAAGCAAGAAGCTGAACTTTGATCTAGCAAGCGCGGGGAAAGTACGGAAGTTACAATTGAACCAGCTGGTCGAGTGGCGAATGAACGCCTACGAAAATGCCAAGCTCTATAAGGAGAGAACCAAGAAATGGCATGATGACCACATAAACAACCGAACATTCTTCGAGGGTCAATAGGTACTTTTCTTTAACACGTGTTTGTGATTGTTTCCAGGGAAGTTGAAGTCCCGCTAGTCTGGGCCATTCCGCATCAAGACTATCTTTCCCTATGGCACAGTGGAGCTAACAACTGAAGATGGGAATAACGCATTTAAAGTCAATGGTCAACGAATTAAGCCCTACTACGGGGGTGATGTGGAACGACGCATGGAGACCATTGTCTTAGGCAAGCAGGATTGACCGCTTGCGGGGATGCTATTGCGGTATCTCTGAAAAACTTCTTTCAATTAGCATCCCTACATCTATGTTAAAGTGCTTTCTTTACAGCTTTCGTTTACTGATTTTTAAATTGCGTTATTTACTGCTTATTAGAATTAGCCTTTACTGCTTTACGTGTTTACTTTCAGTTTAATTCAATTGTGTATGTCCATGTCGAGTTAAATTTCTTTACTTTTATGTATCAGTAGCGCTATTCTTAAAATTTATGTGAATGACTGAATAAAACGATGAACACACAAAGTCTTATCGACTTGCGTGTTTGATGAATTAAAAGGAAAAATTGGTATGCATTGCGATGATAGGTGCATCTTGTGATAACAAGATACACTTTGAGTCTATCTAACCCAACTGCATTGTGCTGAGGGGTGTGTTGCGGTCGTATGTATTTTTCGCCCATCCTTAGCAAAAACATACTATGTTGAGGTAGTGTTGCGCCAGTAGAAATACCGTGTGCCCATCCTCCAGAAATGCACTACGTTGAGGGGTGTGTTGCGATGATACATGCGTTGTTGCCCGTCCTCTGCAAATATGCATTTGCGTTGATGGAAACATGGTGTTCACCTTTAATCTTGCACCCGTCTGAATCAAATACAAAAGAGAATTTAATTTCTATGTATAGAAGCTATTACTTGATTCTTTATACATGCTCAAATTTTGTATTGCGTTATTTATAATTCTTTGTATACTTGGTTAATTTTTAATACAACTGAGTAACCATTCTTTCCGTATGTGTTAGCCTCTTCTTTATCATCCTTTGTCAATTATTGCGATGTTCTTTATCTTTTATTTTGCATTATTCATTACGCTGCCATGATGAATTATATGCATACCCTAGAAACATTTCCCACACTTTGTATTTTCTGGCTAACACTTAGATAATTCATAGAAATAGCACTGCTTTACCTCTTATCCTTCAAAATTTTGCTCAAACCTTCTTTTCAAAATTTTTACTAAGTGTTTTGTCTATTCTGTCCAAAACAATGCAATGAGAACCTTGCACATCTCTAAATTTGGGGGTGGGGAAGGTCTGAACAGATGCGATCAAGTGGATGCTGTCATTAGAAAAATGTGTTCATTGTCAAAAAAAAAAAAAAAAATTATATAGACTCCAATGTCACCGCAAAGGAAATTCCAAAACAATTCCAACCTGATAAGAGTTAGTTGTGGAAGGAACCTGCTCGTAGTTGGATGTTCGCATGACACCCGTGGGAGCAAGCCAAAACAAAGGTGGGTTTCCAAGAACGATGCAATATGAGAAGAGAAAAAAATGAGAAAAATAAAAGAATATAAGAAACAACTCCTCTGACCAGCAAAAATTAAACTTAGCTAAAAATCAAGAGTTGAAGTTTAGATTGGCACACAACCGTAGTTGGATGGACGCATGACACCCATGGGAACAAGCCAAAACGAAGGGTGTAACCATGATCAACAGTCTCTAATAAAATAATGCAACCCGACCACCACATCCAAGTCGTACCAATTTATTTTTGCATGAAGAGGTAAACATTCTTTTCAAAACTAAAAGGGAATTTTTTAGTAGAGATTTTTTATATAGAAGAATAAAGTAGGGCTTGTTTATGAATTATCAAGGATAGAAAGAAATTGCGCTGTTAAGTAATGTTGCCTAGGTGGAGCATTCGGAGTAACCAATCGACGCAAAATTTAGGATAAGAACTGAGTAATATTGCCCTAGTAGAAGATATGCTTGAGGACAAGCATTGGCCCTTTTTCCTTTTATAGCGCTTCCCGACAGTCTTTCAAGTTGTCCAGGAATGATCTCTCGGCATCTTCTTCTTTTCGCTCTTCTCCCTCTTCTAAGTATAAGATTAACTATGAACAGACTAACGTCTATCTATTTTTGTATATGATCAAACTTGTTGACCCTTTTTCAATGGTGGCCTCCGATATTTATAGAGCTCAAGGTGAAGAAGATTTTCTCTCTAATGATTGCAATTATGAGTGGTCATTAAATATTCTGCTCTAATGAGCTGATTAATATTCACCAAAAAGTTGAGTGTACTTGCTACAGTGTGTCGTTAACGGCCTGTCAACTAAATTCAGATTTGACCGTCATCAGCTTTCCATCTTATCATGATTTATTATTCTTTCACCTTGATGCGCCGTCTTTATGCGGCCACCTTCTTGAGCAACTTCTCGTGAACGCATACGATCGCATGACTTGCGATTGCATTCTTTCAATGTGCGCGAATGCCTAATTCCTTGGATCACAATTTTACTTGCGCCAACGCATTTTTCCTGCACAAAATAAGTAAATTAGCTGCTTTTATGCGATGGACACATGCGACCGCAATATTCTCAGCTTAACGCTTTTGGACATGATTTTGTATATTTTTACCGTTGCATTCCCTCATTGTTTTACTTATTTGTGCTATAATAACGTGCTTTTCTACCCATTATCACACCCCCAAATTTAAAACAATGATTATCCTCAAGCATAAACTAAATATTTTCTTTAGAGAATCAACCGCCTTTTCCTTACCTTGATTTCTCGAGGTGCCTTATTCAAATATTATGAACCAAAATCTTCTTAATTTTTATCCTGGTCTCTTCCTAAAATATTTCTAATACTTAGGGACCGCAAGTTTAACCTTCAAGACTTTACTTGTCTCTAGGACATCGCATGATTTATTTCAGAACTTTTTCCAACTGGGGTGTTTGCATATGATTTCTACCCTTGCACGATTTAGATATTATTTTTGTGACCTTACGCTAATCCAAGTGCCTTGTCTTTGTTTTGGCTTGCCCCTACGGGTGTCATGCGAGCATCCAACTACGAGCAAGGCGCTCTTTCTTAGTCTAAACTCATGCCCATTTGGCAGTGGAGTTGCAATCACTTGATTTATGCATTGATCACGATTCCTACCTTCGTTTTGGTTTTACCCCACAGGTGTCATGTAGACATCCAACTACGAGTAAGATCAAATCTCAGCGTTATGATTTCTTTTTTGAATTGTCTAAAAGTAGCAAGGTTGAAAATAAATACTAGCACCCCCAAATTTATACGCAGCAATGTCCCTATTGCTGATAGACTGAAATGTCTCATGCAATGATTTTAGGAAGTTTTGTAAAAATCATTTTGAAAGAAAGCTGGTGGACCACTAACTTCTAGAAATGTTTCATGAATTGACCATCCTAAAATTAAGTTGATTTTAGTACATGCGATGAGAAATAGAGGCATGAGTTTCATCATTGAAATCATAATTGTACAGAAAAAAAATGCGGTGACTAACTAAAGTAATCAACATTCAATGATTGTGCCAAACTAAAGAGGATGCGATGATAAAATTAGCAATGTTAAAATGAGATGCGAGAGTGCAAAATTTGGAATAAGAAATTCAAAGAAAGATACAACCCCCAAATTTTCTCTATTGCCCGCATCATCTGTGATTGCATCCTTCTTTACGGCGGGTTGATTCCTCAATTGCGATGGGCTGAACAAACTGGTCGCGTGTTTTTAGGTTATCGTGTAGCTCCACTGCAATCTTTTACTACGATCATTGCTAAAAAATCAAGAGGGTAAAAAATATGAACGGTAGAGTTGATAATTTTAAAGAGTAGTGTTTGTACAAAAAGGGTAGAGAAAGTTCATGAAATAAACTTATCAAAAGGATACTTCAAAGAATGCGTCCTTGAGTTTGAATCACATATTAGCGCAGGGACTGCTCATTTCTTCTTCAGTCAGGAATTCCTCAAGTCCACGGAGGTTTTCTCATGATGCAAGTCTCCTCCATGATACATCTTGACTCTTTGCCCATTGACCTTGAATGCGTTGGTCCCTTCTTCATTGGTTAATTCGACTACACCATGCGAGAATACTTCTTTGATTATAAATGGTCCGGACCAACGTGACTTTAATTTTCTGGGAAAAAGTCGTAGCCAAGAATTGTATAACAAGGCCTTCTGTCTAACCTGGAGATTCTTTTCGCATAGTCGTTTGTCATGCCAACGTTTTGTGCATTCCTTGTAGATCTCGGCATTTTCATATGCTTGAATTCTCCATTCCTCTAGCTCGAGCAACTGAAGTTTTCTCGCCTCCCCTGTAGCTTTTCCACACACCAGCTGTAATATTTATTTTAAGTATCTTTATCTAATGCATTGGTTAATGAATATGATGATGCTCTATGCGCTCAAGTGCTTTGCGATAAAGATATTATTGCGATACTACGTTCTGGGTGCGTGCGTTGATGATCATATACTTCATAGTATGCGATGAAGTAGTGCGTGTCACAAGTTTTCTTGCGCTAGAACCAAGTATAATTCCAACGCAAGTTTCTCATATTGACCTGAGGTCGAACATGGGGAATTGTTGTTGTTTAGATGCGATACTAATGTGGTAAATGCGACTGGTTTATCATAGAGAATAAAGAATTGTTGGCTTGTGCAGAAAATGTAAATTGCGATGAAAATAAAATGCGATGATAAAATAAATGACTAAACTACTAATGATACAAGTTGAGCACTGGCTGTGAAGTTGTACAAAAGAATCTAATGAATGCAGTGGCAAGTCTTATGAATGAATCAGAAAAAGAATGAGTTAAGGGCAAGGACATCGCAAGTTCATTAATCTTGTTAAGGACGCAACTAAGGTTCCACTTTCCCTTGGCGTACACCTTTCATTGATCGGCCGCATTCCCATATGTCTATAGTGAAACAGAGATGAATGTAATGAACACAAGGTTGTTTCCATCTTTGGAAATACTTCTTGCTTTACTTAACGCATTCTTCCAACCTTCTCTCAATAGGCGGAATAATATCTTCACTTCTGCTCTCACAGGTGAAGATGCCATCGAGCATGCTTTAGCTAAACTTAGCTAATTACCTTAATAAGGATTAACTCACTCGCTTAATCATTCCCTTTTACCCAGGGGATTAAGAACACATGATGGAGAAAATGAATGATAAGTGTGTGGAAAGGAATAGAGAGATGATAATGATTACGATAATGATATTTAAATCTAAGGACCAGCGTTTGATACATGATTGTGAATGAAAGATTAAAGAAGATGAACACAGTAGATGAATGAAAGAATAGAAAAAAATATGGAAAGGGTGTCAACATCTTGACATAGATCCCGATCAGAGACGTTGTGCTTGCCGGCGTGTGAATGAAATGGAGTGCAAAGCTTCCTTCTCAGGCTTGCTTTCCAGATTGTAGTGACCTCTTGCACAGAGCTTCTGCTTCGGGAATGGAAAGAATTTCTTGCTCAGAGACTCACCTTTCAGCCTTGACTCGTCGTTCTCCCGGATTTTCTCTATAATGTCTCTTCAGACAAGCCTCATTACAATGAATTCAAGGAAGCTATTTATAGACTTCAGTTCTTGTATTAGTGGTCCCACTGTGTAATTCTGATAATTCCTGCCATGGCGTAATGGAAAAATCCTCTTTGCTCCAGGATCAATTTGTCAGAATCGTACAACAGAAAAGCTGTACACTTGTCAGAATTGCCCGCGAATGCGTTGCTCTTCACATCTTCGATCGATCGCGCATGCAGTGTAGTTGTTTTGATCTCTTGTTGATTACCACAGGCAGTGGAAATGCGTTGATCACTTGAATCCATGATCGATCGTCGCATGCGATGCAATTACGTTGATCTTTTTCGTTCTTGATCGATTGTCGCATGCTGTGTGGATGCATTGTACATTTTGTCCTTGAGCAATTAACACATGCAGTGACCTATTTTATGCAAAACAAAGACTTTGACATTCCATTTCGCCATCACAAGTGGGTTAGTGGGTGTGTTCACGACAGTTTAAAATTTTCGTATTTCTAAGGAATCTCTTTTACTATCGATGCAACTTTTCCTTCTTTTTGCCACATAATCTAAATAAAACAACATAAATAACTTGTATTTCTACAAGTTATCACAAGCGCAAGGTGTTTTATTGTAAGACCCTAACATTAAATCTACAGTGGGAAGTTAAATAGAGAAAAAAAAAATCCTAAGTAAGGATATTGGAACAAAGGGAGGAAAACATCAAAATTATCCAAAAAGGTGACAAAAATCCAAATGCCTATGAAGGGCTTAAAACATGTTGGATGCAAGAAGGCATGGAGGATGGAAGCTAGAAGATTTTTAAAATGGCTAAGGGTTGCACACAACCAATGCAAAGGCATACATGAGGACATGGGAAACAAGCATGCATTGATGTGAGCATGCTAGGTATGCCAGCCATGCGTCGAGGCCAAGTGCATAGGCCATGCATCTAGGCCAAGCGCACACGCCATGCGCCGAGTACGCAGCCCATGCGTGATGGTAAGCGTACAATTTATGCGTCAATGATGAGCGCGAACGAGCAAGCAGGCAAGCCATCCTATGCACTGTCGAGCAACCATGCGTCGATGCGCCAGGCCAAGTGCACGCCCATACAGCCAAGCATGCCTATGCGGCCGAGCGTGCCCCTGTCTCTTATACACATCTAGATGTGTATAAGAGACCTATGCACTGTCGAGCAACCATGCGTCGATGCGCCAGGCCAAGTGCACGCCCATACAGCCAAGCATGCCTATGCGGCCGAGCGTGCCCATGCAGCCAAGCAAGCGCGCAATTGCCTAAGTAGCACACCATGCGTCGATGGTCAACACCATGCGTTCATGCCTAGTAGGCCGAGCAAGCACACCTAGCAAGCCATGCCGTGAGGGTGAGTGGCCACCCTATATGTTGGTGATGATCAACTCATGTGTTGGCTAAGTTGAACTTTGACGAGAGAAAGGTGAGTTGCTATGTGTTAAGGATAAAAGGTGAGGCTAATTGATGGAAAACTTCTAGGGAGAATGCCAAGGGTATAAGAATATAAGACTTAAACAATTTAAGTAGAGAAATATGTGTGGTATTTAAGGGATTTAGGTGGCAAAAGAAAGATCACATAAAATTCAAGTAGAAGGTGGCTAAAGGAGATTTCATACAAATTGAAGTCTTATCACCCAAGCATGAGGTGGGTGAAGGAGATTTCATGCAACAAAAGGGATTTTGGCTGGCAATCTGGAAGAAGAACAAATCAAGGCTAGGCTAAGGATAGGCTGGGTAGACTGAATGTTGGCAGCTCCAAAGTGAGACAAATGGGAGTTGTGTTGTCAGCATGGGGTGAGTTTGAAATGGCTATAAATAGGGAGTTGGGCAAGCGGAAGTCATTCATACCAGCACCTAAATCGCGTGTTGAGGGCATATTTAGAGAGTGACGTTTGAGTTATTAGGTTTCCAAGTTGATTGGAGATCAAAAGAAACAAGGTTGTGTTGGTGAGGCATTGAGGCAGTCGGACGCACAGCCAGCCCAACGCAACTGCCTTCCCCGTGCGACGCATCACGCCCAGCGCACGTCCAGCGCAACACACGCCCAACGCACGCCCAGCGCGCAGCGCACGTCCAAATGCGCTAGCCCTTGTGCGGCACAGCACGCCCACTCTGCCTACTGCCCAACACCCAGCTGCCTATCTCGGTCCAAATAACCTCTAAAGAGGCTAACTTTGGTATTTTGGCTAATTTTGAGTAGGGTAAGCTGGTGTTTTCAATATATAATGATATTTTGGCTAAGTTTGACACTATTTATTGATATAATAAGTAATAATTGAAGAATTTCCATTGATATGGAGGAATTCTCAAAAGGGTAGTCTGAAGATGATTTTAGTGGAAAAACTTGCTGACAGTGAGTGTTTACTTAGCTTTATGCTTTGATATGTGAATAAATGCATATGTAAGTGCAAAATACACGCTTATGATGTTATGATGATTGCCATGATATTGGTTTTTGAAATTACTATGTAAACTGAGATTATACCCAGATTACATAGTTAGCATGCTTAACAAAAGGTGCTTGGCGGGAAAATATAGTCGGCCTTAGTCGGCGGGAAATAATAGTCGGTGACGACCGACGGGGAATATAGTCAAGTACCTAAGCATGACTAGCGGGATAAAGAATTGTCGGTATGCACATTCGCGGGAAAAGTGGGTTATAGGAAAGTTTCCATAAAAAGTTATGATGATTGATAATGTGTCCATGATATGAGCATGCCATGTATAGCATGGGACTGGAGAATGTTGATTGGATGAACATATATATGGTCATGCATAAATTATACTAGAATTATGATTATGTGATTGATTTCCCAAAAATATGATTTGCAAAGTGATTATTATTTTAAAAGAACCACTCACTGGGCTTAATAGCTCACACTCTTCCAAATGTTTTCTTATATCCCACCAAGGTAGCAAAGCGGAGCGTTCAAGGAGGAGTCTGCAAACCACCATCACACCAAGACTTGGTAAATTCTCAGGGCACGGCTCAGATCATGTAATAAAGAATATAGGAAATTAAACTATGTGTATGCAAGATAGATAGAGTGTTGTAAACATGTTGAAATACTTAATAGATATGGGGGGAATGTTAAATTTAAATGTTGTCTTGGAATAATACTGGTTTACCCTCACGCTCCCTTCCCGGTCTTGGCGGTTAAGGCTAGGGAGGGGGTGACATTTATAGGCGGTCCTGTATGCCCACCAGGCATCGTCCAAATTCATGGCCCAATCTTTGCATGAAGGATTCACTACCTTCTCCAGGATCAGTTTTATTTCCCTATTAGACACCCCAACTTGGTCGTTTGTCTGTGGATGGTATGCGGTGGCGAACTTATGGAGGATATTATACTTAAGCAGCAATTTATTGATGCCGCTATTGACAAAGAGGGAGCCTTCATCACTTATTATGGCACACGGGGTGCGAAAACAAGTGTAGATATTTCTTCGTAAAAATTTGGAGACTATCGTCACATCGCTTGCGATGTATGATACCACTTCAACCCATTTGGAAACATAATCTATGGCCAAAAGAATGTACTTGTGACCATTTGATGGTGGAAATGGTCACATGAAGTTTATGCCCCACACGCGAAGAGTTCCAATTCTAATATAATATTCATTGGCATTGTATTCTTCCATGAAATGTTTCCCGTGTGTTGGCACTTGTCGCATCTCATAGAATAGTCTTTCGCATCCTTGAATAGAGTCGGCCAAAAATACCCGCTTTGTAACACTTTTGCTGCTGTGCGTTGACCTCCAAAGTGTCCACCATACGGTGAGTCATGGCATTGGGATAGTATGCGTAGATGATCTATCTTTGGTACACATAGATGCATGATCTGGTCTGACCCCCTCTTGTAAAGATTTGGCTCGTCTCAATAATAGGATTTACATTTGTGCATAAGCTGCCACTTTTGGTGGGTTGTGTAATTTTCCGGGAATTGTTCACCGACCAAATAATTGACCATATCTACGTACCATGGTAATTCGTCAATTTTGAACAGCTGCTCATTTGGAAAGGATGCGTTCACCTCCGATTGGTTGCGGTCTACTTCCAGATTCTCTAATCTTGATAGCTGGTCCCCAACCTGGTTCTCCGTCCCTTTGCGGTCAATGATTTCCATGTTGAATTCTTAGAGGAGAACCCATCGAATTAACCGTGGCTTTGTATCTTTCTTGGTCATTAAATATTTGATTGCTGAGTGGTCGGTGTAAACGATCACCTTGGATCCAAGCAAGTAAGCTCTAGATTTTTCCAGTGCAAAGATCACCGCAAGAAGTTCTTTTTCAATGGTAGTGTAATTCACTTGGGTAGGGTTGAATGTTCTACTCGCATATGCGATGGGGTGTAGCATTGTTTTTTCCTTCTAGGCTAGCACTGCCCCCATTGCATAACCGCTAACATCGCACATCAGCTCAAATGGCTTTTACCAGTCAGGTGCGATCAACAGAAGTGTGGTTATCAATGCATTCTTCAGTATTTTGAATGCGTTGAGGCATTGTGAATCAAAGTCAAACATTCTATCAACCTCCAGCAATGCACTCAATAGTCGAGCAATCTTCGAAAAGTCCTTCACAAAATGACGGTAAAATCCTGCATGCCCCATGAGACTCCTGATAGCCTTCACATTTGCTGGCGTTGAAGCTTTTTAATGGCCTCAATCTTCACCTTATCCACCTCCAGTTCTTCCTTGGAAACTTTGTGCCCGAGCACAATACCTTCATTCACCATGAAGTGGCACTTCTCCCAATTCAGCATAAGATATGTCTCTTCACATCTCCTTAGTATCTTCTCCAAGTAGTTTAGACATATTTCATACGTTTGCCTGTAAACCGAGAAGTCGTCCACAAAAATTTCCACTGTATCCTCGAGATACTCAGAGAAGATGGCCATCATGCACCTCTAGAACGTGCTCGACGCATTGCATAATCCAAACGGCATGCGACAAAAAGAAAACATTCTATATGGGTAGGTGAATGTGGTTTTCTCTTGGTCTTCAGGAGCGATCATTATTTGGTTGTAGCCCGCATACCCGTCTAGAAAACAGAAATAATAATTTCCTGCTAGGCGGTCTAGCATCTGGTCAACAAAAGGAAAGGGGAAATGGTCCTTCTTCGTCACTACATTGAGTTTGCAGTAGTCCATGCAAATCTGCCAACCAGTGATGGTCCTCATTGGTATTAATTCATTGTTTGCGTTTGGGACTACCGTCATTCCTCCCTTTTTGGGCATACATTGCACGGGGCTGACCCACGTGCTATCGACGATTGAGTATATGATGCCTGCGTCCAACCATTTAATTATCTCCTTTTTCACACCCTCCTTCATCGCAGGGTTCAGTCTGCGTTGAGGTTTGATAAACCCTTTTTGGTTTTCTTCGAGAGTATCCTGTGCATGTAGTATGTTAGGTTGATTCCAATTGTATCTGCTAGCGTCCACCCTATTGCTTTTATGTACTTCTTCAGGATCTTAAGCAGCGCATTTTCTTGTTCTTCTTGTAGCACAGAGGAAATTATCACTGGCAAAATTTCATTTTGCCCTAGGAAAACGTACTTCAGATGACTTGGTAGAGTTTTTAATTCCATGGTAGTTGGTTGTTCCAATGATGGTTTTTGTGCCTTTCCTCTTCATTTAAATTCACTTTTTCTTCTTTGTTCACTATTTCCATGATCACATTGCAGGTTTCTACGGATGCGGTCGCATCCTCTCTTTCATCATCTTCTTCGGACTTCTCCTCTTCATTACAACTGGGTTCATTGTCAGAATCGGATAGGTCTTCATCTTCTGGATACTTCATGGCTTTAATGATGTCAAACCTGAGCTTCTTCCCATTTACACTCAACGTGATATCTCCCTTGTACACATCAATTTGAGCGCGACCAGTAGATAAAAATGGTTGTCCCAATATGATGGGTACATCTTTGTCTGCTTCGTAGTTGAGAATGATGAAATCTGCCGGTAGAATGAATTTATCAATTGAGACTAGGACACCCTTCAACTTTTCCTCTGAGTGAACTAGGGACCTGTCCGCCAGTTGGAGAGTCACCGTTGTGGGCGTCAGCTGCCCCACATACAATTGTTTGAAAATTGAAAGGGGCATTAAATTTATACTGGCCCCAAGGTCGCAAAGCGCTTGATCGATATATATCCCGCCAATTGAGTAGGCTATCGTGAATCTTCTGAGGTCGCGCATCTTTGGTGGAATTATGGTGTTTGACTTTTGCGTTAACGCCATCGTTGCGAACTTCTTGTGCTCCTTTTCTTTTTCACCATGTCCTTTAAAAACTTCGCATATTTTGGCATTTGTTCTATCGCTTCTATGAAAGGAATGTTGATGTGTAGCTATTTTAAAATTTCCATGAAGCGATGATACTACACTTTATCATTTTTCTTCTTCTTGAGTTTCTGAGGGAATGGTGGCAGCTGTATCTTCACAGTTCCTTGTTCCATAAGCTTAGAAGTGGATGCAACTTCCGGTTCCATCGTCTCATTTTCTTCTGGTTCATCCTATGTCAATGGGCTATTGGATTCCATCGCAACTGGAACAGTCCTTATTTCTTGGCTCCATCTTCTCTTCCGTTGTTGCTTTCCACTTCACAAAGTCACGCTTGACATTGCTTCTTTCCTATGATCCCCGGGTTGCGAGGGAGCTCAGTTGAGCTCGGCAACATCCCTTACGATCTATTTTTAAGCTCACACACAATCTGTCCCATTTGGATCTCTATATTGTGGATTGAATTCGCCTGATTCTGGAGTACCGTCTCATTCTTTTCTATGTACTGCTTTAATAGGCTCTCTAGGGAAGAAGATTGTGGTGCTTGCTAGCTACTAGCTTGATGTTGCGGTTGACCATTTGTTCACAGAAAAATCTTGGCGGTCCTTCTTTTTGCGCCATAGATTGATAACTCTGTTGTTGATTTTTTTTCCACGCGAAGTTGGGATGGTTTCTCCACTCGGGGTTGTATGTATTAGCGAAAGGATTGTTCTTTATGAAGTATACTGATTGTGGGTTCCTCGGACATTCTTCCATCAGATGCGAAACTCCACAAGTACCACAACTTGTGCTTGTCTGCTCAATTGCGTTGACCTGCCCTTTTTGCATTCCAGGGCTACTGATTGTGATGCCCTGTAATAGATTGATCATCGCATTCATTTGATTCTGTAGAGTTGTGATGGCCTCATTGATTACATCACCATCTCGAATTTTAAGTCGTTGATTGCTTTCCCTTCAATCTTCATGATTCTTTGATATGTGACCAAGAATATTTTTAGCCTCATCATATATTTTGTCAAGCAGACCTCCAGCTGCTGCAACATTGGCAGTTGTCTGCGATACAAGGTTCAAACCGTGATAAAATATCTCCATCTGGAGACAGTCAAGTAAGCCATTATGCGGACAATCTCGTACCAGTCTCTTAAACCTCGCACAGGCATCGCTGAGCGAGTCGTCAATTTCTTATTCAAAATTTGTAATCTACTTCATCCTTCTTGCATTCTTGATAGGGGGAAGTATTTTTTCATGAACTTCTCTATTACTTGTTCCCACGAGGTTATCTCCCCTAGTTCGAGAGAATAGGCCTATTTCCTTGCTTGATCGCATAACGAAAATGGAACAACGTTAGTTGAACTTCTTCAGCTGAGATGTTTGGGAACATAATAGTGTTACAGATTTCAATGAAACTTCGGAGATGGGCGTGTGGATCCTCGCCATGCCTTCCACTAAACTGTCTAAACGTCTGAATCATCTACAACATAACCGGCTTCATCTCAAACCTTGATCCGTCCAAAGCGGGCCTCATGATTCCTAGGGAGAAATCATAGAAGTTGGGCGACGCATAGTTTCGAGGGTCTATTGCGGTCGTTCGCCAGGAGAATGGGGTTTGTCATGATATTGTTTGCATTTGTTGCTCTGTCTTCTGGTTGTTCTGTCATTCTAGGATTTCTTTCTTGTTGTTGTCGGTGCATGTCTCTCGTCTTCTTCGAAACATTCTTTCAATCTTTGGGTCGTAGTTGGGCTCAGGAATGTGTCCTTCGCTCATACGACACCTGTTTCTTCCCTTACCAAAGGAATGGCAGTGCACAGAGGTCGAAAGCTGCAAAGAAAACAAAAGAATTTACTGTTAGCGCAATATGTGCTGCTGTAGTCTCGGTCAACGATGCCAAAATCTTGATGCATTATAAATGTGATGCAATTATGGTGTATGCTTGCGGTGATGAGTTATGCACTGTACATACAAGTTTTCCTAGTAAAACCCAAGTATAAGTCTCACTAGGTTTCCTGGTAAGTCTAGGGTCGAACACAAGGACTACTGAGTTACTATGCGACAGTAAATTTTATTCCTTTGCGGTGGCAAAAACAAATAAGTTGGTTGGTGTTTTATTTAAGTATATATCCTATGCGACGGATTCGGGTAAAAAGTTAATGAAATCGAGAATTACAATGAGTATGCGATGAATGGGTTGAGAAGCGATTTAGCTAACACTTCCTAAGATTGTATTCAAGTTATGCGATCATGCTACACAGACACAATAACATGTCATCTCTCAATGCAAATGCCATAGTTCCTATTTCTAGGGCGCATACGATGTATACGATAATGTCAATAGGACTTATGTCTAAGCCTCTATTCTTGTCTATGCGATGATGAATGATGCACACATACACAAGGTGACCGCATATTATCATATCCTATTTCTAGGGTGCATGCAATGCATAATAGCAAACAGAACTTATGTCTAAGTTTCCATCTCTTGCTTATGCAGTTCTAATCTGACTCTCTCAAGTCTAGATTATTTCTTTAGACTACTCTCTCAAGTATCTCTAAAGGGTGAATGATGCATACTAAGACAAGATGATCGCATAAAGTGTAAATCTTAGGTCATGCTAGCTGATGACTAAAATTAGAGGGACGCAATTATGCTATGCATATCTTAAGTATGCGTTGATTCTCATGCGTCAGCGGTCATGCGTTGGAATGAAACTATGCGTTAACGAATGTATGCAATGACCATGCGTTCCCGTCATAAGTTTTCTTATGCTCGTGCCAAGTATAACGCGAATGTAAGTTTCTTGGGTGATCCGAGGTCGAACTCAGGGACTTGTAACTAAATGTATGTGGTAATGTGTTTGCAGCGGATGAATAAAAGAATAATGGAGAGTATAAGCTAAACACTACTCTTACTCTTAACTAACAGACAAAGCAATGAGATGTATGAATGAGAGGTAGAGACACAACTGTTGACGTGAAGTAAATGGATGAAAAATAGGTAAAATGTGGGGATGTATTCATCGCAACCCTTAAGAGTAACCACAAGGGCAACCTCAGCTAACGCAGGCTATGCAATCATGCTACACACAATTGTGCCTAAATCTAAGACGTATGTGATGTGTATGCAAAGTGTTGAGAGGCCTTATTCCTAACTTTCTATTCCTGCTCATGCGCTCTCACACATAAACAAGATGACTGCATACCGCCACCGTATCCTACTTCTTGGATTCATGCAATATCCTCTCCGTAGGGTGCATACGCTGTATAATAACAAATGGAGTTTATTCCTAAGTTCCCCATTCTTGCTTATGCGTTCCAATCCGCTCTCCTGAGACTTAGATTTGGTTTTTAGACTACTCTTCCAAGTATGCCTAAATGATGAATGATGCGCTCATAAGACAAGGTAATTACATAAACTTGGCTGACATAAGATTATTCCTATCTCTAGTGAACACTAGCTTACATTGCTTAATGCGACCAACCACTTACCCTCCCGGGTAGTTGGTTGTTACTGACTTTACTCATAGACAAGCATTGTGTCTGCCTATAGACAGGCGTTGCTATAGCTTCACACTAAGCAAATAAGGTTTTCTCACACAATTGTAGAACGCACACCTTCTGGTGGTTTGCTACATGCTTCATATCTCTAATCCGCATGACTAAGTATGCGATACTCTAACAGTCTCACTAAGTGATGCAATGAAGATTAAGGATACTAAGTAATGAAGATGGAGATGGAATCGAAGGAAATATAGAAATGCATTGAACACACGATGTATTAATTTCTTAATAAAAAATGTAATACAATACAATATAAGAAAAAAAGAGAAAATGAAATGACCAGCTGGAAGCAATGTCTTGCTTCTAGCAGATGTGTGTCAAGGCTTCCGGTGGTGCCATGGATGGGTGATGGAGCTGACTCTCTCGAGATCTAGC
The DNA here is from genome assembly GCF_009727055.1 of Benincasa hispida. Lineage (NCBI taxonomy): Eukaryota > Viridiplantae > Streptophyta > Magnoliopsida > Cucurbitales > Cucurbitaceae > Benincasa > Benincasa hispida. The sequence goes on from NC_052351.1 coordinate 54,015,948, forward strand.
TCTGGCGAAGGCTCCGGTCGTCACTCGGAATGGATGAAGGAGATGAAGAACTCTCAAGCTTTCTTCTAACACGTTCGTCTTGATCACAAGGATCCATCCGAAGGTAGGAAACCTGATGGAACACGAGACATAGCAGTGAAATTAGGATCTAATTACACTCTAATTTCATTTAATTAAAAGGAAGCTAGTTGATAAGTTGTAGAAATACAAGTTATTTATACTGCCTTATCTAGATATTGCGGCCAAATGAGAATAAATATGCACCAATTGTATTAAAATTAGCTTCAAAATACAATAATTATAAATTATCGCAATTACACCCACTAACATCTTTAAGATGGAAGAAAAGGAGATTTTACTCTGTTTTACAGGAAACCAAGTCACCGCTTGCGCTCAAGGCTCCAAAAGAACTGATCAACACATCTCTGTCACAATGCGTTCGTCAATCAACAATGAAGAGATGATTAATGCAATGACGGCGCAATGCGACGGTCAATCCATAGCTGCTTTCAACCGCATGCGATAATAAAAACAACACTGTATGCGAAATCACGATCGAAAGATGCAGCTGAGTAACGCAAAAGTGGAGGATTGAGACGTGTGTACAACTAACGGTTGTGCAGAATTGACGGTCGGATTGCATAACAGAAGGAATAATATTCCTCAATCTTCGGAATTTCCATAACAACAAGTGGGGACAACAAGGCCAGAGTCAAAGATCCTCACCTATAAATACCCCATAGATTTTCAAAAAAAACTTATGCTACTTGATACGGGGCTAATTGCTGCTAAAGTGTTGAGAGAAAAGGCTGAGCTGAGTGTTTAACTGAAGATATCTGGGAAGAAGACAAGACCAGGGCGATAGGTGAGTCTCAGTTCTATTCTGCCAAATACCCGCCGATAAGCTCTGTGTTGAGAACTCTACTACTGGTTGACCAAGCCTGAGAGGGAAGCTCATCCATCAATCTCATCCCTCCAATCCGGCAAGCAGATCTCCACCTGAATCAGTGCCAAGGCGTTTGCGCTTGTTTGTATCTGTTCTATCTCTTTTCATCATTGTATTTCACCTTTTTTATCTCTTTATTCACACAATGTATCAAACGCTTAATAGATATATTAAATGTTTCGATTACTTTCATATCCCATTTTCTGTCTACTTCCGTTCCTCCGTTAATCACTTTCTCTGTGATGTCTTCCTAATCCCCTGGTAGTTAATATGAATTAAACGAGTACTTAACTTGTGTTAAAGAGATACATGCGTTTAGCTAAGGCATGCTAGACGACATCTTCATCTGTGAGAGCAGAAGTGAAGATGCCATTCTGATCTATCGAGAGAAGGTTAGAAGAATGCGTTAACTAGAGCGATTAGTACATCCAGACATGGAAGCAACTTTTCGTTCATTACGTACATCTCTGTTTCACCACAGACATGTGGGAGTGCGGTCGATCACTGAAAGGTGTATGCTAAGAGAAAAGCAGAACCGTACTTATAGCTTCAACACAATCAAGAAACTTGCGTTGTTTATATTAGTTATCTTTCTCTTTCTGTTTATATTAGTTTCTTAATTGCATTGAAGCTATAAGTACGGTTCCTCTTTTCTCTTGGCTTACACCTTTTAGTGATCGGCCGCGCTCCCACATGTCTGTGGTGAAACAGAGACGTACGTAATGAACGCAAGGTTGCTTCCATGGCTGGAAGTACTACTCGCTTTAGTTAACACATTCTTCTAACTTTCACTCGATAGATTAGAATGGCATCTTCACTTCTGCTCTCACATGTGAAGATGTCGTCTAGCATGCCTTAGCTAAATGCATTTATCCCTTTAACACAAGTTAAGTACTCGTTTAATTCATATTAACTACTAGGGGATTAGGAAGACATCATGGAGAAAGAGATTAACGGAGGAACGGAAGTAGACAGAAAATGGGATATGAAAGCAATCGAAACATTTAATATATCTATTAAGTGTTTAATACATTGTGTGAATGAAGAGATAAAGAAGGTGAAAAACAATGACGAAAAGAGATAGAACAAATACAAACAAGCACCAACGCCTTGGCACCGATTCGGGTGGAGATCTGCTTGCCGGATTGGAGGGATGAGATGGATGGATGAGCTTCCCTCTCCGGCTTGGTCAACCGGTAGCAGAGTTCTCAACACAGAGCTTATCAGCGGGTATTTGGCAGAATAGAACTGAGACTCACCTATCGCCCTGGTCTTGTCTTCTTCCCAGATATCTTCAGTTAAACACTCAGCTCAACCTTTCCTCTCAACACTTTAGCAGTAATTAACCCCGTATCCAGTAGCATATTTTTTTTCTCTAAAATCTATGGGGTATTTATAGGTGAGGATCTTTGACTCCGGCCTTGTGGTCCCCACTTGTTGTTATAGAAATTTCGAAGATGGAAGGATATTATTCCTCCTGTTATGCAATTTGACCTTCAATTCTGCACAACCATTAGTTGTACACGCGTCTCGATCCTTCGCTTTTTCGTTGCCTCAGTTGCATCTTTCAATCAGAGTTCGCATGCGTGTTGTTTTTATTACCGCATGCGGTTGAAAGTCAGCTCTGGATCGACCGTCGCATTGTGCCGTCATTTGTGTTAATCGTCTCTTCATTGTTGATTGATGAACGCATTGCGACAGAGATGCATTGATCAAGTTATTCTTCAGCATTGAGTGCAAGCGGCGACTTGATTTCCTTCAAAACAGAGTAAAATCTCCTTTTCTTCCATCTTAAAGAGTTAGTGGGTGTAATTGCAATAATTTATAATTATTGTATTTTGAAGCTAATTTTAATACAATTGGCGCATATTTATTCTCATTTGGCCGCAATATCTAGATGAGGCAGTATAAATAACTTGTGTTTCTACAAGTTATCATAGCATGCAATTCAAGGAAAAAGAGTAAATTTAATAGGATAAGATACAACCTTTGTAGCTCCCGAAAAACCATTTTCGTCCTGAATCTTGACCCAAACTCTTCCAGACCTCCACTAGAGTTCATCTATACTTCGCATGCCTGTCCGGCGATCCGACCGAACCACCCGCCGCTTCGATTCGCGCGATCTGATTCGAAGTTGCCTACAACGCCTCCCGCACGCTCCGTCGACCCGCCCCGCATTCGCTTTCGTTGACTGCGCCAGCGGCGTTGACCAGCCGGTCCAGACAGTCTAGACGCGGTCCGTTTGATCTGGTTTACCAGTTTCAACTTGGTTTTTGGTGTTTTGGGCCGGTTCGAGATGGTTCAAAGTGTTTGAAGCCGATTCCAGGAAGCTGGTTGCTGAATTTTGTAATAAATTAGTATTTTGCTTTGTTTTTAATGCAAAAAATCAGTCCACTTTAGTGTTGTTTACCTATTATGATGTGATGTATAATGTTGTTTGATTATGTATGCATATAGTATGCCATATAGTTTTAAAACCCCACCATAGGAAAAGCATGTGACATGCATTGTTATATGTTATAAGTGTTATAAAATATATACTATGCATGCTTAGTTTTAATATAAATGTTATATTAAAGCATGTTTGATTGAAAGAAGCATGTTATAGATGAATGCTCTAGGGTTATAATTGTTATAATTTATTTTATAATTGTTATAAAATAACCTAGACTTCTGAAATCTATAACAAAGATAAGATGCATGCTCATTTAGGGTTAACCATCGAGCAATCCTAATTTTCATAGAAAATAGGTCGATATCTTGTAAAACCTAAGTTACAAGAAAACTCACCCGATAAGATCTTGGCAAAATGTCAGATAAGATGACTAAGGTTGAAGGTTTTTAAGTTGACGGTTCACGAAACACCTACTACCTAGAGATCGAGCCGACGTCTGAGTTAGGTTAAATCGGTTTTATGAGCATGCGTAAGCGATGTGAGATAATAAAATTTGTTTATCACCTAGACATCGTAGGTTAAAAATCCAGTATAAAAGTTATACTCGAATGAATTATCTAGACTTAAGATATGTTTAGTTAGCCGAAATGTATCACTAAGTATTTTATACCCTAACCATCTAGATCACTTCAGCTGGAGAGAAGTAATGTTCTTTTAGCTCTAGCATCCTTAAGAGTTCACACCGTGAGATTCATGCTTGGCTTTGGGCCGCCCTGGGAGCGGATTCCATTCGAAGAGTGTTTGCATGAGTCAATAACAAGGTGAATAGGGAAAGTTGTTCATAGTAAGTGGGAGAAGGAAGTGTGTCAACACATCCTACGGTCTCTTCCATTAGGTCGCTGTAATGCTAGATATATAGAGTCATAGAATGATGATGCAATGCGATGACAAGACCATGTCCCTGTTACCAGATCCCCGGCAACGACGCCATAAGCTTGTAACGCTAGAGATATATATAGAGTCGTAGAATGATGATGCAATGTGATGTATAAGTCCTTGTCCCCGTTACCAGTTCCCCGGCAACGGCGCCATAAACTTGTATTACTAAATTGATAAACTATGGCTGAATGTTTCTATCTTAGGCACATGCATAGCTATATATGATGTAAGAGATAAGTTTATGCGATACTACTTCTAGATATGCGTTAATTATGATAACCTTGTAGTATACTGTGCGTTGTCACAAGTTTCCTTGCATTGGAACCAAGTATAATTCCACCGCAAGTTTCTCGGTGTGATCCAAGGTCGAACACAGGGATTGTTTGAGGTTATTGCATTATGTTTGTGATACATGTGACTAGGTTTTTCAATTTTATAAGAGAGTTATGTACATGTATTAAAATATGCGATAAAGTAAAGTAAAGCAGTAAAATTGCGATAAGAAAATAAAGTGCAATAAAATAAACCTAAGCTATAATGATACATGATACAGGTTTCATGATACAAGATACAGAGGTTGAGGCTGACTGTGAAGATTGTACAACGATCGTGTGATGTGGTGGCAAGTCTTATGTGTGAAGCAGAAAAGAAAAGATAACTAATATAAACAGCGCACGTTCCTTAATTGCGTTAATGACATAATTGTGGTTCTGCTTTTCCTTTAGTGTACACCTCTCGGTGATTGGCAACGTTCCCTCATGTCTGTGGTGAAACAGGGATGAACGTAATGAATGTAAGGTTGCTTCCATGTCTGGAAGTACTACTCGCTCTAGCTAACACATTCTTCTAACCTTTTCTCGATGGATCAGAATAGCATCTTCAGTTCTACTCTCACAAGTGAAGATGCCATCTAGCATGCCTTAGCTAAACACATTTATCTCTTTAGCACATATTAAGTTACTCATTTAATCCATATTAATTACTAAGGGACTAAGAAGACTTCATGAAGAAAATGATTAACGAAGGAATGAAAATAGACAGAAAAGTGGGAATGGAAACGATCGAGACATTCAATATTTCTATTCAGTGTCTAATACATGATTTGTGAACAAAGAGATAAAGAAGATGAAATAAAGTGATGAATAGAGTTAGAAACAAATACAAATAAGCGCCAACATCTTGGCACCGATCTGGATGGAGATTTGCTTGCCTGCATGGATGGATCGTGCAGAAGGATGAGCTTCCCTCTCAGGCTTGGTCAACTGGTAGTAGGGATCTGAGTATAGAGTTTCACGGTGGGGATCTGGCAGAATAGCACTGAGACTCACCTCTCGGCCTTGTCTCTTTTCTTCCCGGATTTCTTTCGATCAGTACTCAGCTTAGCCTCTCTCTCAGTAATCTAGCATCAATTCGCCCTCGTATCAAGTATACCCGTATCAAGTATATCTCTGTCTCTTATACACATCTAGATGTGTATAAGAGACAGGCTTAGCCTCTCTCTCAGTAATCTAGCATCAATTCGCCCTCGTATCAAGTATATCTTCTCTGAATTCTATGGGGGTATTTATAGGTGAAAAGCTTTGACTCTTGGCTTGTGGACCTCACTTTTTGTTATGGAAATTTCGATGATGGTGGGATAATTATTCCTTCGGTTATGCAATCAGACCATGAAATCTGCACAACAGCTAGTTGCACAATTGTTGCAATCTTCTGCGTTTGCATTACTCAGCTACATCTTTCGATCGGGTGCACGCATGCAGTGTTGTTTTTGTTACTACATGCAATTGAAATTCAGCTTTGGATCGACTGTCGCATTGTGTCATCATTGCATTGATCGTCTGTTCATTGTGGTTCGCCGGGCGCAATGTTGACAGAGATGCGTTATTCAGTTTCCCGTGACCCTTGATCGCAAGCGGTGACTTGGTTTTCTGCAAAACAGAATAGGAAATATCCTTTCCTTCCATCTTGATGATGTTAGTGGGTGTAATTGCGATAATTCATAATTATTGTATTTCTGAGCTAATTTTCATACAATCGACGCATATTCCTTCTCTTTTGGTCGTAATATCTAGATAAAGCAGCATAAATAACTTGTATTTCTACAAGTTATCAGTTGCACCGTGAGATTCCTATAATGCGCCTTCATGTCTGCCCTGGAGTACCAATCGAAGGGCTGTATTATAGGATTCGGAACTCCGCGAACTCTCGAAATTGATAGGGTCTCTCAGGTCCGTTTTCATTCTTGTCTTTCCAACTTCGAGAGTATAATGATTCCGATCTCTGAGGTCTGAAAATTGAGGGTCACACTTACAAGAATTACTAAGTGTTAGTAGATTCTTGACCAAAGTAGCGATAACTGAGTTACTATAGAAATAAGAGTTATTCTGGTGATAGTATCTAGTCAAGATAGTCATGGTTCAACGGAGGAATAGTCGATCACCCCTCGGTGAAGGTTATTCTAAACCGTTGAAATATCGTTGCAAAATATAATAATGAAGGGTACATTATTAGTTTTTTTTTTGGTAAACTTGATTGGATTTAAAAGATTAATGTTTTTTTACTAAAAAGGATATGTTTTTCTTTTCAGCATGACTAGCTCTTTAGATCAACTCTTAGCTTCCGAGAAACTAAACGACGATAATTACTCAACATGGAAAAATAATCTGGATTCAACACTAGTAATAGATGACCTGAGGTTTATCTTAACTAAGGAATGTCCTCAGGCCCCTGCCTCGAAAGAAGCACAAGGTACATATGATTTACTAGTTGCTGAAACATGTTTAATGGAGTATGATACCTCAACCTGGATATTGGATTCAGGAGCCACTAACCATATTTGTTTCTCTTTTTAGGAAACTAGTTCCTGGAAAAAGCTTGAAGAAGGCGAGATCACCCTCAAGTTTAGAACAGGAGAGGTTGTCTCAGCCGAAGCAGTGGGAGACTTGAAGTTGTTTTTCAACAATAGATATATCATACTTAAAGATGTTTTGTATGCACCTCTTATGAAGAGGAATTTAATATCTATCGCTTGTATTATGGAACAAATGTATAAAATATCTTTTGAAGTTAATAAAGCATTCATTTTTAGAAAAGGTATTCAAATTTGTTTTTGCTATACTTGGAAACAACTTATATAAGTTAAGACCAACTAAACCAAAATTTGTCTTAAATACTGAGATGTTTAGAACAACTGAAACTTAGAATAAAAGATAAAAAGTTTCTTCTAATGTCTATCTATAGCACTTAAGACTTGGCCACATAAATCTCAAAAGGATTGAGAGATTGATTAAGAGTGGACTCCTAAATCAATTAGAAGACAATTCTTTACCTCCATGTGAGTCTTGTCTTAAGGGAAAAATGACTAAGAGATCTTTTATTGGAAAAGGTCCCAGAGCCACAATACCCTTAGAGCTCGTAAATTCGGACCTCTGTGGACCGATGAATGTCAAAGCTCGAGGTGGGTATTAATATTTCATCAGTTTTATTGATGATTATTCAAGGGTTATTTCTCTTTCACATGGTTTTCTAAACATTGTTTCTATTTTAAAACAATCCATAGTGGTATAGTGTTTACTTAGAAAATCCATACCTAAGATAACATCAAACTCTAGTAATTCTAATGGAATCAAGTCAACCCATAAACTCTGATTTCCAAGAATTACTTCACAGTTTTTGTAATACTCATGTACAACTAGAGTATCTCCTACAGGCGTAGAGATAAACAAATCCTCATTCATATGCTCAGGCACTCTATCTATATATAATGCACACATGCTAGATATGAATGAGTGTGTAGCACCAGGATCAAATAATGCATAAGCGGATTGATTATATAGAGTTATCGTACCACGTACAAAATCTGGAGTCTCTTCCGCTTCTTGGTGTGTCATAGCGTATATTCTACCCTACTGCTGGTGTGGTTGTTGTTGCTGTTGGGGTCGTCCAGCTACCCCGTTCTACTTAGCTACACTGGATCCCTTACCTCTAGTTTTGGTTGCTCTAGGTTGGTCTATAGTCTGGGTAACTCCTCTTTGCTCTTCTGTGCTCCATGACCTAGCTGAGGACAATCTCTCTTGAAATGTCCTACTTGTCCGCACTGGAAGCACACATTCCTATTTCCATCACATACTCCTGTATGGGGCCTACCACAGTTTACACAAAGTGGTCTCCTTCTTGTACTAGCTACTGACTCGCTAGCACGACCTGATACTATCTACCACTCGGTCTAGCTGCAGGGCTTGACCTCTTTTGACCTGAACTTTGTTGGCTCGTGCCCCCAAAACTCCTCATACCCGACTGTCCAAAGAATGGGGGTCTAAATCTCTTACTTCTCGTTTCTTCAGGCATCATAAACTGTCCTTCACCTGGTTGAGAAGTGGAGTACATCTGATCTACTCGGATAACGGTCTTAACTAACTGAGTGAAATTCACCCACTTGAATGTAGAGGTAATGGGTGTACGTATCTTTGTTCTCAGGCCATTCTCAAATCTCCTACACCTCTCATTCTCTTCTGCAATGATCGGAAGGGCATACTGAGATAACTCAGTAAATCTTTGCTCATACTCAGCAACCGTCATCACTTCATGAGTTAGCCCAAGGAATTCTTCCCTCTTTGCTTCTTTAAAAGCATTAGGGTAGTATTTATCCTCAAATATCTATCTAAACTCAGACCAAGTCATAGTTTCCGAACTATCCCTTCTGGCCTCTATCACTTTTCACCACTTCTCAGCCCCTTTCTGTAGCAAGAATGCTGCTAGCTCGACCTTACAGTCCTCATTGCACCTCATAACCTTAAAACATTTCTCAATCAAGTCCAACTAGACCTCAGCATCTACTGGATCTGTGGCTCCATTGAACGTCGTGGCTCCTAAAGCTTTTAGCCTCTCGACGCCGAATTTCTTTTCTGGATCGATCTGAATCAATCCTACACTCGGCACCAATCTCTGAGTGATTCTATCAATTACTCGATCCTCTATCTAGGGATCTACATCTACCCTCGGTGTACTTGATTCGTTTGCAGAAGTTGCTTCCTGCTCTACTGAGTCTCTAACTCTTTTCCCCTTCGGATCTGGGTCTCGTCTAGCTTTAGGACCTCCATTGGTAGGGTCAACATTCCTCTCCTCAGTCTGCTTGCTCCGCTTGCCACTTCTCTTCAGCATCTTTGCCTAGTTATTAGGCACACATGTTAGGGACTTATCAGACTTAATCTAATGCCTGAACTCTCTCTTTCACCGAAAACCTTATGCTTTAATACTAAACTAGCTCAAACCTTACCCAAGTTTACGTATACCTTTGCTCTGATACCAAGCTGTCACACCCGCCCCCAGACTATCCTTTTAGCCTAGAAAAGGGCGTGACTACAGCAGTTATCAACCCTTTTGTTGACACTTACTACCTAATATCTCTTGCGGAATAACTCTGATACCAAAATATAACTTATACACAGCAGAATATCTTTAGGTCAAAATTTATTAATTCAGAAATATAACATGTTTAGAGACATTACAACACCAGATTCATAAGTCCCAAAGCCCAAAACCCTAGTCCCTATATGAACATCAGAAACATAACATGTGTACAATATTTACAGTAACCACTAAAACAGACGGGTTACAAATCTCTTTATCCTTTAGTGGCAGAGCAGACGCAGAGTTATCTTCTGAGGATTTGACCGTTACCTGTGGGGGGAAAAAGGAAAACATTTGAAAACGGGGTGAGCTTGCGCCCAGTGAGTGACTTAAAAAAGATGATTGATTCTTATCAAAAATCTCAATAACTGAAATATAAGCTTCTACAGTACTTGTACCGCATTATAAACATTTTCCAAGCATAAAACATATAAAGTTGTTTTAATCATAAAATAGTAAAACTGTTTCTCACTTAAGAATAACCCCACTGTGGGTAAAAACAATCCCAACACCAACTGCTAGTCAAGAGATAACCCTTTTGCTCAATCTCTGACTCTAACTACCTGCGTGCACGTGGTCATACTAAGTACTATCATACTTAGGTACTTCTACTCAGATACCTTCTCAAATGTCTTTTAGTATCCGGTTGGTTTGGTACCTTCTCAAACGTCCTTCAGTACCAATAGATACCTTCTCCAACGTCCTTCGGTATCTAGTTGGGCGGATACCTTCTCAAATATCCTTCGGTATCGCATTTTAAGTAAAACTAGTCATAAATGACTTTCTCTTTAAAGCATGTAAAGTATTACACATATAAAAACATAACTTTAAGGATACTAACGCATGTTGGGTATATTTAACAAATATAAATAGCTTTTCAACAAACTTCCCACACATGCATCCGTTTAAAACATAACTCATGGTTTGCTTGGAAATCACTTTGTAAAACTAGCTGGCATGAGAATAATCTTCTTTAAAATATGCTATATATAAACATTGTAAATCAAACATTCTAATCAAATGTTTTAGTCAAATGTCTTAGTCACTCACTCTTCTATCTTCTTCTCAGTTTCTAGCCCGATCCCTTCGAGCTTTCCCTTCGCAGCCCTACCCTGAAAACTAGACTTTCAGAGCTTTCAGGTGGCTTTCATATCACTCCAAACGCACGAGTAGATTTGGAGAACTCCTCGTCCCAAGTTGATGCTGCTTTCCAGACTTCATTGTCCAATGCGTCCTCTTGAAATTCTATGACCAACGCATGGATTTTGGCTTCAACGCAAGGTTTGCTCAACTCTCCCACTCTTTTTACTGTATTTTTGAATTGTGATTTGAAAATGAAGTCTTTTGGCCCTATTTATAGGCGTCCAAACCTTCTCCAAATTCGACACCACCTACTTGGCTGCATGTCCAAGTGCTCCTCCCTCACACTACCAACACATCTTTTTTATTAGCACAATCTAAGTGTCTTCCTCCTATGTAGCCAACATATGAGCTTCTTATCTAATGCAACCACCTCAAATTCTTAAGGCTTAAGGCTTCCTCCGAAGAAGACACATGGTTTGATGACATTTCCTAGGTGATCTCATCCTTTATATGTGTCCAAATCTTGAATGTTCAACGCTCAATGCATAGCCTATAATCAATGCATAGCAAGCCAATTCACTACCATAGCAATCCAACTTAGCCATCGCAAGAGCTAGCCATCACCAACGCATGGGGTGGCCGCACATCATCGACGCATGGCTCACTAGGTAACACCGTACGGCTTGCTTGGCATAGGCGCATGGTGCTAGCCACCGATGCATGGGCGTGCTGCATAGGTTGGCCACTCGATGCACGGGCATGTTGCATAGGCTGGCTCGGCCACATGGGCTGTGCGCTTGGCTGCATGGGCGTGCTTGGCCTTATGGGCTGGGTGCGACACATTGATGCTTGGTAGGTTGCTTCAATGCATGGGCATGGCCGTTCGACAGGGCACTCGCTGCACAGGCATGGCCGCTCGATGCATTGGGCAAGGGCACTGTGCATCAACCACTCGACGCATGGGCAGCCTTCCAATGCATTCCTTGCCTTCCTTTGTACCTTCCAACGCATCACCTCCATCTTTCTTCCTTCAGCTGCATGCCATCACCAACAACCCTTCCAACGCATCAACACAACCTTCTAACACATCAACACACAATTTTTATACTTAGCCAAATTTCCAAATTTTTCCCCAAAAGTCAAACTTTCAAATTTCCTCTTTCCTTCTAATTTTCCACCCTTTTCTCTATCATTCCACACTAGTTTCCACATCAACCTACTCATCACACTGATCTCAATAGGGAACATACTCAAGTAGAGAAATTAGGATTCGGGGTTCATATAAGAAGTCATCAACCTCACAGTAGAGTAGTATTGAATGAAATTTCCAAAGACACTACAGATAGAGCTAGTTCATCTACTAATGTAGTAGATAAAACTAGTACATCTTGTCAGTCACATCCTTCTCAAGAGTTGAGAATGCCTCAACGTAGTGGGAGGGTTGTTCATCAGCCTGGCCATTATTTGGGTTTAACAGAAACAGAAGTCGTCATACCTAATGACGGCATAGAGGATCCATCGACCTATAAATAGGCGATAAAAGATGTGGACCGTGATTAGTGGGTCAAAGCCATGGACCTCGAAATGGAGTCTATGTACTTCAATTCTATCTGGAAACTTATAGATCAACCAAATGATGTAAAACCAATTGGTTGTAAGTGGATCTACAAGAGAAAATGATACCAAGCTGGTAAAGTATAGACTTTTAAGGTTCGACTTGTGGCAAAGGGTTATACCCGGAGAGAGGGAGTGGACTATGAAGAAACTTTCTCTTCTGTTGCCATGCTTAAGTCGATTAGAATACTCTTATCCATTCCCATCTTTTATGACTATGAAGTTTGGCAGATGGATGTCAAGACATCCTTTCTAAACGGCGATCTTAAAGAGAGTATCTATATGGCTCAACCAGAGGGGTTTATTGCACAGGATCAAGAACAAAAGGTTTGTAAGCTTCAAAAATCCATTTATGGGTTGAAACAAGCTTTTAGATCTTGGAATATAAGATTTGATACTGCGATCATATCTTATGGCTTTGTACAGAATGTTGACGAGCCTTGTGTTTACAAGAAGATCGTCAATTCTACTATAGCATTCTTAATTTTATATGTTGACGATATTCTACTCATTGGGAATGAAGTAGGTTACCTAACTGACATTAAGAAATGGCTAGCAATGCAATTCCAAAGGAAAGATTTAGGAAATGTGCAATACGTTCTCGGGATTCAGATTATTCGGAATCGCAAGAACAGAACACTAGGCATGTCTCAAGCAACTTATATAGACAAAATGTTGTCTAGGTATAAGATGCAGAATTCCAAAAGAGATCTATTACCTTACAGATATGGAATTCATTTGTCAAAGGATCAATGTCCTAAGACACCTCAAGAGGTTGAGGATATGAGACGCATTCCCTATGCTTCTACACTAGGGAGCCTTATATATGCAATGTTATGTACTAGACCTAACATATGCTATGTAATAGGGATAGTCAGTAGGTATCAGTCCAATCCTGGATATGATCATTGGATTGTCGTTAAGAATATCCTCAAGTATCTTAGGAGAACGAGGAACTACATGCTCGTGTATGGTACTAAGGATTTGATCCTTACGGGATACATCGACTCTGATTTTTAAATCGATAAAGATGCAAGAAAATCTACATCAGGATTAGTGTTCATTCTAAATGGAGGAGCAGTAGTGTGGAGAAGTGTGAAGTAAAACTGTATTGCGGACTCCAAAACAGAAGCTGATACGTAGTTGCTTGTCAAGTAGTAAAGGAAGTAGTATGGTTGAGGAAATTCTTGATAGATTTGAAGTCGTTCAAAATATGCATCTTCCTATCACCCTATATTGTGATAATAGTGGTGCAGTTGCAAATTCAAGAGAACCAAGAAGCCACAAGCGCGACAAGCATATTGAGCGCAAATACCATCTGATCTGTGAGATTATACATCGTGGAGACATTGTAGAACCTAGATATCTTCTGAGCAAAACTTAGATGATCTTTTTACAAAGGCCCTCACGGCTAAAGTGTTTGAAGGTCACCTACAGTGTCTAGGTCTACGAAGTCTGTAAACTAGGACAAGTGGGAGAATTTTTATGCCCTAGTTCATTGTATTCATATGTTTATTGTACTCATACGTTTCTCACTTAAATTCAACATTGTGATACTCCACTAGGAGTTTTAATCCAAGTGGGAGTTTATTGGATTTTATGTCCTAAAACTCGTAGTTTGTAAATTAATAAACATATTCTGCTTTGTTTTTCAAGAAAGCTGTTATTGAAATTGTAATCTTGAATCCAATAAATTAAGGTCTTGGGGCTATTTAATGTAGTTTGAACTTTATGTAGTGACATAAATGTGGATCAAGTTTAAATATATAGCCAAAATGGTCTATAGTATATGAATAAGGTTAGGCGCCTTATTCTGGGGACACTATAGATGCGGTCCACTTTGTAGTTAGTACAAACGATGTGATCTTGAATCATTCGTATAGAGATATGTGAGTGAGGGCATCCTATGCAATGAGTTTGCATAAGACTAACCATGAAATAGTCACCTTTTATGTTCTAAATGCCATTTTATGTATAAAACTGACTATTTCGTTAATTGATGACCTAGGTAACTTAATCTTAATCCTGAGCTAACTATGAACTCCTGTTCACTCGAAATTATCTTTAGATCTACATAGGTGAGGGTAGCTCATCATCGCTGGCCTAATAAGCCTCCCATTTTAGGGGTAAGATCAGGTGGATAGCTGGGAACATAGGGTGCAAGACGGAATTCACTCCTACCCATAGGGTAGTAGATAGGTTGTTCCCTTTAGTACTGAATCCAGGTCTTGAACAAGGGGCCCCACCCTCTCCTTGGCTCGAAAGGGATTTGGTTTATAGGTTGAACCTTAAACCAATTGTTCATTAGAGAATCAGTGGAACATAAGGAACAAGATGTAGTTTCGGGGTAAAACAATTTTTATGACCCAGCCGAGATTATGAACAACCCATGAAGGATTAGCTTACTAATCATGGTTATATCAGATGGACACAAATATATCTATAGTGAGGGGAGTGCAACTACGGGATTATAGTGGAATGACCCGTTAGTTAACGAATGTTGATTAGCTCCGTCTAAATAGTTTAGCCAGCTAATCTTGGATCGTTAGAGCCCATGATCTATAGGTCCATTAGGTTCTCCTACTAGCTCATATGAAATAAACTTAGAATAGTATGATAGAATAATTCGAATTGTTCGAATTAGGTGAAGAGAGAGAAACCGATAAGTATATGTGATATAGTGGTCGGGTTTTCAGTTTAGAGATACAACTTTAATATTTAAATGTGATTTAAATATCAAGAATATGAATACATTCATATTGAAAAGCTCGGAAATAAAGAAAATGGTCAAAGATGTAAAAAGTCAACGAGTTGACTTTTCACTTTGAAACGTCAAACTTTGACCAACCTTATATTCAAATCTGATTTGAATTTTGAGAAAATGAATGCGAATTCATACTCGGGAGGTCAAAATTAGTCAACACGAAAAAAATCATAAAAACTGAAAATGTTGACTTTTTTTATCAAAGTTTGACTTTGAACAAATGACTATTTTGCCCTTTGACTAAAGTTAATGAAAAAATCCAAACTTTTATTGGATAATTCCACTAACAAAATAGTGGCCTAGGTGTTGGCTTATAGTGGAGACATTAAGCCCACTTAGATAGTGGATTCTAGGTGTTGGGTTTTTATGGATTTGTTTCATGCAATTGTTTCATGGTTTTTTCTATAAATTGGGCTTTCATTTTGAATGAAAAAAACTTTTGACATTTTGCAAAATTGTTTTCCAAAATTTCGGCTAAAACGAAAAGGGAAAATCCATTTCTTTTTCCATCTCTTTCTCTCTCTCATTTTCTTCATCCACCGGGTCCCACAATCCGGTTTTAAGTCCAAAGGATAGTAGGTCAACTCTAGTGGTGGTCTGCAAGAGTTCGGGTCAAGATTCAGCGAGGAAAAGCAGTTTTTGGGAGTTACAAAGGTTGTATCTTATCTTATTAATTTATTATTTTTCCCTTGATTTGCATGCTAGTTTCCTTTTAATTAAAAGCAATTAAAGTGTAATTAGATCCTAATTCCGCTGCATATGTCTCGTGTTCTATCAAAACCTTTGATGAAAACCCTGGATCATTTGCAATTCTGCTCAACAGCTTCTATTTATAGAGTAGGATCGCCGACAGCATTAATAGACCAGCTCTGATTCTGACATTCGCGACGCATTGGTCCTTTTCTGAATTCTCTGCTGCTAACGGCGTGGTAAGTGAAATGTCAACATCATCTTTTGATGTTCCCGAGATATGCGTTGATGCTTCCATTCCACAAACCCTGCATTAATCCTACTATTATGGTTATCATCGTGTAGCCATAATCTTAAAATGACCACATTCGCTTGATTACCGCAACTTCTACACGATGACCACAATCGCTTGACGATCGCAACTCCTATGCAATGGATGCATGCGGTTAATTACCACAACGCCCATGGGTTGAACGTATGTGTTCGCATTTGCAATGGAGAATTTCTCCGCATGCGGTCATCTATGCGATAGCCCGACTTCCGTATCTGCATCTGATTCCTGCGTTAGTTACAAAAATCGACAATTGAATGCATAATAACGCATAATAGTAGGTTAGTCGAGATTCATAATGTTGAACGACGCAAACTCATTTTCTCATGAATTCCTAACATAATTGCCACATATTTTGCTTAACAGCCCTGATAATTCAAAATAAAAGGCCTAAGATGACGTGCATTTCTGCATGTCATCACTAGCTAAGTACTTCTCAACCCATTCAGAAATTTAGCTACTCATGTGAAATGTGGAGAGATTGACCAGATGTTGAGATGAGACTTACATTTTCTATAAATAAAGTGCATAATACAAAACAACAATGGAATGTAGGGATAGAAAGCCCGGTAGCAATGTCTTGCTTCTCGTTGCTATTTACATTGTCTTTTCACTCCAACTCTGCCCAGAAGAATATCCTTGCTTTCACAAGTGTCGGCCTTCTCTCCTTTTATAGTGCTTCCCGGAAGTCTTTCGAGCTATTCAGGAATGATCTCTTGGCATCTTCTTCTCTTCGCTCTTCTCTCTTTTCTAAATAAAAGAATAACTATAGACTAACGGCTATCTATTTTTGTATATGATCTAACTTGTTGACCCTTTTTCAATGGTGGCCTCCGATATTTATAGAGCTCAAGATGAAGAAGCTTTTCTCTCTAATGATTGGAATGATGGGCGGTCATTAAATCTCCTGCTCTGATGTGCCGATTAATGGTCACCGAAAAGTTGAGTGTACTTGCTATAGTGTGTGTTAGCAGCTTGTCAACTAAATTCAGATTCGACCGTCATCAACTTTTTGTCCCATCATGATTTATTATGCTTTCAACTCGATGCGTCGTCTTTATGTGGCCACCTTCTTGAGCAACTTCTCGCGAACACATACGATCGCATGGCTTGTGATCGCATTCTTTCAATGCGCGCGGATGCCTAATTCCTTGGATCGCAATTTTACTTGCGCCAACGCATTTTTCTACACAAAATAAGTAAATTAGCTTCTTTTATGCGATGGGCGCATGCGATCGCAATATTCTCAGTTTAATGCTTTTGGTCATGATTTTGTATATTTTTACCATCGCATTCCCTCATGTTTTACTTCTTTGCACTGTAATAATGTGCATTTATTCTCGTTATCACCCTTGATTTTGAAATGACGTAAAATAGCTTTACGACCATTCCATAACTCCAGAGGTGTTTTAGGCAACACTCTTAGAGGCAACGCAGTTCAGGATATAAGCTGCAGTCTTCACTGTATAACCCCAAAACAAGTTAGCTAAGGCAACATAACTCATCATAGATCAAACCATGTCCAAGAGGATTCGATTTCTCCTCTCCGATACATCATTTTGCTGAGGTGTACCAGGTGCTGAGAGTTGGGATACTATTCCATGTTCTATCAAATAGTTCTGGAAAGTTGAATCCATAAACTCTCAACCTCGATCAGATCGGAGTGTTTTAATCATTCTATTTAAATCATTTTCAACATTAGCCTTGAATTCTTTGAACTTTTCGAAAGACTCAGACTTATGTTGCATTAAATAAACGTACCCATACCTTAAATAATCTTCAGTGAAAGTGATGAAATATTCATAACCTCCTCTAGCTCTTACATTCATCGGACCACGAAGGTCTGAATGCACTTGCTCTAGAGGTTCTTTGGCCCTATGACCTTTTCCAGTAAAATATCTTTTAATCATCTTTCCTTCAAGGCATGACTCACACACAGGTAAAGAATTTTCTGCTAACTTTCTTAGAAGTCCATTCTTTTCCAACCTCTCAATCTTATTGAGATTAATGTGTCCTAATCTTAGGTTCCAAAGTTGGGCATTTCCTTAGGAGAAATTCTAAGTGTTTTATGAGTTATGACAGTTTTAAACATCTCTATGTTATAAAGGGTATTTGTTGCTAACAGCCTTAGCACATATAAATTATTTTCTAGTTTTGCAGAACATATATCAACACCATTCTGAGTACTAAACACTTTATTATAAAAAAAAAGTTGATTTGATATCATTGTTCAAAAAGACACTTTACAGAAACTAAGTTCCTTTTTAAATCAGGAACAACAAATACATCATTCAAAATGAGAAATTTGTTCTGTAAAGTTAATCGGGGACCTCTCACTACCATAGTTGAGACGACGTGCCCGATTCCAACTCGCATCGTCATCTCATTAGCATCAAGTTGCTGTCAAAAGAAAATTCCTTGAAATGAAGAACAAATATGGTTAGTGGCCCCAGAATGAATAATCCAAGCAGAATCATCATTCTCCACTAGACAAGTTTCCAAAATAAGCAAATCACATTTACTTTGTTTGGCCTTCTTCATTTCTGCCAAATATCTGGGGTATTTCTCTTTTAGTGTCCATCCTGGTTGCAATGGAAACACTTTTCCTTTTCAACCCTCACTGGTTGTCAATCCCTTGGAGCAACAATTCCTAGGTTAGCCGTAGTCTTCCCCTTTCCACCCTTCTTCTTCTTCCACTTTTTGGTGCCGAAAGAATAACGTAGAGACTTAGTTCCTAAGGTCGAACCTTTATGGAACTTTTTGGAAGATGTAGCAACATTTGCTTCACCCTTCTTCTCCTTGCTATTCAACAATGATTGGAAAGTCTGCAGTTCGTTAAGCAGGGTAGTCAAATTGTAGTCAACCATATTTAGAACAACATTACTACGGAAGTGTCGGAAGCTTTCTAGAAAGCTTCTAATGTGATGCTAACCTGGCTGGCCTCATCGATGATTGACCCGTTCATCTCCACCACGTTTAAGTGGATCATCATGTTGAGAACGTGTTCCCGAGTAGATGACCCCTTTTGCATACGTGAATTGAAGATGTACTTGAGAGCGTCGTGCCTGTGTTGTGCGGACGATTGTCTGAACATTCCCTTCAGGGACTCCATGATCTCACGTGCAGCGACCATGGGTTCGTGCTTCTTGGCTAGGACTTCGTTAAGTATCATATACCCTATTTTTCTCCCCTGAGTGTTTTACCTAGGGTTCATTAACTTAAAAACCTGGCTAATGATTTTATCTAAGCGTTTGTTTAGTTTGCTAAAATACAATTCTTTTTTTTTTTTTTTTATGATTAAACTATGTTGATTCAAGTCTTATTAAATAGACTTTCATCAAATTTGCATGCATATAACAAATATATCTAATTCTTCTTTCCATTTAGATTCCCAGGTAGGGGTGCAACGTTTCCATCGACTTAAGTACCTAGCCTAACTAGAACTAGCCTTAGACGAAAGGTCCCTTATAGATGTATTTGTCACATATTTAATCTTTTATTAGGAATCAATTTAATCCTATTAAACTGATTTGAAAGATTAAACTTAAATTTCTAATCTCATTAGAAACGTGATCTTAGGTCTATCTCAGTCAAATTTTAAAACACTTTTAAAAAATGATCAAAGCCTAAGATTTGCATGAAACTCTCTGTTATTGATTTTAATTCTAATTTCATTTATTATAACAAATATAAGAATTGAAATAATTGAAACCAACCATTGCAAGCTAGACATACATAAGTTATTTATAACATTTATAAATTAACTTAAGGTAGTGTCATGCTTCATGTAATGTTCATTCATGACTAATATATAAATTTTATATAACTATGTAATGAACTATGCTACAGCATACATTCCATACAACCATTCAACCTTATATTATAACACTTATAATCTAAATGATGCATGGATGTGCTATAATGCATGCATACATAGACTATAACTCTTATATTATATGATGCATGAGCATGCTTTATGTAATTTAAATAATGCATACTAAAATATTATAACACTTATAATATAAAATGATGTATGAAAATAAATGCATAACCTATGGTGGGTTTTAAAACTATAGGACATACATTATGGCATATAAAATAAACATACATCACATGTATATTTAAACTAAAGTTGATGGACCGGGATAGGCAATCTCTATAACAAGAAATTAAATGGCTAACTTATTACAAAAAGAGTCCACTGGTTCGGAACAAGTGAATCAGGTCTTGAACTGCTCCACCAAGAACCCTTGTAGGTGATCGTGTAGCAAACTCCCAATCGTCGAGCAGCGAGGCGTTGAGTATAGACGATCATTTATATGTGATCGCATAGCTTATGACTATGTGATGAGCATGAAAGTCTACGCGATCGTGTAGTTAGCATGCGTGCAACGGGTGTTGCATACTATACGATCACGTAGATAATGACTATGCGATGAGCATGGTAGTCTACACGATCATTTAGCACGCAAGCTTGTGTCTAGTATCATATACCGTATGATCGTCTACATACCGAGCGTGTAACGGTAATTTAATGTTTCCATTTTAAGCATGCGAACAATGATATACGATAAAGATAATTTATGCAATACTACGTTCTAAGTGTATGCGTTGATAGTTATATGCTCGTAGTATGCGATGAAGTAATGTTTGTCACAAGTTTCCTTGTGTTGAAACCAAGTATAATTCCAACGCAAGTTTCTCAGAATGATCCGAGGTCGAACACGGGGATTATTGTCATTAAATGCGATACAAATGTGATATATGCGACCGGTTATAATAATGAATAAAGTATTTTGGTTTGTGTAGAAATATAAATTGTGCTGAAAGTAAAAATGCGTTGATAAAGTAAATTCCTAAACTACTATGATACATGATACCGAAGTCAAGGACTGATTGTGAAGTTGTACAAAAGAATCTATGAATGTGATGGCCAGTCTTATGAATGAGGAAGAAAGAGAATGAGTAAAAAGTAAAAACATCGCAAGTTCGTCAATCGCGTTAAGGACGCAACTAAGGTTCCGCATTCCCTTGGCATACACCTTTTAGTGATCGGTTGTGTTTCCATACGTCTATAGTGAAACAGAGATGAATGTGATGAACACAAGGTTGTTTCCATCTCTGGAAATACTTCTCGCTTTAGTTAACGCATTCTTCCAACCTTCTCTCGATAGGCGGAATAACGTCTTCACTTCTGCTCTTATAGGTGAAGATGTCGTCGAGCATGCTTTAGCTAAACTTAATTGATTCCTTGACATAGATTGACTCACTCACTTAATTCTCGCTGTTTACCTCGGGGATTAAGAACACATCATGGAGAAAATGGATGATAAATGTATGGAAAGAGATAGAGAGATGACAATGATGACGATGATAACATTTAATTCTAAAATTAAGCATTTGATACATGTTTGTGAATGAGGGATTAAAGAAGATGAACACAGACGATGAATTGGAGAATAGAAAAAAAATACAGAAAAAGAGTCAACATTTAGCTCTAGTTACACGATGTGGCAACCTTCACTTCATCTTCTCCATCGAAACACACTGCATCCCTTCTTCTGAAGACTGATGAGTGACTCAAAACTTAGACAAATACGACTGGATTGTAATTTATTGCCCAAAAACACAGGTGTCACAACCCCTTCCCAGATTATCCTCTTAATCTAGAAAAGGATATGATGGTGGTAGTTACTAGCCTTAATGCCAGCACTACCACCTTAGCCTTCTAGCCTAAATACCAACATGTTAAACATTATTAATTACGCATACAATATGCCTCCATAAGGTTCTACACAAGATTATATAATCACATGCAAAAAGTCATGACATAGCATCTACAGGTAAAATATTTATAGTTGGGCCCAAACATCACTAACAAAGCCCTAGTCCATCACAAAACATGTGTACATAGACAGACCATCAACCTAAGTTCTTCTTATCAAGCCGGGCCTTTCAGTAGCAAGCAGCAACAGGATCAACCTTGAGGAATCTGACCGCTACCTGGAAAAGGAAAACGTAGAAAATCTGTGAGCTAGTAGCCTAGTGAGTGACTATAGTATCATATTACACCATGCATTATATCACTATAAACATGTAAATATACCGATGAGCATCTCAAGAAACTTCCTCTAAACATAAACATTGATTACCATTCTTAGACATCATTACACATCATTATTTCTTAGTTGAGAATGAGCTTACATTGCTCTAGCTCCCAACGTCTGTTACCAGCCAAGAGGCCCATATTTCGGCCTCCCTTTGCTAGTATATGGCCTAGGAGACCTATACTTAGAAAAATTTTGGAGCATCATACCGCAGATTCAATTCCAACAATTCATAACTAAATTTCCAAAACAGATCCCAAGGAAAATCCTTCTACAAACTTGCTTAGAATCAAGTTAGAAACATTACATTAAAATTTTAGCTCGAAATTTCTCGTCGTTTTATCTAAAGATTCAAAACTTCATCATTGGCCTCAATTCAAGCTGCTGCCTGCTTGTTCAACAATTTCCAGTTCAAATTTCATAAATATATACTCAATTTCTAGGCCTCATCTTAAAAAGTTTAATTCTAAAAAGTTATTTATAACTGAGTTAACAATATTACCTCAAAAGTTTAGCTCAAAACTTTTCTTGATTCGTCCTGGAGCTTCAATTCTTCACTGATGGCCTAGATTCACCCGAGAAACAAACCCTTCATCTTTATTTTGCTCCTCCGGCCTTATTTTGGTGAGACACAAAAAATAGACACATAGAGCTTTCAAATGCCACTAGAATTACACGAATAGATCAAATAATTTATTCAAACCAATTAAATGAAGTCGGCCTTCCTGCTTACCACCGCCCAAAATCTTGCATGAAATCTCCTCGGGCCACTTAGCCCACTAATGAAGATTAATGGCTGAGATTTGATTAAGCCATTTCCTTCCCACTCCATCACAGCATAATTCAGCATTAAATCTCATAAGATAGCATGGTCTCCTCTTGGTTTCTCATACTTAACTTACACTTGCTTACTTAAGGTAATTAGGGTTCGGGTTTTACAAATTCCTCCCCCCAAAAGAAATTTCGTCCTCGAAATTTACTGATATATCATTTGAAAAGTTAAGAACATCTCTTTCTCATTTGCTCTTCAAGTTCCCAGGTTGCTTCCTTGATTCCATGATTATGCCACAGTACCTTCACCAAAATAATCGTCTTATTTTTGAGTACTTGGTATTTCCTGTTTAAAATCTGGATGGCCTCTTCCTCATAAGATAAATCTTTTTTGAGCTATACTGGTTGTGCTGCTAGTATGTGCATAGGATCAGGCACATACTTTCTTAACATTGATAAAATAAATATGTCGTGAATACGAGTTAGCTCCATAGGCAACTGCAATCTATATGTTGTTGGACCAACTCATTCCACAACTTCATATGGTCCGATGTATCGCGGACTTAAGTTCCCTTTCCTCCAGAACCGAAGAATTCCGAAAACCGAAGAAATACCCGATCTCCAACTTCAAATTCTAGTTCTCATCTTCGCTTATCAGTATAGCTCTTATGTCTATCGCAAGCCACCTTAAGATTATCTCTGATAAGCTTTACATTCACTGCTCTTTGTTGAACCAATTCTGGACCCAATAATTGTTGTTCTCCGACTTTGTTCCAGCATACTGGGTTCCTGCAAGGTCGGCCGTACAACGTTTCATAGGGAGCCATTCTGATACTAGAATTATAGCTATTGTTATATTCAAATTCGATCAACGACAATTGCGTATCCTAACTTCCTTTGAATTGTAACACACAAGCTCTTAACATATCTTCCAGTGTCTGTATAGTTCTTTCCGACTGTCCATCGGTTTGTGGATGAAAAGCCGTACTGAAATGCAGTTTGGTGCCCATAGCCTTCTGTAGACTAGGTAAAAACTTTGAAGTAAACCTCGAGTCTCGGTCTGACACTATTGACACCGGGCTCCATATTCACTGATTATTCTATCCACATAAATCTTAGCTAGATGGTCTAGTGTAAACTTTTACTGGTATAAACTTGGCCTTCTTGGTTAGTCTATCGACTATTACCTAAATGCCATCGTATTCTGAGGGCGTCCTAGGCAATCTAAACAGAAAGTCCATTGTCACATGCTCTCACTTCCACTCAGGCACTGTGAGTGGGTTGATTAATCCTGTTGGTCTTTGCCTCTCAAGTTTCACTTGTTGACAGACTAAACATCGATCCACATATTCTGCTATGTCTTTCTTCACCTCAGGTCGCCAGTAAGATCTCTTCAAAGNAAGTCCATTGTCACATGCTCTCACTTCCACTCAGGCACTGGGAGTGGGTTGAGTAATCCTGTTGGTCTTTGTCTCTCAAGTTTCACTTGTTGACAGACTAAACATCGATCCACATATTCTGCTATGTCTTTCTTCACCTCAGGTCGCCAGTAAGATCTCTTCAAAGTTCTATACATCTTGGTGCTCCATGAATGCATAGCATAAATAAAAACTATGTGCTTCTTCTAGAATGGCTTGCTTAAGCTATAGCTTATTAGGCACACACATTACTCTCTCTTTTTCTAGTACATTATCTGCTCTTAGTTGAAAGTCAACTCTGATTCCCTTACTTACATCATCAGCAATCTTCTGAAGATCGGGGTCTTTCAACTAATCCTGCTAAAGGTCTTCTACTAAGGTAGGCCTTACCTATAATTTAGCTATCACTCCTCCTGACTGTCCCACTATAAGGCGGTTCTAGAATTCTTGAACTCCTGCAATAGCATTCCTCTCATTGAGCCAATAATGGCCTTGGATCCTGAGGATTTTCTACTTAGCGCATCCGCTACAACATTAGCCTTACCAGGGTGGTACTTAATGGAACAGTCATAATCTTTGATCAGCTCAATCCATCTTCTTTGTCTCAGATTCAACTCTTTTTTATCAAAAATATATTTTAAGCTCTTGTGATCTGTGAATATTCTGCAACGCTCTCAAACCTCATACCTTTCCTGGTCAGGTTCATCAATGGAAGAGCTATCTTAGAGAAACCCTCCACAAACCTTCGGTAATAATGTGCCAAACCTACGAAACTGTGTATCTTTGCAACAATCGTGGGTCGTTCCCAATTAACTATTGCTTCTGTCTTCTGGGAATCTACACTGATACCATCTACTGAAACAACATGCACGAGAAATACATCCCGATCTAACCAAAAATCACATTTACTAAATGTAGCATACAACTACCTATCTCGCAGTGTCTGCAATACTATCCTCATGTGGGTTATATGATCCTCCCTGCTGCTAGAATATACCAATATATCATCAATGAATACTATCACGAACTGGTCCAAGTAGTCATCCTGTTCATAAGGTCCATGAATACCGCAGGGGCATTTGTTAGTCCAAATGGCATTACTAAAAATTCATAATGTCCATATCTTGTTCTAAATGCAGTTTTAGGAATGTCAACTTCCTTCACCTTCAATTGATGATAACCCGATCTCAGGTCTATCTTTGAAAACAATGTGGCTCCTCTTAGCCGATCAAACAAATCATCAATGCGTGGTAACAGATATTTATTCTTAATTGTTACCTTATTCAGCTGCCTATAGTTGATACACAATCTAAGTGTACCATCTTTCTTCCTTACAAATAACACCGAAGCTTCCCAAGGCGATACACTAGGTCGAATGTATCCCTTGTCAACTAACTCTTGCAGCTGAACCTTTAATTCTTTTAACTCAATTGGCGCCATTCTATATGGTGCCTGCGATATAGGAGTTATTTCTGGAATTAAATCAATAGTGAATTCCACTTCTCTATCGGGTGTCAACCCCGATAATTCCTCAGGAAATACATCCCAAAACTCATTTACCATGGGGACATCTTCTGGTTTCAGCTCTTTCCCTTGAGCAATCACTACATGAGCCAAATAGGCCTTACATCCCTTACTCAGTAGCTTCCTAGCTTTCACTATTGATATCAAATTCCCCACAGTTAATCTTTTGCTTCCTACTAGTATTGCATCCCAGCCATTTGATTTTCTGAACACTACTTCTTTCTTGTAGCAGTCCACTGAAGCACGATATTTACTTATGAAATCCATCCCTAGGAGAGCATCAAACTCTAACAAGTCCAAGGGAAGTAAATCAACATAAAAGTCCTGACCATTGATCAGCATCTCACAATGTTTATAACATTCATCTACTATTATCACATCTCCCATAGGGGTAAAGATATATAGCTCTTTAGGCATACACTCAAACAACATATCTATACTAGATGCAAACATGCTGGATATAAATGAATGTGTGGCACTAGGGTCAAATAAAACATATGCAGACTATCCACATAATATGACATTACCGGTCATAACATCTGGAGACTCCACTACCTCCTGGTGTGTCACGACATACACTCACCCGTGTTGCTGGGGTCGACCTACGACACCCTTTTGCTTGGCACCACTTGACCCTTTGCCTCAATTTCCAGCACCCTTTGTTGGTTAACTGTCTGGGAGGTTGTTTGCTGTGTTGTTCCGGCTTCCCTGTTCACCCGAGGATAGTCTCTCTTGAAATGCCCTGCTTGTCTGCATTGGAAACATATGCCTCTGCCACTATAGCATACTCCACGATGTCTCTTGCCACAACTAGGGCACATCGGTTTCTTGTCTGTGCTAGCTATCGACTCACCAGCTCGTGGCATCTCTAGTCGGCTAACNCGACTCACCAGCTCGTGGCATCTCTAGTCGGCTAACTGCACTGGCCGAGGGTCTCAATTTTCTCTTCTTTGATCCCTGCCAACTCGTACCTTTGAATTGGCTTCCACTAGTCTGAATTGCAACTGGAGGTCGGGATCCCCTGTCTCTGGGCCCTACTACAGCCTCACTACCCCTTTGCAACAACTCATCATCTGCCAAACTCTGCTCGACTCGTGTCGCCGTTTCTACTAACTGGTTAAAGTCTAGCCAATTAGTCGTAGATGTCACCGGAGTTCTAATCTCTTTCCTCCAACCTTGTTCAAACTTCATGCATCTATCTCTTTCCTCAGCATTAATCGGTAGAGCATACTGTGATAACTCTGTAAATTTCTTCTCATATTCTGCCACTGACATCGTTCCCTGCGTCAGTCTAAGGAACTCATCCCTTTTTGCATCTCGAAATGAACTGGGGTAATACTTGTCTTCAAAGGCCTTCCTGAACTTAGGCCATAACATCGCATCTGTACTGGCTCGTCTGGCGGATATAACTTTCCACCATTTTTCCATTCCTTTCTGCAGTAGAAAGGTGGCTAGCTCTACCTTCTTGTCTTCTAGACAGCTCATAACATTGAAATATTTTTCAACTACATCTAGCCATAACTTGGCTTCAGCTTGATCTACTATACCTTCGAATGTCACAGCCCATAGAACTTTAAACCTCTCAACACCATATTTCTTCTCTAGGTCGACTTGTACTGAGCCCACACTAGCTGCTAACCTCTGTGCTATCCTGTCAAAAACTATTACTTCTAGCTAGGAATCTGCCCTTGCCTGGGGAGTACTAGACTCTCCCTCAGACGTCATTTCCTGGCCCATTGGATTATTCACCTTCCTCTTTCCACCCTGTGGGTTCTTTCTACCTCCGGCCCCTATTGGTAGGGTTAGTACTCCTGCCTCCTGTTTGCTTACTCTGTCTGCCACTTTGCCTCGACATTCCACCTATTACAATGTACACATGTTAGGGACTGACACTTTACGGACTTAGACTTATGCACGAACTTTCCTTCTTATTCCCAAAACCTTATGCTCTGATACGAACTGTCACAACCCCCTCCCAGATTACCCTCTTAATCTTGAAAAGGATATGACGGTGGTAGTTAGTAGGCCTACTGCCAGCACTACCACCTTAGCCTTCTAGCCTAAATACCAACCTGTTAAACATTATTATTGTACGGATATGGCATGCCTCCATAAGGTTCTACATAAGATTATATAATCACATGCAAACAGTCATGACATAACATCTACAGGTAAAATATTTACAGTTTGGCCCACACATCACTAACAGAGACCTAGTCCCTCTCAAAACATGTGTACATAGACAGATCATCAACCTCTGTTCTTCTTATCAAGTCGGGCCTTTCAGTGGCAAGCAGCAGCATGATCAACCTTGAGGAATCTGACTGCCACCTGGAAAAGGAAAACATAGAAAATCTATGAGATAATAGCCCAGTGAGTGACTATAGAATCATATTCCACCATGCATTATATCACTATAAACATGTAAATATACCGATGACCATCTCAAGCAACTTCCTCTAAACATAAACATTGATAACCATTCTTAGACATCATTACACATCATTATTTCTTAGTTGAGAATGAGTCAACATCGCTCTATCTCCCAACGTCTGTTACCGAACAAGAGACCCATACTTCGGCCTCCCTTTGCTGGTATATGGCCTAGGAGACCCATACTCAGAAAAATTTTGGAGCATCATACTGCAGATTCAATTCCAACAATTCATAACTAAATTTCTAGAACTTATCTCAAGGAAATTCCTTCTACAAACTTGCTTAGAATGAAGTTAGAAACGTTACCTTAAAATTTCAGCTCGAACTTCTACAAACTTAGCCAAAATTTGACCCTTCTTTCCTATATAGCCATCCGAGAGTTCTCTTGTTCTTTAGTTTACTTTCTGTCTCCATCACTCATAACCAAAACATAATCTCATTACAACTTATTGGAAGACATCATATAACTTACACTTGCTTACTTAAGGTAATTAGGATTCGGGTTTTACAGTAGGGGCCCTTACAAACAAACTTTTTTAAATTTAAACAGAGAGCCACAAACATAGACTTCTATCCTGTAAACATCCATCAACAAACCATGCACATAAATTTATCATATAAATTCAATGAAGAAATTAAAACCCACAAGTACTGTAAACGATTTCAGTTCAAGAATGATATTTGGAATAAGAAACCAATAACCTGGCTCTGATACCAATCGAAGGAACTCGTATTGAAGGAGATCCTTAAGTGGACGCGGATCGTCCAAATCCCATTAAATATTGACAACTAAATTTACAGTAAACATACAAGATATGCATTCAATATAAATTACAACACGCTTACACAAGAAAAAGGTTCAAGAGATATCACCTTTGAAGAACCTTTCCTCATATAATTCCCTCGAACAATCACGAGCCTCGAACTCAGCAACTTCTTGATGACCTTATTCAAGAACTTCTCGAACCAAACACAACCACAATGAGCCTTTGATATTCTTAGGGTGAGAACCTAGGAGTGGTGGACTCTGACTATTTTGGTTAGGAGGGATTGTTTTTTCAATTTTCCAATTTGTGTACTGTTTTTTAAATTGTCCAATTTTATCTAAAAACAAAACTTGATTTTTTAAAAACCATTTTGATTTTCAAACTGAAAAATTTTAATTTTATAAAATTAATTTTAAATAAAACTTAATTAATTTAATATCAAATATTAAATTAATTTTTACACACATCCATCTTTATATATTTAAATCATATTTAATTATAAATTCTCCTAGTCCGTTTAATTCTAAAATTAAACACGTCATTATATCTCATATAATTACTAATTCCCTTAATTCTAATTGAATCGTTTCAAATTAACTTATCACGCTATTCTAGAGCTAGTTCAATATGAGCTAGTAGGGGGACCTCGTGGACCTCTAGATCATGGGCTCAAACGATCCAAGATTAATTGGCTAAACTCATTAGACCAGATTAATCCCCATTTGTTAACTAATGGGTCACTTCACTAAAGCTCATAGTTGCACTCCCCTCACTGTATATATTATGTCCACACGATCTAACCATAATCAGCAAGTCGACCCTTCACAAGTTGTTTGTAATAACGACTGGGTCAAGTATCTGTTTTGTCCTCGAGATTACGTCTTATTCCTTAAGTTTCTACTAATTATCCTCTAAGAAACAACTGGTATGTGATCCAATCACTAGTTTCTCAGCCCAGTGAGAGGGTGGGGCCCCTTATTGAAGACCTGGATTCAGTATTTGAGAGAACAACCTTTCTCCTATATCTAAATCGAGTAGGCGTGAACTTCATCTAGCACCCTATACTCCCAACTATCTATTAGGTCTTACCCGTGAAATGGGAGGCTTATTGAGTTGATGTTGTTGAGCCGACCCTCACCTATGCAAATCTAAGGATCATCCTGAATAAACAGGAGTTCATAGTTAGCTCAAGACAAAGATCGAGTTACCTAGGTCATCTAGGTGAAATAGTCAGTCTTATACGGTAAACAGCGTTATAAAGTAAGAGTGACTTATTTCTTGGTCCGATCTTATGCAAACTCATTGCATAGGACACCCCCACTCCTCATGTCAGAACATGTACGAATTAGGATCACATCATATGTAGCACTTTACAACTCTTTGTAACAACTACAGAGTAGGCCACATCTAATAGTGTTACCAAAATGAGGTACTCAACCTTATTTATGTACTATAGATCATTTTGGCTATTTAGTCGAACCTAATCCACTCTTATGTCTCCACATAAAGTTCAAGTACTCATGTAATAGTGATGGGTCTTAGTTTATTGGATTTAGACATTGATACAATTTGTAAAATCAATAATAAGTACATTGATTATAGAAAATGTTTATCATTTTACAAACTGCGAGTTTTAGGACATAAAATCCAACAATACTCTCACTTGGACTAAAACTCCAGTGGATCAATATATACAAATATATACAATGTTGAGTTTACATGGATAAAATAAAATGTATAAATACAATAAACTAGGGCGTTACAATACCCAGAAATTCTCCCACTTACCCTAGTGATACAAAACTCGTAGTCCTAGTCCTATTGGGTGACCCTCAAACACTTCAGTCGAGAGGGCCTTTGCAAATGGATCAACTAAGTTGTCTTGTGAAGAAATCTGGGTGACGATTACGTCTCCTCTATGTACAATCTCTCTAATGAGATGGTACTTTCGCTTGATGTGCTTTCATCTTTTATGGCTTCGTGGTTCCTTTGAATTTGCAATTGCTCAAATGTTGTCACAATAGAGAGTGACAGGCAGGTGCATATTTGGAACTACTTCCAAATCTTTTAGGAACTTTCTAAGTCATACTGCTTCTTTTGCTGCTTCACTTGCAACTACATACTCAGCTTCCATCGTGGAGTTAGCAATACAACTCTGCTTGATGCTTCTCCACACAACTTCTCCTCCGTTTAGAGTGAATATTGACCCCGAAGTTGATTTCCTCGAATCAATATCGATCTAAAAGTCAGAATCATTGTATCCAGTAAGGATCAGATCCTTACCACAATACACAAGCATATAATCTCTATTCATATAATCTCTATTCTCTAAAGATACTTGAGAATATTTTTAACAGCACTCCAATGATCATATCCAGGATTGGACTGAAATCTGCTGACTATTCCTACGGCATAGTATATATCGGGACGAGTACACAACATTGCATACATTGAACTTCCTACTACTAATGCATATGGAATTCGATTCATCTTCTCAACCTCTTAAGGTGTCTTAGGACTTTGTTCTTTAGATAAGTGAATTCCATGTCTGAAAGGTATAAATCCTTTCTTAGAATTTTGCATTTTATACCTAGACAAAATATTATCTATATAAGATGCTTGAGATAATGCTAATGATCTGTTCTTGCGATTCTGAACTATTTGGTTTCCAAGAACATACTGTGCTTCTCCCAAATCTTTCATTTGGAATTACGAAGCAAGCCATCTCTTAACGTCAGCTAGATATTCTACCTTATTCCCAATGAGTAGAAATCATCAACATACAACAGCAGAAAAGCGACCGTTTCGTTAACGATTTTCTTGTATACACAGGGTTCGTCAACATTTTGTTCAAAACCATAAGATTTGATCGCATTGTCAAATCCCATATTCTAGGATCTAGAAGCTTGTTTCAATCCATAAATGGATTGATTATGTTTGTAAATCTTTTGCTCTTGACCCTGCTGTATAAACCCTTCTGGTTGAGACATATAGATACTCTCTTCAAGATAGCCATTCAGAAAAGCTGTCTTAACATCCATTTTCCATATTTCATAATCATAAAATGTGGCTATGGACAAGAGTATTCTAATTGACTTTATGATGGCAACTGGAGAGAAGGTTTCTTCATAATCTACCCCCTCTCTTTGGGTAAACCTTTTTGCCACAAATCTAGCTTTGTAGGTCCGTCCCTTACCAGCTTGGTCTCGTTTTCTCTTGTAGATCCATTTGCAACCGATGGGTTTTACCCCTTCAGTTTGATCTATAAGATCCCATACATAGTTGAAATACATAAATTCCATTTCAAGGTCCATGGCTATAATTGATTTTTCATTGTCCACATCATTCATTGCTTGGTTAAAAGACAATGGATCCTCTAAACCATCATCTGGTATGATGACTTGAGCTTCAGATAAACCCATGTACCAGTATGCTGTTGCACAACCCTCCCACTAGGACGTGGCATTCTCAAGTCTTGAGAAGGATGTGAAGTCCCAATTTCATCAACAAGTTGTTGGACCTGCTCTATCAACAATTCTTGTTGAAGGACCTATTCTATCAATAATTCATGTTGATACATTTTTCATTTCTCTGGACATTTCATCTATTACTAGCTTACTGCGAGGTTGATGATTCTTTATATAGTCTTCCTCCAGGAAGGTTGCATTTGTTGATACAAATACCTTATCTTTCTAAGGATCATAAAAGAAACCACCTTTTAATTCTTTTAGATAACCTACAAATAAACATACTTTTGAACGGTGTTCTAACTTTTTAGGATTTTGCACCAACACATGTGCTGGACAACCCAAATCCTGAAGTGATGTAAATTTCCTTTACGTCCTCTCCAGAGCTTGTAAGGCATTTCAGAAACACTTTTCAAGGGAACTATGTTCAAAATATACACTACGATTTCAAGTGTGTGTCCCCAAAAATAATTGGGTAACTGAGCGTAACTCATCATGGAACGAACCATGTCAAACAAGGTTCTGTTTCTCCTTTCTGCCATACCGTTTTGCTGAGATGTGCTAGGGGCTGTGAGTTGACACTGAATTCAATGTTCTATCAAATAATTCTGGAATTCTAAATGCATATACTCACCATCTTGATCCGATCGAAGTGTTTTAATCTTTTTAGCTAATTGGTTTTCAACCTCAGCCTTATACTCTTTGAAATTTTCAAAATTTTCAGACTTTTGGTGAATTAGATAAACATGCCCATACCTAAAATAATCATCTATAAACTGATGAAATATTCATACCCTCCTTATGCTCTAACATTTAGAGGCCCACAAAGGTCTGAGTGAATCAGTTCTAGGGGTTCTTTGGCTCTAGTTGAGATTTATGTGCTTTGACCTCAGTTGGTTTTAACATATACAAATTATTTTCTAATTTTACAGAGCAAACCCGTTTACTTCCTATATTGATGAACACTTCATCATTTTTAAAATAAACTTTATAATTTTGTTCTAGCAAACAATAGATAGATATTAGATTCCTTTTCATAGAAGGAGTATAATATACATTTTTCAAATAAATGTACTTATCTCCTATAACTTCATATCTCCCACTACTTTAACTGAAACAATCTGCCCAATCCCTACCTTAAAGATTGTTTCACTTTCTGTCAACTGTCTCCAGGAACTTGTTTCCTGTGAGATAGGTCAAACATGATTAGCGGCACTTGAATCAATTATCTAGATTTTATCGTGTTACACTAAACATGCTTCGATAACAAGTAAATCATATTTAACTTGTTGTTCGAATTCAGCATTCTCATCTACATAATTCAAAATTTTAGATGAGTTGGGAGATAGAGGACAATCCTCTGTTAAAACTATTTTGGTGTAATCAACCACTAGTAATTTGTTTGTTGATTTGATTTTACTATTATTTAAATTGGAAGTGGGTTTTCTAGAAGAATTCGACATGCTGATAAAATTCATACAAATTCTAATTAACAAATTGTAACTAAATCCAAAATCAAGTTTTACAAAAAGTTATAATGTACCCGGAACCATTATCTATTTGCAACGATACTTTAGTGTGTCAGAATATGTGTTACCGAGGGCAGTCAGATACTTCTTCACTAAAGCAAACAGTTTTGACCAAACACTATCTCTAGAATAACTCTTATTTCTGTTGACTCCATAATAACTCTTATTCCTATAGTCGTTTAGTTATCGTTTTCGGTCAAGATCTTTACTAATTTAGTAATTCTTCTAAGTGTGACCCACCATTTTAAGATCTTATAGGACGGTATGAATATGCCTATAAAATTGAAGACAATGTCCAAGATGGAACTATAAGACCCTATTCATTTTACTGAAGCCTAGGTTGTTCTGAATCCTATGTTACAAACCTCCGTGGGGATAGCCGTCGCTAAACGACTAGCAAAGGGTCGCTTAAACCTAACCAGCAAGCGCAACATAGAAATCTCATGGTTCAGACTAATAGAAGAGACCGTAGGATATATTGACACATATCCTTCACCCACATACTATAAACTACTTCCTTCGTTTACCTTGTTATTGACTCATACAAAACAATTTTCCGTATGGAGGCCAATTCCAGAGTGACACGAACCGTCATATGAATCTCACGGTGTAAACTATGTGGAGACGTGGCAATTGAAATCTATATATCGAATAATAGACTTATGTTTGAACAACTTCCCCTTATTCACCGTAATCTAGATTTAAGTTAAAAAATACTTTCTATATGGAGGTCACTTCCAGGGTGACACAAAGTACAAATTAAACCCGGACTGTGAACTCTTAGAGATGCGAAGCTAAAAATAACATTTCGTATATGTTATTAATCTCCCACTGAAGTTTTCTAATAACTCTATCATATAGAAGTTATTAAACTACCACTGAAGTGTTCTATTGGGTAGATTTATACTTAGGTTCTTTTTGGCTAATAATACAACCCTAAGTCTATGTGGTTTATCCAAGTATAACTCTTATAATTGGATTTTAACCTACAATGTTTAGGTGATAAACCATTTTATTACCTCACATCACTCACGTATGCTCATAAAACCGGTTACCAACGCTCAATAATTTGGCCATAACCCCAGGTATGAGGTGTTCCGTAAATCATCAACTTAAATACCCCCAGCCTTAGATAGGATTATATACCGATTGACTTTGTATCCTGAGTTTTATAAGTTTTAACTATTAAAACAAGTGGTTGATGCATTGTGAATGTGATGAAATAATGCTATGAAATTGCGGTGGTGAACTATGCGTTGCACATGCATGTTTTCCTAGTAAAATCCAAGTATAAATCCTACTAGGTTGCCTGGTAAGTCCAGGGTCGAACACAAGAACTACTGAGACAATATGCGACGGTAAATTTTGATTCCTTTGTAGTGACAAAAACAAATAAGTTGGTTGGTATGTTGTTTAAAGAATAAATCCTATGCGGCAGAATTAAGTAAAGAGTTAATGACAGCGAAAGTTATAGTGAGTATTGATGACGGGCAGAAATGTACGTCATTATAGGCCTTTTATTTAGAATTAGGAGGGTTGTTAAGTAGAATACACATGATTGTACTAAGAATTCATGAGAAAACGAGCTTGCATCGATCGGCATTAAGAATCTCAGCTAACCTACTATTATGCATTACTTTGTGTCCAATTGTTTATTTTTGTAGCTAACACAGGAATCGATTGCATGCGGTGAATCTCGCGATTATAGAGGCGTCGCATACGCGATCGCATACATTCAACGCATGGATGTTACGGCCATTAATTGCATGCTTCCATCCCATAGAGGTTGCAGATACCGAGTATAACCATAATAAAGGCATGAACGCAAGGGTGGTGGAATGTTTTAGTAATTCGGAAACCAAGCATGAACGCATACCTCGGGAGTACCAAAAGTTGATGTTGACATTTCACCTACCATGCCATTAGCAGCAGAGATTCAGAGCAGGTCCATCACGCCGTTAGCAGCAGAAGTTCAGAAAAGGACCATTAATGCTGTCAGCGATCAAACTCTATAAATAGAAGCCTCATAGCCCAACTTCAAGGATCCAAGGTTCCCTGCCTGAAGGCATCCAGGGTTCTGCCTTCGGGCAGATCCTTGTGATCCAGACGAAAGCGTGAGAAGATAGTCTTGAGAGTTCTTCATCCCTTCAACCATTCTGAGTGACGATCGGAGCTCCACCAGAGTTAGATCTTGAGAAAGACTACTCCACCGCTAGTCCATGGCACCACCGACAGCCTTGACACACATCTGATAGAAGCAAGACATTGCTTCCATCTAGCCCTCCATATCTCTTCTATCTTTGTATTGTATTACATTGTGGCGTAAGAGATTAATACATTTTGTGATCAATGCATTTCTATATTTTCCTTCGATTCCACCTCTATTTTCATTTACTTAGCATCCTTTACATTCATTGCACCTCTAAGTAAGACTATTAAAGTATCGCATACTTAATCATGCGACATAGACATATGAAGCATGTAGCAAACCACCGAGAGGTGTGCGTTGTGTGAGTGTTGTGAGAAAATCCTATTTTCCTAGTATGAAGCTGTAGCAACACTTGTCTATAAGCGGATGCAATGCGTGTCTATAAGTAGAATCAGCAGCGACCAACTGCCCAGGATGGTAAGTAGTTGAATGCATTAAACAAAGTAAGCAGTGTTCCTAGAGATAGGAATAATCTTATGTCAACCATGTTTATGTGATTACCTTGTCTTATGAGCGCATCATTCATCATTTAGGAATACTTGAGAGAGTAGTCTAAAAACCAAATATAGGCTTGAGAGAGTCAGATTAGATCGCATAAGCAACAATAGAGGCTTAGAGATAAGCTTTGTTTGCTATTACACAGCGCATGCACCCTATAGGATGCGGTCACAACGCATGCATCCAGAAGTATGATATGGTGGTATGTGGTCATCTTGTTTATGTGTGAGAGCACGTGAGCAGAAATAGAGACTTGGAAATAAGTCCTCTCAACACTATCGCATATACATTGCATGCGTCTTTGTTAAGTGTGTGTAGCATAATTGCATAACTTGCGTTGGCTGGGTTACCCTTGCGTCAAGCTTATTGATGCAGTGGAGTCATCCTCGCCATTTTATCTATTTTCCCATGCATCTTATTACTGAAGGATCTCATATCTAAGAGTTCCTTGAGCGCATTCGGATTGCTCCGATCTCACTGTGACCGAAATACATATTATACATTCAATACATACAGTTATGCAAACAAAACGTAATTATTGGCATGCTTAGAACAAGATAAATAACAAGGGAAAGTGTTCCATACCAGTTGAAGACAATCTTCAATCTTCGGCACTCACAATAGGGGAACCCTCCAAGCGATCTACCAACGGCCAGTGGCAGCGTCAATGATAGCAGCACGAACAACGCACAAACACAAATGCTGCGGGGACGACACCACCACTAAAAAGCCCTAGGTATTCGTGGAGTGAAAATCCAAAGGGTTGTCTTTGGTGAATTTGGTAGAGGAAGGAGGAAACACGAATCGTGTAGGCGATAAGCAAGTGGGAGGGAAAAAACGCTATCGCATAGCAGACTACTTATCGTTTAGGAGGAGCTACACGATTGTGTAGGATTTGCTGAAGGATCGTTTAGGAAAAGATATATGATCATTTAGCTAAATCGGCACACTATACAATCGTTTAGAGAAGCTATGCGATCGTGTATGTGATAATGTGCGATTGTTTAGGCGCGAGGAAGACGATCGTTTAAGCAGAGAGTGCTATCGTATAGGCTCTCGATTTTCTTTAAGCGGTCGTTTTCTATTCTCAACAATGCGTGCTTTCTCTCTTTTCTTTTTGGGACAATGATTCAAAATGAAACGATTCTATTTTTATTTCATCGGATACAATAACCGACGGTTTCCCACTAACCCACGTCCAAACGTGAAAATTGGCTTAATTATCATATAATTAACCAATTAACCAATATACATATAATCATATTATATTTTTTACCCTATAGTTTGATATCACATATCTACTATAGTATTTTCTCATCTACCTGATGTAAATCATATTTATATCTAATTTCCTCCAAAATAATGTATCTCATACATTTAGCCAATTATATCATATATAATTAACCAGTCAAATTATATCATATATAATCAAACCTTCTCTTGTCAATTTGAACATTTCAAATTAACCTAAACACTGGTTCTCGACTTTATCCAAGCTACCCAGGGGACCTAATGGACTTGTGGCTCGAAGCTCCAACAGTCCGTGAATAGCTTACTAAACTCTTTAGCCACGAGATCCACCATCCGTTAAACTATCAGGCATTCAACGAAGGACCAACAACTAAACTCTTCTTACCACAAATAGATTTCTGTGTCCACCAGATATAACCAATCATGATACGATGACCCTTCATAGATGCTCGTAAGTACAGCTGGGCCAAATTACCGTTTTACCACTGTAGTTACATCTCCACTCCTTAAGTACCACTGATTCCTCTAATGAACAATACAACAAGTCCTACTATGTGTGAACACCTCTTGAGCCAAGAGAAGGTGTGTGGCATCACATTGTTCAAGCCCCAGAATCAGCCCTTATGGGAGCTATCTATCTACTTAGCCCTGCCCTGGTGTAATGAGTGAATTCCATCTTGTGTAGCTGTAGTTCCCAACTCCAAATCAGACATGAAATACCAAAATGGTAGGTTATAACATCGGCGATCTGGCCAATCACATCCATACAAATCAAAGAATCGTCTTCAATGGCAAAAGTTCCCAACTCACTTAGATTGAGGTCATGTTACCTATGGTCATCCTAGTGAAATGAAGTCTCTATCATGAACGGTGTTATATAACGAGATGTTAACACTTCGTGGTCAAGTCTTATACAAACTCTTTGTATAGGACGCCCCTGCTCCATGTCCCCAACACGAATGATCAGGATCAGACCATCTGTGACAAGTCACAACACTTGTGACCATTCCACAAAGCGGGCCAAATTCGTAGCGTTACCAGGATAAGGTTTCCCTCCTATATCCATATGCTAAGACCATTTTGGTTGTCACTTAAGACATGATCCACTAGTATGTCACCACATACATGATTGAGTCACATATAGATAACCAGGGATTTTATGTTTATTGGTTTGTGGTAAAGCAAATAAAACAAGTAACTGAGCAAAAAATGAAGATGTGAAGTAAATATCATATATTAACAACACAAGCGTTTGTACAAACTGTTTACAAACTACAGGACATGAGATTTTAGGGCATCAACCCCAACAATTACGAGTTAACAATTGTTGTGTCTCTATCTCTCATAGTCATACTTCCACTAATTTATCTGTTAGCTAAGAGTAGGAGTAGCGTATAGACCATGACCTCCAATATTCTTTTATTCTTCACCGCAAACACTTTACTTCATAACATTTAGCTACAAGTTCCTGAGTTCGACCTCGAATCACCCGAGAAACTTTCAATCTCGTTATACTTGGTGAGGGAGCAAGAAAACTTGTGGCAGGAATGCATGGTCATTGCATACATTCTTAGACGCATATTGCATATCCGACGCATGGAGAACGAACGATAAACACATATTTTTTTACCTCCATTTTCAAGATCATCAAGTATGCGGGGAATGGGTTGAGAAAGGATTTAGCTAACACTTTCTAAGATTGCGTTCAAGTTATGCGATCATGCTACACACATACAAGAGCATGTCATCTCTCAATGCAAATGTCATAGTTCCTATTCCTAAGACGCAAGTGATGTATATGATAATGTCTATAG
This sequence comes from Benincasa hispida, assembly GCF_009727055.1. Taxonomy (NCBI): domain Eukaryota; kingdom Viridiplantae; phylum Streptophyta; class Magnoliopsida; order Cucurbitales; family Cucurbitaceae; genus Benincasa; species Benincasa hispida. The sequence goes on from NC_052351.1 coordinate 54,055,910, forward strand.
GACTTATATCTAAGCCTCTATTCTTGTCTATGTGATGATGAATGATACACAGAAATACACAAGGCGACCGCATACTATCATATACTATTTCTAGGGTATATGCGATGCATTTTAGCAAACAGAACTTATCTCTAAGTCTCTATCTCTTGCTTATACGTTTATAATATGACTCTCTGAAGCCTAGATTCCAACCTGACTCTCTCAAGTCTAGGTTCTTTCTTTAGACTACTCTCTCAAGTATCTCTAAAGAGTGATGGACACATATATAAGACAAGATGATCGAATAAAATGAAGATCTTAGGTCATGCTAGCTAATTGCTTCTCAACCCATTCAAAAATTTAGTTACTCAGTGCAATGTGAAGACATTGAACAGATGTAGAGATGAAAATTCTATTTTATAAATAAAATCAAAATACATAACGACAATTGAAAGTAAGGATAGGATGCCTGATAGCAATGTCTTGCTCCCCGAGGATATTACACTATGTTTTACTCTACTCTGCTCAAAAGAATGTCCGCGCTTTCACAAGTGTCGGCCCTCTCTCCATTCTCAGCGCTTCCCGGTAGTCTCTCGAGCTAACCAGGAATGATCTTTCAGCGTCTTCTCTCCTTGCTCGCTTCCGCCTTCTAAGTATTTACAGACTAACGGTTGTCTATGATCTATCTTCTATGTATATGGTGAATGGGAACCCTTTTAACAATGGTGGCCTTCGGTATTTATAGAGCTTTAAGGTGAAGAGCTTTTCTCTCAAATGATTGAAATGATGGGAGGTCATTAAATATCTGTCTGATGCACCAATTAATGGTCATCGAGAAGTTGAATGTACTTGCTACAGTGTGTCGTTAATAGCTTGTTAACTAAATTCTGATTCGACCGTCGTCAGCTTTCCGTCCCATAATGATTTATTATGCCTTCACCTTGATGCGCCGTCTTTATTCGACCACCTTCTTGAAAAGATCTTCGCAAGCGCATACGATCGCATAGCTTTGCGGTCATAACCTTCTAATCCGCTCAGGTGCCAAATTCCCTGCATCGCAACTTGTTTTGTGCCACTGCATTTTCCTGCACAAAATAAGTAAATTAGCTGCTTTAATGTGATGGGCGCATGCGAACGCAATGTTCTCAACTTAATGCTTTTGGACATGATTTTGTATATTTTTATTGTCGCATACCCACATTGTTTTATATCCATGCGTTGTAATAACGTGCATTTCTGTCGTTATCAGTGGTCAACCTACATGAGCATGCAGTTGTTGTTTATAGATTTTAAACGTCTAACCCAGTTTTGTAACAACTTACAAAACTTTAGACATGCTAAACATCCATAACATACATAAAGGAATTCAATATTTAATATAACACTTATATTAAATACAAGAAACCCTAACATGCATACTATATATTATAACAGATTATACATACTTTCAATGCATGTAACATGCCTCCTATGGTGGGATTTTAAATATAAATGGCATACTGTATGCACATACAAGATTTATTTAATTATAACAAACATAAAATGCATAAATAATTAAACAAATATTGATATGGTTTTAGTTTTGGCATAAAAAAGAAAATAGAAGCCTAACTATTATAAATAGCATCAAAACCATCTTTGAACCGTTCCAAACCAAACCAAGCATCTTGAACCGGATTGGATAAATCTGAACCAGACCAACAAAGTCTAAACTGAACCAGCCAAAAACACTTTGAGGCTGAACTGGATTGGACCTCGAGAAAACCAATCGAACGGGCTTCTCTCGATCCAACCTCAAAGTCTTGCTAAGGCCGATCGTGTAGCATTGAAGGCAATCGTCTAACACCATCGCCTTGTATTGAGAAGAGGTACACGATCGCTTAGTGTCGTCTGTCTATCGCATAGAGCAATTGTTTAGCTCTTGGGTAGAACTAAACAATCGCTTAACACCATCACCTAGCATTTCATGTCATCGTTTAGTGTCCACCATAGCTAAACGATTGCTTAGCCCTATCTTATAGAACATCATCGCGTCGTTTAGCATCGTAGCTAAACGATCATTTGGTTACATCACATAGAAACTTCAACGCATCGCTTAGCAACGCATCTACACGATCACTCAGCATCGCATCTAGACAACTGCTCAGAATCGCATAGCAGTTCATCGCATCACTTAACGCATGCCACAGCTACATGATCGTGTAGTGCCATCGTATAGCAAATCCAACGTATAATTTAGTTCCCACTCAAAAGCTAAACGATCGCGTAGTGCTATTGTATAGCATTTGAACGCATCGTTTAGCTCCTGCAAGTACACGATCGTTTAGCGTTAAACATCAACACAACCAGCGCCAGTTGCTATACGATCATCTAGCTTTTCTTCACGTCGTGTAATGCCTAGAACTAGACGATCGCTTAGCAACTGAACCTCAACAATGATTTTTAGTAGAAGCTGAAAAACTGGAATAGCAACTCGGCCTCCTTCACTTGTTTACTCAATTTCATTTTAATTTCAACACTAATGACTCCAAATAAATTACAGACTCTTGCTAACAACTAAAAGCTCATCCAACAAGAGCCAATTACAAATTTAAATGAGAAATTAAAAAGAATTAAAATGCCAAAACTCAGAAAACCATATCAGTGTATCAGTTTCATATCTCTCATATAAAACACCCACCACACCAAAATGAAATCGATTTGAATGCTTATGTGATGCTCTGATACCAATTGTAGGAATGTATCAGTAACAACAGAAGCAACAAGGATCATTTAAGCACACTAATTCATTAACTTTGTCAAAATATAAAGCATGCTCTTGCAGAAAACAAGTGAGTTTCATGACATACCTTTGTAGAACCTCTTCAAAGCTCGACCTCCAGCTGCAATCTTCTCTGGATCTTGTTGCAAACCACCTCAAGATCTTCCCCACTATTCTCTTGGTGCTCTAGATTGAGTTGTGGGACTCAAAGCAAGCTTGAATCAAGGGATGATAGAGAATTGCTCACAGTAGCAATCTTATTGAAGAACACTTTCTTCAGCATAAATTTTCTCTAAAATTCTTTCTTGATTGCATGCCGAAAATTCACTCTAAACTCTTCAATATATTGCAGACCATCATGCAAGGAAGAGATTTTCATGAGTTGCAGCTCATGCATGGAGTAACACAAGGCAATAGTGATGGCTTTTGTGTGAGCAAGTAGAAGATGGATAACGGAAAAAGTGGTTTTTCCATTTGTGTTGTGTATTGTTTTCTCAATTTTCCAATTTTATCTCAAAATCAAAACTTGATTTTTTACAAACAATTTTGATTTTAAAACTGAAAATTTTAATTTTATAAAATTAATTTCATAAATTAATTTTAAATAAAACTTAATTAATTTAATATCAAATATTAAATTAATTTTTACACACATCCATCTTTATATATTTAAATCATATTTAAATATAAATTCTCCTATTCTGTTTAATTCTCAAATTAAATACGTAATTATATCTCATATAATTACTAATTTTCTTAATTCTAATTTGAACGTTTCAAATTAACTTATCACGTTATTCAAGAGCTAGTCCAATACGAGCTAGTAGGGGGACCTCGCGGTCCTACAGATCATGGGCTCCAACGATCCGAGATTAATTGGCTAAACTCATTAGATCAGATTAATCCCCATTCGTTAACAAATGGATCACTCCACTAAAGCCCATAGTTGCACTCCCCTCACTGTAGATATATTATGTCCACATGATTTAATCATAATAAGCAAGTCGACCCTTCACAAGTTGTTTGTAATAACGGCTGGATCAAATATTTATTTTTCCCCCAAGCTTACGTCTTATTCCTCAAGTTCCTACTGATCCTCTAATGAACTACTGGTTTGTGATCCAATCACTAAACCAAACTCTCTCAGCCCCTTGTTCAAGACCTGGATTTGGTACTTGAGAGAATAATATTTCTCCTATCCCTAAATCGGGTAGGCATGAACTCCATCTTGCACCCTATGTCCCCTACTATCTCCTAGGTCTTACCCCTTAAATGGGAGGCTTATTGAGCCGGCACTATAAAGCCACCCTTCACCTATGCAAATCTAAGGATAATCACGAATAAACAGGAGTTCATAGTTAGCTCAGGATTAAGATCGAGTTACCTAGGTCATCTAGGTGAAATAGTCAGTCTCAAACAGTAAACAACATTATAAAGTAAGAGCGACTTATTTCTTGGTCCAATCTTATGCAAACTCATTGCATAGGATGCCCCCACTCCTCATGTCATAACATGTACGAATTAGGATCACATCATATGTAGCACTTTACAATTCTTTGTAACAACTACAGAGTAGCCACATCCAATAGTGTTACCAGAATGAGGTAGCCAACCTTATTTATGTACTATAGAACATTTTGACTATTTACTCGAACCTGATCCACTCTTATGTCTCCACATAAAGTTCAAGTACTCATGTAATAGTCATGGGTCTTAGTTTATTGGATTTAGACTTTCATACAATTTATAAAATCAATAATAAGTATATTGCTTATAGAAAATGTTTATCATTTAAAACCTGCGAGTTCTAGGACATAAAATCCAACAAGAACCAGATTGTGAGGACTATGGATAATTTGAGCCTAAAACCATCGATTTCCAGATGATGGAGTTAGAGGTTGAAAAACCTCGCCCTGTTCTGTCGTCTGGTATATCGTATATTTTTTAGTTTTGTTCTTCTTGTTCTTAAGAGTCAGTTGAGTTAGTTGAGTCAGAGTCTTTGTTTTCTGTAGAGTTAGTCCTAAAGTCTTATTTTTTTTTTTTCGTTTTATAAATACGAAAAATATGAAATTCGACCTGTCTGGTTTTCTTCAAAAGATGAAGAGCCTTATAGCCTTACCGGGCTATATCGACTCATCCAAGAAGGGACCAGAGAAATATGAGAATTTATTTGTGCCTTGACAGGCGACAGGTCACGTTGAGCAATCAATGTTAAAAATTTGTCGTTCTTGGAGGGAGCCAGGTGACAAAATTTACTGCTTTCTTTATTTGTTTTCTAGATTAGGTTTCTTTTTGTTTTTATTTTGTAGGGATGACCTAGAGGAGAGGAGCATCTTTTTTAGGTGAGCCTACGACCACCACCATCCCGTGTGCAACTATGTTTTCAGGGGAGGTGTTTTATTCCCTTGTCTTTATTTTCATTGTGCTTTGATTAGAGATACATTGGGGACAATGTATCATTTTAAAGTTGGGGGTGGTAGTTATATATGCATGTCTGGCAAGTCCTTGAGCACCTGAGCTCGAATTTTGTGGCTAAAATGTTGATATGCTTTTTATGATACATGTATTGTGATGATGACTTTCTATGATAGGATTTAGATAACTCTCTATTCAATCTGATTAGGGCTCACAGAATGTATGCATGATTTTGGGCTAAATTTAAAAAGTTTCTTGATTCCGTTGCATATTTTGAGCATATAGCCATCTTAATTGTGGTTTTGAATGCTTAGGATTGGATTATTTGGTCCATACACTTGTTGTCACTCCAAAAGATCTAGGTGAGAGTTATTAAGTAATTATTTGGTCCATACACTTGTTGTCACTCCAAAAGATCTAGGTGAGAGTTATTAAGTAATTGAAGCTCAACTTAGTAATGCATACTTAGGTTTTTTCCAAACTCTTATATTGTAAAGTAAAAGCCTGTTGTATTCTAATTAAAAGGCAAGCATGTTGTAGAGTAAAAGAAAGTTTGTATGATATTTTTTAAGGGGATTACTCCTCTTTCTTAGGTTATGATTACCCTGGGTGGCTATGACACCTGTAGTTGTCCTCTCAGCTAAAATACCCCGAGGAATGAGTAAGCTTCGATCCCTAGTTAGGAGACATTACTCGTAGTTGGATGATTCACATGACACCCGTGTAGGCACGCCAAAATGAAGGCGATATGACTAGATAAGGTTTCCATTTTCGTGAAAATAAAAGTGAAATAAATAAATAAATAAAATTAGAAGTTCGGTTCCCTTAAGTGTTCCATTGCCACCTTGAGTTTAGGGAGTTTAATACTTGATCCTCTGAGCCAAAGTAGGGGAAAAACGAGTTGAGGGCTGAATAAAACTTTCCCAGGTTAGCAGAGACCTAAATAGGATTGGCTAAGCACACACACACACACGTGGGGGATAGAGAATTAGTTTTAAAATTCTAGATTAAGTGCATGCACTTGAATGACCCTTTTTAAAGAAGATTTTATTATCTTTAGCCTTGAGATCCGAGTAGCTCATTTGCATCATAACTTTCATACTTGAATTTTGTTTTGCCTTGCTCGGGATGAGCAAGAATTAAGTTGGGGGTGTATGTTAGCTCTCAAAGAGAGTAATTATTCTTAGCTTGATTTAGGCTCAGTATTGGATTTTATGTGTTTATTTTCTTATTTTTTAGGTATCATGCACCAAGGAGGTAGAACCAAGAAATTGGAGACAAACGAGGCTGATTTGAAGCAATATGGAGGTGATTTGAGCTGTCAGGCTTCAAAACAGTGAAAATTACGAAATTGCCACTGGACTGTCACAACGTTGCAATGCTAGCTTGACGCTCTACCCTGACGCTCTAAGGTAGAATGTGTAGCGTTGCAACGCTGTTTTACAGTGTCGCGACGTTGCGAACTTTGACGGACGAACACGGTTAGCGTGCGCGCAAGTGAGCGTTGCAACGCTATTTTCAGAGTTGCAACACTGCGATCTTTCCTATAAATACTCCCCTTCATCTTTACATCAGATAATACCGAATTTGGGAAGCCAAATCGAAGGAGGACGAAGTTAATCTTCATTCTTCGTCCATTCCCTTCAATTTTCGGTATATTTAGGTTAGTTTCGCTTTTTATTTTGGGTTGTAATTAATGGAACAAATGTGTATCTCAGATTTGTCTATGAATTGAGAGGTAATCTCTATCTAGTTTCTTTGAGCAAGAACCCTATGTTTAATTTCTTGATGGTTTCTTAATTGATTTAACTGCAATCTTGTGAATTCTTTGGTTGTATTTGTTTTAATCTTAATGGAGTTTTGATAAATTCTTCTGAACAATTAATTTGTTGAAATTCTTGTATGCAAAATCATTCTAGCCTATGCATCATTGATTGATTTAGTTGCACGTATTAGGATTTTATGTTTACGGTCTAGACTTTTTCTGGCCAAACTCATGTATGCCCTAGTATAATCTTTCCAAATAAATCATGCTACAAGATATGGCTTTCTGGCTTGTTGTATGTCTCAACAATTGAACCCTTTCTTAATGCAATTCAATTTTAACTTGTATGTCGCTGAGAAGGAAGAGTTGTAAATTGATTTAGAGCTAATTTGGTTTAATATTAAATTTGGCTAATTGGGCTATTCGAATTTTTAATAGGTTGGGGGATTGATAGATTCGACATAATTAATTGGTGTCTAATGAAAGAAATTGTATAGAACTCACTCTTACTCTAGAAAATTAGATAGACTCCTATCCTAGATTACATTTATCCTTTTATTCTAATTTTGCACATATTATCTATTCCACACCAAAACTCCCATTTATCGCTCTAGTTAGAAAATTAACTTAACGAAACCAATTTTGCTTCTCTGTGGATCGGCTCAAACTTACCACTGTTACTACGTCATTGTAGTAATAGGAGTAGTTAGATATTTACAAATTTCATTTGTTTCAGTTTGGAATCGAATTAGCGACATCGATTCTCAATCCGAACAGAGGCTCATTTTTAGAACTAATCAAAGAATACTCAAAAGAATAAAAAAAACATGCAATGATTACACACCCCCAACTTAAAGATAGAATATTGTCGTCAACGTTTAGAATAAGCAAACGAATTCAAGAAACAGTAAGGAAGGGATGTAGAGAGAAACTTCCCTGGTTTTGTTGTTGATCATTTGTTTATTTGAGAGAGAATTTCCTTCCTTTTGTTTTTTTAATTCTTGAGAGCTCCTTTTTCTTTTATTGAGTAAATCACATACAAAAAAAAGAAAAGAAAAGAATATATTCTATTTATTTGAAATGATAAAAAAAATAAGAAAAATGAGAAATGAGAAAAGAAAGAGTGAAAAAAAATGAAAATGAAAAGAAAGGAAGAGAAAATTTTGTCCTGTTGAAAATTCTTAGTGTCGTTTGCTCGACGTTGGTGAAAAGGAGTGTCAAGTATATAAAGGATTAGCTAAACGCAAGCCCAGTTGGACTTGGTTTACATGCCCATCATTGTAGATTTTGAGTCTGTGCCCATTCACCTTGAATATTTTTTATGTTTTTCAGGGAACATCGAAATCTTCGGTTTTTCTAGTTTTTTCTTCTTGGGTTTTTTTAAACAACTTCCCAAGTTCTTGCTCTTTTTTGGAGAAGGGAGAGCTTTGGGCTCAATCCCTTTTACCTGCATTTTGAAAATGGACCAAACTTTAGAAGTTTTGTTTTTGTTTTTGTTATTACAAATAAATTTTGAATTTGAATTATCAGTCGAAGGTTTTTCATTTATACAAATTTTGTTTTGAAAATTTGAATCTACTTCTGAAGTATTTAAATTTTGACAAAATTTGTTGTTGAATGAATTCAAATGATCATCTTTTGAAGAAGATTCATTCTTTTAAGAAATTTGAGTGAAGAATTAGAAACATGCTTTTTATTTGAACTATCATGGTCACAAGAGTGGATAGATGTATGAGAAGAATTATGAGTAATCAAATAAAAATCATAATGAATGGAAGGGGCTACTAAATAATGAGAACTTTTGTATAACATGGAATCAAGAATGTGATCAATTTCATTATATGTGTCTATGGAGCAAAGAGAATAATATTCCTCTAGAAATCTCATAGCGTTATAAATGTTGAAAGATTTCACCTCTCAGTCAAATTCTACTAACAAAGACCCATTATCTACATCAATTATAGTTTTTGCAATTTTCATGAAGGGTCTACCGAGTAGAATGTTAGAGGAAGAAGTAGAGTATGATTCATCCATTTTTAAAATGTAAAAATCAACAGGAGAGATTAGTTCTCCAACTCTCAACAAAACATCTTCTACAATACCTAGGGGTTGAATATATGACCTATCCACTAGTTGTATGCAAACATTCGTTTTTTGTAGGCCATTCATTTTGAGATCTTCATAGACATGAAAAGGCATGACATTTATTGATGCGCCTAGGTCTAGCATGGCATGAGTGATAATTCTATCTCCTATCTTACAAGGTAGAGTAAACATTCCATGGTTTCTACATTTATGAGTCATGTCCTTTTTTTAACAAAGCAAACACATTTTTGCTAACAATCTCTCTCATCTTCTTTCCTTTTTCTTTTCTTAGTACATAAGTCTTTTAAGAATATTTAGAATACCTAGGTATTTGTTGTATTGCATTAAGAAAAAAAATATTAATTTGTACCTTTTGAATCATTTCAATTAGCTCATGGTCAATATCTTCTACCTTAGGTTTTGATAGTTTACTGGGGAAGGGGGCCTTAGGTACATATGGCTCTACATTAGAGGGAGAGTAGTTATATACCTCAGGGAAGATGAGAGATTCCTCAGATTCATTTACCTTGTTATCGTGATCAATTACCTTTCAAGGCTTCATGGGTGTTGGTTGAACTTGGTTAGCTACTTGAGAAGAAAAAGGAATTTCCTTACCACTTCTTAGAGTGATTGTGCTTCTATTTGCATGCTCCGGTTGAGCGGGGAGCTTTCTTGATGACTTACCCTCAAGTTTGCTTACCACAGTTGCTAGTTGTGTGACTTGTGTGCCCAAGTTGGAAAAGCCTTGTGGGGTTTCTTGTTGAAAAGATTTTGTATCTTGTTGATGTTGTTTTGTTTCTTGTTGAAGTTGTATATTGTCCTTTTGCAAATTTTGTAGTTTCTGTTGAAATTTTAATGAATGGCCAGCAAGAGATTTAACTACATCTTCGAGAGACATACTCGAGGAGCTTGAACAAGATTGGTTTCGATTCTCAAATTGCCCTTCGGATCCCCACTTTAAATTTGGGTGATCTCGCCACCCTTGGTTATAAGTTTGCCCATGGGGGTCGTACTTGCTTTGGAAACCTCCTATTGCATTAACTTGAGGTTGACCTTATGGGCAAGCTTCCGAATCATGTTCAACCACTCCACATGCTCCACATGTTTTAATTTTGGGAAGTCGTCCTTGAGCAACCTGAGTGAAAAGGGAAACTAGATTAGATACTTGAGTTTTCAACTCACTAACCTCTTCAGCTTGAACAACATCATATTCTAGGGTCCTTAATCCAAAGTTCTGTGAATTCTCCTCCATGATTGATATTAGTTAACTAGCTTCAATGGGCATTTTCTCAACTAAAGCTCCACTGACGACTGCATCAATGTTGCTCCTATCAGATGGAAGCAATCCTGAATAGAAATACTAAATAAGATATTGGTCAGAAATTTGAGGTTAGGGAAAGGAAGTACAAAGTTGCTAATACCTTTCTGATGCGTGGAAATGGAGAGTAAATATGCATGCATCTCAACTGCTTAGGTCAAGAGACTCGTCCTAACCATTGGAGCTTTCGGCAATTGATGGCCGCATGTTGGTTGACACGCGCCTAAGACTGCCTTCAGCTCGTGCGACAGATAACCTTTCTATCACAGGGTCAATATTGGCTTTCGGCACATCGCCTACACTTCAAATATTGTTTGCAACTTGGTCGCACAAGCTATAATACGCCCATGATAAAAAGGGTGCCTGTGAAAACACAAAACTCAACAAACTATTAGCTGCCAAGTCCCTGACAACGGTGCCAAAAACTTGATGCGTGGAAAATGGAGAGTAAATATGCATGCATCTTATGATATGTGTTTAAGAGTATATGCGATGAACATGCGTTCCTGCCATAAGTTTTCTTACTCTCTCGCCAAGTATAACGAGATCGCAAGTTTCTCGGGGTGATCCAAGGTCGAACTCAGGGACTTGTAACTAAATGTTTCGAAGCAATGTGTTTGAGGTGATGAATAAAAGAATAAGGAAGTTAAAATACTATGCACTACTCCTACTCTTAACTAAACAGATTGAGGAATGGAAGTGTGACTATGAGAATTGGTAGAGACGCGGCAACTGTTAACGCATAATAAGATGCATGGAAAAATAGATAAAATGGGGAAGATGAATTGTGAAACCCGGATTTCTATTTTTCTTACTTAAGTAGGTGGTTAAGGGAATTACCTAAGTGGAAGTTAAATCTTATATTGAAGTGAAGGAAATTTCTAAGTGTGGTAGAGTAAAGGTTTAAAGAGAAACCTAAGAAATTAGTCAAAGTGAGACTAAGGGGAATAGCGGAAGTGGCATGACCTAGCAGGCAACCGAAGTTGGAACTCACAACGCTACCTGAAGATCTACCGAGGAAGGTAAGTATGAATTTAAGTTATTCTCATTTAGTATTTAAGATATAAATGATTATGTTGTAGATAGTTGGTTCAACATCTAGCTTAGAAGGCTAGGTGAGGTATTGTTGGACAAACTAAGAAAGTTGATATCAGAGTAGCGCAGTGGAAGCGTGGTAATAGACAAGGTTATAAGAGGTTACAACAGTGGTTGTTGTGAAACCTTAAACCAGAGTTAGTTCGAGTAAATTTCGAGGACGAAATTTTCTTAAGGGGTAAGTAAATGTGAAACCCAGATTTCCATTTTCCTTAGTTAAGCAGGTGGTTAAGGGAATTACCTAAGTGGAAGTTAAATCTTATGTTGAAGTGAAGGAAGTTTCTAAGTGTTGAATAGATTTTCCTTGAGTAGTTTTGAGTTAAGCTTTAATTAATGAAATATTGGCTAAGTGTAAGGTCAAAAGGACCCATGTGTAAAGTTTTAGGAGACATTAACGCATAAGTTGAACAAGCAACCATGCGTTTTAAGGTTGGATGCATGATTGGCCGAAGTATTGGTAAGGGGCATTGCCAAGAGTAATCATGCATTGGAAGCCAAGGAGAAAAATGACTAAGTATTTGACAATGCGTTAGTGTGTGTGCCATGCGTTGGCAATTAGATTTTGAGAGGTTATTTGGGAGGTTAGTAGTGCATGCAGCAGCCAAGGTCTTGAAGAGGTTAGAAAACGCATGTGGCAGCCAATGCCTTGGGAGGCTAGAACAACGCATGCAGCGTGATGGATGTGTTGGATGTGTTGGATGCGATGGATGCAATGGATGCGATTGATAAAAACATGCGGCGATGGAGGCAGGCGCGATGGATACGTTAGACGTGAGAGAGTGCGGCCGATCGGTTGCGACTAAAGGATTATATTGGTAGCATGTGGCGATGGAGGAATGGGGCCGAAGGAATGCATTGGTAGTATGCGATGGAGGCATGCAGCCGAAGGAATACATTGGTAGTATGCGATGGCATGCAGCGATGGCTGTGATGGACACGATGGATGTGACAGTGGCATGCGGTGATGCTGCACGATGGATGCGATGGCATGCAGTGATGGATGCGATGGATATGATGGATGTGGCAGCCTTGCTAAGGTATAAGCTATGCGATGTAATGAGCTAAGGTGGACGCATAGTGATTTGCCCTTGTGTTGTTAAGGATTGCGGTAACAAGGTTAATGAGGTGGGTTGCGTTGATCATAAGAGATACATTAGCAAGAACGTGGGTAGTGGTGAGCTATGCCTTGAGGTGTTAAGTTGAGAACCAATTCGACCCAAAAGGTTGCTATGCGTTGGCATTATACGTTGACTATGTGCTATGCGTTGTACATCCAAGGGTAGGTGGACGCATAGGACAAGACTTGAACAAATAGTATGCGTAGAAAGGGTGTTGTTCATTATCCTAGTTGAGCGCATAGGGCAAAGATAAGCCATACGAAAGTGAAGGATATGTGGCCAAGGAAGAGCCTTGCGAGCATATAGTATATGCAACCAAGTTGCGTTAATGGGATGCACAAGATAAGGTTGGATAAACGCATATGAAGTTAGAAGGACGCATATGAAGGATGAACGCGTATGAAGGATGGATGCATTCAAGGATGTCATTGATAACGGGCAGAAATGCACGTTATCATAATGCTAAGTTCTTAAACAATGTTGGATTGCATTGATAGAATATGTTAAATTGTGTCCATTAAGCATAAATTCTATAATATTGTGGTCGCATGCATCCAATGCATTTGAGCACTTGATCTTTATATTTTTGTGCAGAATAATGCATTAACGCAATGCAAAGAATGCGATCATAAGAATACATTGGTCAAGCGCAACTTCACCGTAAGTTGCATTGATCATGCTCGCAAACATCCACCCAAGAAGAATCACCGTAACATGGTGGGCGCATCCGAACGAAAGGACAATTAAGATCAATGGGACAAAAAGCTAACGGCAGTTGGATCCAAATTAAGTTGACAGCCGATAACGGTCACAAAGTACATCTAGCTTTATCGGTGACAATTATCTGGCACGTCAGTCAGGAATTAAAGTTGTCCCATCTGTATAACCAGGAGAGAGAAGCTGCCTTTCACCTTTGATGCCCTATAAATACCAAGTGCATTCTTTAGAGAAGGGGTTAAGAAATCGATTACTTCACATCACTTTACAAGGTCACACCTCTATTCATACTTTTCTTTTCCATTTTACGGCAGAGCTACAGAAGAGTGGTGACGTCGGAGATCGTCCAAGGAAGCTCGAGAGAGAACCTTGGGGCGTAAGAGCAGAGAGCAGGTTGACTCTCGCGAAAGCGAGAATATCTTTAGAGCACGAGTAGAACAGTGTAACGCCTGGTGGCAAGAAATTGCTCCAGACTCTTTACTATACTTGCTTTGTTATTCTGTACTTCCATCTTATAAGTATTCAATGGAGTTCTATTTCTACATCTACTCACTCTCTTAATACGCATGAGTAGCTAAACTAGTTGAATGGGTTTAGAGGAACTAAGCTAACATGATCTAGGAGTTTGCGATTGTCTTGTTTATGTTGTGCAAATTACCCCTTTAGAGTTACTCAAGAGAGAATCTAAAGAAAGAACCTAATGTCTCGAGAGAGCTAGGTTATAATATGGACTCGAAATAGCAAGATTAGGATTGCATAAACAAGAGATAAGGACTTAGAGATAAGCTCTGTTTGTCAACTTGCATCGCATGCATCCTAGGAATAGGAGTGATATTATGTGGTTGCATATTTGTGTGAATTTCATGTTTTCATCGCATAAATAGAGATAGAGGTTTATGTGTAAACCCTGTAGATTTATCGCATGCGTTCTAGCCTTAGAAGCCGTGGCATTCACGCCGGGAGGTGGTTTACTATTGTATGCATGTTGCACGATCGCAAAGCATGAATGCAACCTAGGGAGTGTTAGCCGAAACCCTTCTCAACCTGTTCATAGCATATTCATCGTATTTCCTGTTTTCCAAATCTTTTTGAACTCTGTCGTATTTATTATTATTCATCAACGCAACAACCACCCAACACTTGTTTATTTAACTGGTTACCACAAGTTTTCATAAAAATCTCCAACGCAACTATTTTAACAAGTCCCTGTGTTCGATCCTGGACTTACCAGGAAACTCAGAGGAATTTACACTTGGATTACGCTAGGGAAACTTGAGTGCACAATGCTATCCATTAACACATATCATCCATATTTTCCACACCTTATAAATCTAGGCATCAGTCATCCGAACATGTGGCTTGTTAGGAGGAAACCTTAGGCCTTAAGCAAATGAGGTGGATGCACAAGAAGACATGAAAAATTTAGGACTATGCGTGGGTAAAAGGGGAGCAAGACACCTTGGCTTGTGCTAATGCAAGATTGCATTATTAGTTTAAGGAAAAGACACTTGGACATGCGGCCAAGTAGGAGGTGTCGACCTTAGAGAGATCTTGGACGTCTATAAATAGGGCAAAGGATTTCAAATGAGAACTCAAATTTTCTTCAAAGGACATAAAGAAGAGTGTATTGGGAGGAGACTATGCGTTGGTAGCAAGACCATGCGTTGGTCAAGAGGTTCCAAGAGGGGAGATGTTGTCGGACCAAACGGATAGGAAGTAGCATCAACTTAGGACGAGGAGTTCTCCCAGAATACTCATGCGTTTGGAGTGATTCAAAAGCCATCTGAAAGTTAAAAGAGTCTAGTTTTAATGGTAGGGATACCGAAGAAAAAGTTCCAAGGAATCGGGCTGGACAATGAGGAAAAGACAGAGGGGTCGAGCTGTCGGGTAAGCTGGCCTAGTCTTGATGTTTTGATGTTTCCGGCCAAACCACGAGGAGGTATAAGCTAAGAGTTTGAAGTAAGCTTCCTGAGACATTTTAGAGCATATTTATAGAAGGAAGTATCTCGAGATAAAACCTTAAACTATGAGTAATATGAGATTTAATTTGAATCTAGATCGTAAGGTTCAAAAGGGAGCCCGAGATGACCAAGGAACCTCTAGAGAGAAAGGTTCCTAAACGATCCAGGTGAGTGACTAAAATATTTGACTAAAATATTTACAATGTTTTTAAGAAACCATGTGCTAAAGAAAGATCTTTTAGATAAAAATATGTTTTCTAAGTTTTATTAAAGAAAGTCATTGTATGACTAGTTTTACTTGAAACTCGATACCGAAGGATGGTTCAGAAGGTATCCGAGTAGCTCGATAATGAAGGACACAGTTGAGAAGGTATCTGAGCAGAAGTACCCAAGGCATGGGGTACTGCTATTTCATAAGAATCAATTTTCTTGTCACTCACTGGGCTAGCATGCTCATCCTGTTTTTCAAATGTTTTTCTTCCCAGGTAGCAATA
Source organism: Benincasa hispida (assembly GCF_009727055.1). Lineage (NCBI taxonomy): Eukaryota > Viridiplantae > Streptophyta > Magnoliopsida > Cucurbitales > Cucurbitaceae > Benincasa > Benincasa hispida. The sequence continues at coordinate 54,071,618 of NC_052351.1, forward strand.
GGTGAGGAGTTCCAGGCTGCTACTAAGGTCAAGGTCTGCCACAAGCCACAGTTACACTTCCGGAGGAGTTTACAGTTGTCGTTGTAAACTTTGTAACCAAGTCTTGGATTTGTATAAACATTACATTGTTGTAATAAAATGGGCTTACTTAATCAGTTGGTTGTTGAATTTGTACATTGGTATGAGAGTTATTTCCGCAAGAGTTATTAGGCAGTAAGTGTCAACAAAAGGGTTGATAACTGCTGCAGTCATGTCCTTTTCTAGGCTTAGAGAGTAGTCTGGGACGGGGTGTGACATAAATTCACCGCATCATTAAGCTTGATCGCAAGGGTAATCCTAGATAGCACAAGTTATGCAATCATGCTATACATAAATATACGCATGCGATGCATATGCGAAAAAGTCGAGAGAACTTACTTCTAAGTTTCTATTCTTGCTTATGCACACATAAGACAAGATGACCCCATACCCCCATTCCTATTTCTAGGGCGCATGCGATGTGTAAATAGCAGATAGAACTTATGTCTAAGTTTCTACTCTTGCTTATGCAATCTAATCCGACTCTCTCAAGCCTAGATTCTAATCCGACTCTCTCAAGCCGAGATTCTATCTTTCGACTACTCTTTCCAGTACGTCCAAAGAGTGAATGATAGAAGACAAGATGATCACATAAAGCATGGTTGTGTTGAACATAAGATTATTCCTATCTCTAGGAACATTGCTTACTTTGCTTACTGAGTTCCACTACTTACCCTCTCGAGCAGTTTGTCGCCGCTGATCAGCTCATAGACAAGAATTGCGACCGCTCATAGACAAGCATTGCTACAGACTCACACTAAGTAAAGACGATTAACTCACTATACTCGCGCAATGCACACCTCTTGGTGGATTGCTACATACTTCGTATGTCCATGCCGCATGATTGAGTATGCGATAACTCTTGCAATCTTTGCAATGAAAGTAAGTGATGATAAAGAAAAAGTTAATGAAGATGGAGTCAAAGGAAATAAAGAGATGCATTGATTACAAAATGTATTAATGTCTTAAGCCAAAATGTAATACAATACAGGGATAAGAAGAAAGATGCAGGGCTAGATGTAGGCAATCTCTTGCTTCCATCAGATGTATGTCAAGGCTGTCGGTGGTGCCATGGATGGGCGGTTGAGTAGTCTCTCTCGAGATCTATCTCTGGCAAAGCTCCAGTCGTCACTCAGAATGGGTTGAAGAAATGAAGAACCCTCAAAGAATGTTTTCCCATTCTCTCATCTGTGATCACAAGGATCTGCCTTAAGGAAGAAGCTCAAATGCCTTGAATTTGGGCTCTAAGGCTCTATTTATTGAGCTCAATCACCGACAGCATTAATGGCCCCGCTCTGAATCTCTGCCACTAACGACGTGATGGTCCCGCTCTGAATCTCTGCCACTAACAGCGCGGTAGGTGAAATGTCAACATCACCTTTTTTATACTCCCAAGGTATGGGTTCATGCTCATTTTTGCCGAAGTACCATCTCATTCCACCAGCCTTGCGATCACCCTTCTATCATGGTTATTACTTTGTATCTGCAACATCCATGCGATGAATGCATGCGATCGATAGCCGCAACATCCATGCGATGAACATATGTAATCAATTCCTGTGATAGCTACAAAAATAGACATTTTGACGCAAAATAACGCATAATATTGGGTTAGCAGAGATTTCTCATGTTGATCGACACAAGCTCACTTTTCACACGATTTCTTAGTATAATCGCCGCATATTCTACGTGTTAGCCCTCATAATTCTAAATAAAAGGCTACAATAACTTGTATTTTGACTAGCTATCACACCCCTAAACTTAGAATCATGCTTGTCCTCAAGCATGCCTTATACTTAGGAAATTCAAAATTCACCCTTTAGCTTTACCTTGTGATGACCAGCTTTTCAAAATATAATTCACTCATACCTCTAACCTTGGCAACAATGCTCTCCTCAACTTTGGCTACTTTTTCAAAGAGATCTTTTCTAAGTTTAAATCTGGCAAGCCTCTACTAAAAAACTTTTTACTCATTTCAAGCAACTTTGCTTTTAGCTTTTTACAATGCGTTCATTTAAAACAATTCAAAGCTTTGCAATACATTATTAGAGTGGAGCGTTGAAGTTGGCTACACTCTTCATTTTGGCTTGCCCCTACGAGTGTCATGCGGGCATCCAACTTCGATTGCGTGCCATATTCAACTCAACTCATGTCTTAATTTGGGCTTGCGCCAAATAGAGGAATTGTTCTTATGCATTGATTTTGGTCACCTACTTTCGTTTTGGCTTACCTACACGGGTTTCATGTGATGTATCCAACTATAGGTAAGTGCCTTTCACAACTTTAACTCTTATCAGCTTGGGTTTCCCCTTTGTGCTAACAGTGGAGATTTTATGATGATATAATTTTTTTTTATTTTAACATCGCAATGTGATGGACGCATTTTCCTAGAGCATTACCACCCCCAAACTTAGAAAGTGGCAATGCTCCTGCCGAAAAGCTAAAAACAAACTCGTTCAGGAATGCGGTAAAAGATGTTTGAGCAGAGGTTTGCACATGATAAAACTTAGACTGCAAAACCTTGAAGAAGCTATTAAAGTGAGGTGGGCCTTACGACGTTTAGTTAGTGGATGGAGTGAGTGATAAATATTGCCATGAGTGCTATTCTTTCAATGCAAGGGTAGGCAAGTGGACAAAAGAGGATTTCATAAGGATAATGCATAAAAGATAACAAGAAAAGAACCTTCAAGTAGAATAACACTTGCAACCATACCGTAGAATTCATGTGGTCATAGCCATGTGTTGAATGATGGAGAGGATTCTTCCGTTTAAACTGCACACCGAGGAGAATTATTATTGCATCCACAAGGAGCGAACGCACACCACATCTAAGAAAGCAGCTGCAAATCCAAAATAACAATAATCAAATAAATAAACTAAACTAGGAAAGCAAGGTAAAGATAGAGTAGAAGACGTCCTTGGAGAAATTGGATTGAAGCCACCGCAAGGATTATTCCATGCAGGAGATTGGTCTCAACTGCTTAGGTCAAGAGACTCGTCCTGACCATTGGAGCTTCCGGCAATTGATAGCCGTATGTTGGTTTACACGCGCCTAAGACTGCTTTTAGCTTGTGCCAGATAGCCTTTCTATCGCGGGGTCAATATTGGCTTTTGGCGCATCGCCTACACTTCAAATATTGTTTGCAACTTGGTTGCACAAGCTACAATATGCCCATGATAAAAAAGGATTCCTGTGAAAACACAAAACTCAACAAACTATTAGCTGCCAAGTCCCCGACAATGGTGCCAGAAACTTGATGCGTGGAAAATGGAGAGTAAATATGTGTGCATCTTATGATATGTGTTGATCTCCATGCGTCGATGGTCATGCGTTGGATTAAGAAATATGCAATATGCATTTAAGAGTATATGCGATGGCTATGCGTTCCTGCCACAAGTTTTCTTACTCTCTTGCCAAGTACAACGAGTTCGCAAGTTTCTTGGGGTGATCCGAGGTCGAACTCGGGGACTTAAAACTAAATATTGCAAAGCAATGTGTTTAAGCCGATGAATAAAAGAATGTGGAAGTTAAAAGACTATGCATTACTCCTACTCTTAACTAAACAGATTGAGCAACGAAAGTATGACTATGAGAATTAGAGATGCGGCAATTGTTAACGCATAATAAGATGCATGGAAAAATAGATAAAATGGGGGAGATGAATTCACCGTATCATTAAGCTTGATCGCAAGGGTAATCCCAACTAACACAAGTTATGCGATCATGCTATACACAAATATATGCATGCGATGCATATGTGAAACAGTCGAGACAACTTATTTCTAAGTTTCTATTCTTGCTTATGCACACATAAGACAAGATGACCGCATACCACCATTCCTATTTCTAGGGCACATGCGATATGTAAATAGCAGATAGAACTTATGTCTAAGTTTCTACTCTTGCTTTTGCAATCTAATCCCTCTATCTCAAGCCTAGATTCTAATTCGACTCTCTCAAGCCGAGATTATATCTTTCGACTACTCTCTCGAGTTTGTTCAAAGGGTGAATGATGCATACATAAGACAAGATGATCACATAAAGCATGGTTGTGTTGAACATAATATTATTCCTATCTCTAGGAACACTGCTTACTTTGCTTAGTGAGTTCCACTACTTACCCTCTCGGGTATTTAGTCACCATTGATCAGCTCATAGACAAGCATTGCGACCGCTCATAGACAAGCATTGTTACAGCTTCACACTAAGGAAAGAGAATTAACTCACTATACTAACGCAACGCAAACCTCTCGGTGGTTTGCTACATGCTTCATATGTCTATGACGCATGATTGAGTATGCGATAACTCTTGCAATCTTTACTTAGTTCGTTGCAATGAAAGTAAGGGATGATAAAGAAGAAGTTCATAAAGATGGAGTCGAAGGAAATAAAGAGATGCATTGATTACAAAATGTATTAATGTCTTAAGCAAAAATGTAATACAATATAGAGAAAAGAAGAGAGATGCAAGGCTAGATGTAGGCAATCTCTTGCTTCCATCAGATGTATGTCAAGGCTGTCGGTGGTGCCATGGATGGGCAGCTGAGTAGTCTCTCTCGAGATCTATCTTCGACAAAGCTCCGGTCTTCACTCCGAATGGGTTGAAGAAATGAAGAACTCTCAAAGAATCTCGTCTCCAGCTCTTATCTATGATCACAAGGATCTGCCTTAAGCCAGAAGTTCGGATGCCTTGAATTTGGGCTCTAAGGCTCTATTTATAAAGCTCAATTGGCGACAACATTAATGGTCCTGCTCTGAATCTCTGCCACTAATGGCGTGATGGTCCCGCTCTGAATCTCTGCCACTAACGGTGCGGTAGGTAAAATGTCAACATCACCTTTTTTATACTCCCAAGTTATGCGTTCATGCTCGTTTTTGTCGAAGTACCATCACATTCCACCAACCTTGAGATCACCCTTCTATCATGGTTATTACTTTGTAGCCACAACATCCATGCGATTGATAGCTGCAACATCCATGCGATGAACGCATGTGATTGATAGCCGCAACATCCATGCAATAAACGTATGCGATCGATTCCTACGATAGCTACAAAAATAGAATTTTGATGCAGAATAATGCATAATATTGGGTTAGCAGAGATTTCCCATGCTGATCGACGCAAGCTCACTTTTCACATGAATTCTTAGTATAATCACCACATATTCTACTTGTTAGCCCTCATATTTCTAAATAAAAGACTACAATAACTTGTATTTCTACCAGCTATCACTTTCCCAATACTCATATAAGGACTCTCTACCAATTAATTTATACCATATATTTCTTTTCTAATATTATTAGCCTTAAATGTAGGGAAAACATTTTCTAAAATATTTTTCTTAAGACCATTCCACGTGGTGATCGATCCGTCCGGCAAGTAGTACAACCAATCCTTAGCCATAACCTTCATGGAGAAGGGGAAGGCCCTAAGATTAATTTGTCCTTGTGTTACCCTATGTGGGAGCATATCGTCACATACCAAATGAAATTCTTTCATGTGTTTGTGTGGGTCCTCACCTGGATTACCTCAAAAAGTGGGTAAAACATTAACCAAATCGGGTTTCAATTCAAATAGTATCGTAGTCTCCGAGTACACTATACATAACGATTGTTGATTGTAATCCGGTTTGGCAAGCTCTCTTAGCATTTGCTCCCTTGCTTCACCCATAGTATTTGTTTGTATTGGTTCATCAGTCTCCTTTCCTTACGGTCGATATCTACAACAAAATCACAAAGTATACTCCAAGAGGAGCGGGTCATGCACAAAAAGATAGTTCAATGAAACTAACTATTTTTTATTTATTTTTCTAAAATAAAGGAGTTTAATGATTTTTAAAGGCCAATTGCGCAGTTCTTCTGCAACGATGCCAATTTTTTTGTTCTAAAATAGGTGTCATAAATTCTATCTTACGCAAAACAAATTAAATTTATAATACTCTTACTACAACTAGAACTAACACGTAGTAATAATGGAGTAAGTGTCACATCCCCTCCCAGCTTACCCTTGAAAACTGAAAGGGGACATGATGACAGCAGTTACTGACCTACTTGCCTTGCCAACATTTACTGCCTAACTTAAGTAAAACATGTTTAAAACCTTAATATGAAAATACGACTTAGTAGTTAAAAAAAAAAAAAAAAACTATGAATTTAACCAGCAAAACAACTTAAATAGAATTCTGAAACAACGACAAACATATGTCCAACAAACAGCACAACAATAAAAACATGGGTCCCAAAATAAAACCCACAAGTCCTAGATTCTCTCAAAACATGTATACATCAAAACAAGCTTAACCTAGGCTTCTTCCTTCCTAACCAAGCTTTGAGTGGCAAACAGTAGTTGGTTCAACCGCGAGGAATCTGACTGTTATCTGAGAAAGAGGAAAACATTTGAAACAGTGAGATGATTGCCCAATGAGTGACTCATAGAAAAACAGTTCGTCTTAGGCCTTTCATACACATATTATTTAAAACATATAAACATGCTGGAAATAATCTCAAGAAACTTACATGGTATCTTACATTAATCATAGCATCATAATCAAACATACTATCAAAACCTTAGTTGAGAACGAGCGTTCGTCGCTCAAGCTCCCAACGTCCATTCATGGCCGGGAGACCCATACTTCAGTCCCATTATAATGACTGTGGAAAGGAGACCCATACTTCAGCCTCTCATATAGGACTACCTACATGCATGTGGAGTATACTAAGTACCCTCAACACCTTATGTTCTTCCTCGAATACCTTCTATACCTTCGGCATTCGATTTGTTAGAATCGTACCATTCATAGAAGAGTTGAGTACAATAAGCTTTAGGCATAGCACTTACCTAGCTTTCACCATAAAATCATTATCACAATTCAACACGTATGATTCATGAATTATAAACATGTAGTTTTGCAATACTTTAGCATTCAACCTTGACATGCACTAGAATTAGTAAGACTTATTTAAAATAGCTTAAAACATCATGCTTAAGAAATGCCATGAAACCTTTTAAATCATAAGTATAGACTTTAGTTGTTTGGAAAACCCATAACCCTAGCATGAAATTCAATTGGAAAGCTTGCTCCTTTTATACATATATTTTTTAAGATATTTAGTCATTCATAGTTATTTAGGCTTCTTTTTTCTTAGGCTTGGTAGGCCTCTCCAATGGATGTCGCTCCTACATATAAGAATAAGAATTTTAGTCACTACTTTGGTCCCCCTTTTGAGACCTCTTTTAAACCAAGCTCATACTTAGCAAGAAATTGCCTGTTCGTCCAAAATTTCCAGATTCAGCTTCCAACATCAATGACATGAAAACCATGATTCATTTTTAGAAAGTTCCTTTTTCAAACATGCTCATAATTTTGTTAACAATGTTATCTCAAAATTTTATCGTGAAAATTTTTGTGGTTTGACCTGGGCCTTTAAATATTTCCCAATGGCCCTAAACCAGAGCATCCTGCTTGATCAAAGATTCTAGGTTTAACTTCCAAACTATGTAACTCAAAACCTAGACCTTATCTTGCAAAAGTTCCTTCTACAAACTTGCTTGAAATGGTGATAACAAGAATACCTTAAACTTTCAGCTTGAAAATCTAATTGGTTCAGCCTAGATCTAATTCTTCGTCGAGTGCCCAAAAATGCCCAACAATGAACCTTCACATTCTCCTTCCTTTTCCAGCCCTCTTTCCAATGAGAACTCCTTTCCAAAGCTTGATTTCGAGAACTAGATTCATAGAGCTTTCCAATAGTACCAAGATCATCTAAGGGAATCATCCAAAACAAATTCTTGAAGTTCACTTCCCTTTTTATACTACTGTCCAACACTTTTGTATGAAATCTTCTTAAGCCACCTCACCCACTAGTGGAGATTAAGGGCCCAGATTAAGCTATCTTTCCAGATAACTAAAAGAAAAGTTTAAAACTGAGTGTTTCAAGCAAACTCGATCCTCGATGTAAAAACTCGATGGAGAAGGTCATTGCTCGATGAAAATTTTGATGGTTCTCTATTGAATACTCGATGGGAAGGACTCGATGCTTTATGGGATGCTCGGTGCTCGACGGCTTCCTCGATGCACACTCCATCTTCGATCACTTATACTCAATGCGCAATCCTTCCTCGATTATCATGCTCGATGCTCGATCCTTTCTCGAACCTCATACTCAATGCTTGGCGGCATTTGCTTGATGTCTGCCTTATGCTTACTCGATGCTCAACCACCACTCTTCACGACTAACACTTAGCCATAAATTCTTTTTAAGGCTAGACTAATAAGTATCCGAGAGCAAAGTTTCTCATACTTGGACATTTTTCCTTCTTCAAACTTATCCTTCACCTTAAAACCCACAATTCCCTTCTAACTTAAATATTTAACCCCATTACTTTGCTTAACTCAAACAATAAACATAATTAAAAAAGGACAGTAAGGTGCGGGTTTTATAATAAGAGGTCGATCCCAAAAGAACCTCTATTAATTGGCCTAAAATAGACTAATTCATAAATGCAAAAGATTAAATGGTAAGGAGGGGAGGGGTCGGTCATGTAGAGGGTTGTTTGTTTTCAAGAACTAGAAACTAACTAAGTGAAAAAGCAAGAATTTATATAGGAACTTTAGTAATGAGATGAGTAAGAGAGATTATGAGATAAAATTCCATTGAAATGAAATTTTGGAATTTTATGTAAACTAGACAATTCTATCATTGATTTAACAAAGAGACATGCAATTAGATTATTCAATAGTTCATTAAGAATAAATTCCTACTATTCTAATTAGCTAATTTGGCAATTAACCCTAATCTAGGTCTTAATTGCTTCCTAAAGACATTTCATGATTAATCTCTAAATTATATCAAACTCATGGGTTTTCTTAACTATTCGAATCTTGAAATTAAAAGATAGAAAATTAAAAATTGATTGCATGATTGTTTTGAATTAATAGGTTCTTTAAAAAAAAAGAGGAAAAGAAGTCCACATTTTCTATTAAGACTACTAATTCTTGCAACCATAATAACAATTTTTTTATAGAACTATGTAATCTTTTAATACAAAAATTGATTAATCTCGAGTCGTCAATTCAATCTTAATCAATTTTATTATAAATCTCAGCAAGAACATTCAAAAGAAAGTAATTACATGAAAGAATATTTAAGGAAAAGTCCCAAGAAAGTGCCAATCTGCACAATGCCCAAGAAAAAGGATTACCTACTCATGGATGATGAAATTCTTCAACAATTCGTTGATAGTTGCATATTTGGTACAAGGATTGAATACAAATTGGTTGAATCTCTAAAAAATTTACAGGAATAGCTCTATAAATTCAAAGTCTCTCTCTAAAAGTTTAAGTTTTTCTTCCCTCTCCTCTGCTAAAAAATGAAACAACAAAATTTATACCAGCAGGCATAGTGTCGCAACACCAAGTTCTGCGTTGCAACGTTAAATCATAGAAAATCAAAGAACCATCAGGCTAATGTTACAATGTTGCACAGTCGCTTGGTTGTGCAAGGCGCACGCGAAATGAATCACGTCAAAATCTGGAGTTTTGCAACGTTGTGGGCAGCATTGTAATGCTGCCCTGTTTTGTACCAGAAGTGAGCGTTCTATCTTCAAATGTCGCCTGACGCTTCTCCTAAGGTCGTGACACTAAAACTCGATGGTAATACTCGATACTCGATAGCATTTACTCGATGGCATTTTGGTAATTACTCGATGGTACTTGATGCTTGATGGCATTTACTCGATGCTCGATGGCATTTAGGTAATTTTCTGATTCTCTTCAATCTGTTAATTTTCTAGATCATTTTGATATCCTTTTGGCCCAATTTTCTTGTAATGACTCCTAAACGTCTCGGGGAACGTTTTACCTACAAAATTAGCATTAAAAGCAAATAATCAACACAATTTTGGGGGTATTAGTTTAGAAAATATATATGCTTTAAAAACCCAACACTTTTTTAGCCACATCTGGTTCAGTTCAGCTCAATTGGACCTGTGGTGGCCTGTTCGGGTGGTTTGGGTCCGATTCGGTTTGAGCCGAGTGATCCAGACCTCTTTTGAAGCTGTTTTTGGATTTTTTTTATTTTTTTTTTTTTGTAATAATTAGTTATTTTGCTTGTTTAGGATGCCAAATTTGAACCATATTGGTGTTAATAAAGTGGTTTATGCATGCGATGTATGTTATATTTAAATTTAACATGTCTGTGCATATAGTATGCCATTTAGATTTAAAATCCCAGCATAGGAAAGCATGCTACATGTATAATATTATGTTATAAGTTAGTTATAGTAGGCATTTTTTGGGTTTCTTAAAATTAATATAAGTGTTGTGTTCATTTTGAATGCCTTTGATATATGTTATGGATGGATAACATGTCAACTGTTTCATAATTTGTTATAAAATCGCATTAGATATTAAAATCCATAACAAAGATTATCAACATGCTCACTTTGGTTAACAAATTGTTTTAAATAGTTAAAATAGGTCCTTATATTATAAATTTTGGTTACAAACTCAATCGGTTTATAATCCTGTCTAGGGCTAGAGGTATTTAAGTTTGACAGTTTACGTAACACCTCCTACCTAGGGATTATGATCAAAATGTTGAGCATTGTTAACTGGTTTTATGACCTTGCATGAGCGGTGTGATGTTTAAAATTGGTTTAACACCTAGACATCATAGGATAAAATCCAAATATAATTGTTATACTTGGATAAAAACATATAGACCTAGGTTGTTTAAAATTAGCCGGAATATACCTAACTAATAGAAGACCTAAACATTTAGAACACTTCAGTAAGAGATTAACAATATATATGATATATTGTTTTTAGCTCTCACGTCCCCAAGAGTTCACCCCGTGTGATCCATGCTCGGCTTCGTGTCACTTTTACCGCGACTGCTCCATCCGAAATTTTTTTGCATGGGTAGATAACAAGGTGAATGGGAAAAGTAGTTGATAGTAAGTGGGTGAAGAAAATGTGTCATCATATCCTACGGTCTCCTCCATTAGTTTTAACCGTGAGATTCCTATGTTGTGCTTGCTGTTGTTTTTAGGCGACACTAGCTAGTCGTTAATCGTGGCGATCGCTTCGGAGGGTTGTAACATAGGATTCAAGACAACCCAAGCTTTAGAAATGAATAAGATTTTATAGTTCCATCTTGAACGTTGTCTTCCAGTTCTGGGGAATGTTCATACCATTCCATAAGTTCTGAAAATGACAGGTCACACTTACAAGAGTTGCTAAATATTAGTAAAGTTCTTAACCGAAAACGGTAATCGAACAACTATAAGAATAAGAGTTATTCAGGATATACTATTTGGTCAAGATTTTCTTGCCTCAGTGAAAGAATATTTGACCTCCCTTGGGTAGCATCTATTCTAACTCACTAAAGTATTGTTGTAAATAAATAAAGAAATATGGGTACTTTATTTATTTTTGCTAAAATTGGATATAAATACATAAATGTAATAGAATTTGTTTATTTTTCCGCAATGTCCGACTTGATTATACAACTTCTTGCTTCTGACAAATTCAATTGAGAAGGTTACTCAAATTGGAAATCGAATATAAATAAAATATTAGTGGTTTACTGAAGCATTGTATCAACAGCAGTGGAAGCACAAGGATCATCTAAGAACTCAAATTCACTAATTTTGGCAAAATATAAAGCATGCTTTTGTAGAAAAAGGTGAGTTTTTAAGATATACCTCTTGTAGAACTTCTTCAAAGCTCCTTCACCAGCTGCTATCTTCTCCAAATCTTGTTGTAGACCACCTCAAGATCTTCCCCATTATTCTCTTAGTGCTCTAGATTGAGTTGTGGGAGTCAAAACAAGCTTGAATCAAGGGTAGATGGAGAAATGCTCACTATAGAAAATCAGCCGAAGAACTCTTTCTTCAAACCAAAATTTCTCTCAAAATCTCTATAGATTGCATGCCCGATTTTCACTCCAATCTCTTCATTATATTGCACATGAGTTGCAAAGAGAAGAGTTTCATGAGTTGCAGCTCATGCTTGGAGAAGACAAGGCAAAGATAATGCTATTTGAGTGAGCTACTTGGTGATGGATAATGGAAAAACCATTTTTTCCATTTTGTATGTTTTTGGTTTTTAATTTTCCAATTTTATCTAAAAATTAAATTTTGATTCTATATAATCTATTTTGGTTTTAAAAAATGAAAAAATCAATTAATTTCAAAGATTAATTATTAATTACAACTTAATTAATTTAATAACAAATATTAAATTAATTTTAACACATATCCATGTTTATATATTTAAATCATATTTAAATATATAAATTCTCCTATTCCGTTTAATTATAAAATTAAACATATAATTATATCTCATATAATTACTAATTCTCTTAATTCTAATTTGAAAGTTTCAAATTAACTTATCACGCTATTCTAGAGTTAGTCCGTTACGAGCAAGTAGGGGGACCTCGTAGACCTACAGATCATGGGCTCCAACAATCGGACATTAATTCCCTAAACTCATTAGACTAAATTAATCTACATTCGTTAACTAATAGGTCACCCCACTAAAGCCAATTGGTGCACTCCCCTCACTGTAGATGTATTATGTCCACCCGATTTAACCATAATCAGCAAGTCAACCCTTCAATGGTTGTTTGTAATAACGGTTGGGTCAAATATCTATTTTAGCCCCGAGATTACGTCTTATTCCTCAAGTCCCTACTAATCCTCTAATGAATAACTGGTTTGTGATCCAATCAATGAACCAAACTCTCTCAGCCAGGTGAAAGGGTGGGCCCCTTGTTCAAGACCTAGATTCAGTACTTGAGAGAACAACCTTTCTTCTATCCCTAAATCGGGTAGGCATGAACTCCATCTTGCACCCTATGTCCTTAGCTATCTATCCGGTCTTACCCCTGAAATAGGAGTCTTATTGAGCCGGCGCTATTAAGCCAACCCTCAACTATGCAAATATAAGGGCAATCCCGAATAAATAGGAGTTCATAGTTAGCCAGGATTAAGATCGAGTTACCTAGGCCATCTAGGTTAAATAGTCAGTCTTAAACAGTAAACAACATTATAAAGTAAGAGTGACTTATTTCTTTGTCCTGATCTTATGCAAACTCATTGCATAGGACGCTCAACTCCTCATGTCATAACATGTACAAATTAGGATCACATCGTATGTAGCAATTTACAACTCTTTGTAACAACTACAGAGTAGGCCGCATCCAATGGTGTTATCGGAATAAGGTACTCAACCACATTCATGTACCATAGATAATTTTGGCTATTTACTTGAACCTGATCCACTCTTATGTCTCCACATAAAGTTCAAGTACTCATACAATAGTCATGGGTCTTAGTTTATTGGATTTAGAATTTCATACAAATTATGAGATCAATAGCAAGTATATTGATAATAGAAAATGTTTATTATTTTACAAAATGCGAGTTTTTAGGACATAAAACCCAACAATACTCCCACTTGGACTAAAACTCTAGTGGATCAATATATACAAATATATACAATGTTAAGTTTACATGGAGAGAATAAAAAAGTACAAATACAATAAACTAGGGCATTAGAATACCCATAAATTCTCCCACTTGCCCTAATGATACAATACTCGTAGACCTAGTCCTACTAGGTGACCCTCGAACACTTTAGCTGAGGGGGCTTCGTAAATGGACCAGCTAAGTTGTCTTGGGAAACAATCTGAGTGACAATGACGTCTCCTCTGTGTACAATCTCCCTAATGAAATGGTACTTCCATTCGATATGTTTTCCCCTCTTATGGCTTCGTTGTTCCTTTGAATTTACAACTGCTCCTCTGTTGTCACAATATAGAGTGAAAGGCAGGTGCATATTAGGAACTACTTCTAGATCCATTAAGAACTTTCTGAGCCATACTGTTTCTTTTTTTGTTTCTCTTGCAGCTACATACTCAGCTTCCATTGTGGAGTCCGCAATACAACTCTATTTGATGGTTCTCTTCACAACTGCTCCTCCATTATGAGTAAATACTGACCCCGAAGTTGATTTCCTCAAATCAATATCCGTCTGAAAGTCAAAATCAGTGTATCCAGTAAGGATCAGATCCTTAGGACCATACACGAGCATATAATCTCTCGTTCTCCGAAAATACTTGAGAATGTTTTTAACAGCTGTCCAATGGTCATGAGCACATATTGGGACGAGTAAACAACATTGTATACATCAAACTCCCAACTGCAGATGCATATGGAATTCGATTCATCTCCTAAACTTCTTGAGGTGTCTTAGGACTCTGTTTCTTAGATAGGTGAATTCCATGCTTGAAAGGTAAAGACCCTTTTTTGGAATTTTGCATTTTATACTTGGGCAACATCTTGTCTATATAAGATGCTTGAGATAAAGCTAATTTTTGTTCTTGCAATTCCGAACTATTTGGATTCCAAAAACATGTTGTGCTTCTCCCAAATCTTTCATTTGGAATTAGGAAGTCAATCATCTCTTAACTTCAGCTATATATTCTAATTCATCCCAATTGAGTAGAATATCATCAACATACAATACCAGAAAAGCGACAGTTTTTCTGACGATTTTCTTGTAGACACAGGGTTCATCAATATTTTGTTTAAAGCCAAAAGATTTGATTGCAGCATTAAATCTCATATTCCAAGATCCTGAAGCTTGTTTTAATCCATAAATAGATCAATTAAGCTTGCAAACCTTTTGCTCTTGACCCTGCTGTATAAACCCTTCTGGTTGAGACATATAGATACTCTCTTCAAGATAGCCATTCAGAAAAGTTGTCTTGACATCCATTTTCCATATTTCATAATCATAAAATGTGGCTATGGACAAAAGTATTCTAATTGACTTTATGATGGCAACTGGAGAGAAGGTTTCTTCATAATCTACCCCCTCTCTTTGGGTAAACTCTTTTGCCACAAGTCTAGCTTTGTAGGTCCGTACCTTACCAGCTTGATCTCATTTTCTCTTGTAGATCCATTTGCAACCGATGGGTTTTACCCCTTCAGTTTGATCTACAAGATCCCATATAGAATTGAAATACATAGATTCCATTTCAAGTTCCATGGCTTTAATTAATTGGTCATTGTCCACATCATTCATTGCTTGGTTAAAAGACAATGGATCCTCTAAACCATCATCTGGTATGATGACTTGAGCTTCAGTTAAACCCATGTACTGGTCAGGCTGTTGTATAACCTCCCACTATGACGAGGCATTCTCAGCTCTTGAAAAGGATGTGAAGTATCAGTTTCATCAACAACTCTTGTTGATGAATCTGCTCTAGCAACAACTCTTATTGAAGGACCTACTCGATCAACAACTCTTGTTGATACGTTTGTCGTTTCTCTGGACATTTCTTCTATTACCAGCTTACTGCGAGATTGATGGTTCTTTATATAATCTTCTTCCAGGAAGGTTGCATTTATCGACACAAACACTTTATCTTCCTGGGGATCATAATAGAGACCACCTTTACTTTATTTGGGTAGCCTTCAAATAGGCATACTTTTGAACAGTGTTCCAACATTTTAGGATTTTGCACCAACACATGTACTGGACAACTCCAAATTCTGAAGTGATATAAATTTCCTTTACGTCCTCTCCAGAGCTTGTACGGTGTTTCAGAAACACTTTTTGAGGGAACCATGTTCAAAATATACACTGCAGTCCCAACTGCGTGTCCCACAAAAAGAATTTGGTAACTAAGCATAACTCATCATGGAATGAACCATGTCCAACAAGGTTCTGTTTCTCCTTTATGCTATACTGTTCTGCTGAGGTGTACCAGGGGCTGTGAGTTGAGACTGAATTCCATGTTCTATCAAATAGTTCTGGAATTCTATGTTCATATACTCACCATCTCGATCTGATTGAAGTGTTTTAATCTTTCCACCTAATTGGTTCGCAGCCTCAACCTTATACTCGTTGAACTTTTCAAAAGTTTCAAACTTTTGGTGCATTAGGTAAATATGCCCATACCTTGAATAATCATCTATAAAACTGATGAAATATTCAAACCCTCCCTTGCTCTAACATTTAAAGGCCCATAAAGGTCTAAGTGAATCAGCTCTAAGGTTTCTTTGGCTCTAAGACCTTTTCCAATAAAAGATCTTTGTCATATTACCCTCAAGACAGAACTCACATGGTGGTAATGAACTATCTTCTTACTTGTTTAAAAGACCGTTCTTAACCAATCTCTCAATCCTGTTGAGATTTATGTGACCCAATCTAAAGTGCCAAAGATAGGCATTTCGAGAAATCTTCCTTTTCTTAAGAGTCCCAGCAGTTTTAAACATCTCTATGTTCAAAACAGCTTTGACCTTAGTTGGTTTTAACATGTACAAGTTATTTTCTAATTTTGCAGAGCAAATTTGTTTATTTCCCATTTTGATGAACACTTCACCATTTACGAAATAAACATTATAATTTTGTTCTAGAAAACAGGAGACAGATATTAGATTCCTTTTCATAGAAGGAATATAATATACATTTTTCAAATAAATGTACTTATCTCCTATAAATAACTTTATATCTCCCACTGTTTTGGTTGAAACATTCTCCCCGATCCCTACCTTAAAGATTGTTTCACCTTCTATCAACTGTCTCTAGAAACTTGTTTCTTGTCAGGTAGTACATACATGATTAGCGGCACCTAAATCAATTGTCCAAATTTTATCGTTTTCCACTAAACATGCTTCGATAACAAGTAAATCATATTTATATTATTGTTAGAATTCGGCATTCTCATCTACAAAATTCATAATTTCAAATGAGTTGGGAGATAGATGACAATCCTCTATTAAAACTCTTTTGGTATAATCAACCGCTAGTAATTTGTTTGTTGATTTGATTTTACTGTTATGTACATCGAAAGCGAGTATTACAAAAGAATGTGACATGCTGTCAAAATTCAACAAATTCTAATTAGCAAATTGTAACTAAATCCAAAGTAAAGTTTTAGCAAAAAGTAATAATGTACCCATAACCATAATTTATTTGCAACGATATTTTAGTGAGTCAGAATATTTGCTACTAAGGGGTAGTCATATACTCCTTCACTAAAACAAACAATTTTGACCAAACACTATCTCTGGAATAACTCTTATTCCTATTTCTCTGAAAAAACCCTTATTCCTATAGTCGTTTGGTTATCATTTTCGGTCAGGATCTTTACTAACAACTTAGTAATTCTTGTAAGTGTGACCCGCCATTTTCAAATCCTATAGGATGGTATGAATTTACCTTCGAAATAGAAGATAACATCCAAGACAGAACTATAAGACCCTATTCATTTTACTAAAGCATGTGTTGTTCCGAATCCTGTGTTACAACCCTCCAAGGGGATGGCCATCGCAAAACGACTAGCAAAGGCCACCTAAAGCAAACCAGCAGGCGCAACATAGGAATCTCACGGTTCAGACTAATGGAGGAGACTGTAGGATATATTGACACATATCCTTCACCCACCAACTATTAACTACTTCCTCCGTTTACCTTGATATTGACTCATACAAAACACTTTCCGAATGAAGGCCATTTCCAGGGTAACACGAAGCATCATATGAATCTCACGGGGTAAACTATATGGAGACGTGGCAGTTGAAATCTATATATCGTATAATAGACTTATGTTTGAACAACTTTCTTTTATTCATCAAAATCTAGATTTAAGCTCAAAAATACTTTCCGAATGGAGGTCACTTCCAGGGTGACACGAAGTACCGCTTAAATCTGGATTGTAAACTCTTAGAGACGTGAGAGCTAAACTAACGTATCGTATATGTTATTAATCTCCCACTGAAGTTTTCTCATAACTTTATCATATAAAAGTTATTAAACTGCCACTGAAGTGTTCTATTTTGGGTAGGTTTATACTTAGGTTCTTTTCGGCTAATAAAACAACCGTAAGTCTATGTGGTTTATCCAAGTATAAATCTTATAATTGGATTTTAACCTATGATGTCTAGGTGATAAACCATTTTATTACCTCACATCACTCATGTATGCTCATAAAACCGATTACCAACGCTCAATTATTCCGCCATAATCCCCAGGTAGGAGGTGTTCCGTAACCCATCAACTTAAGTACCCCCAGGCTTAGACAGGATTATATATCGGTTGAGTTTGTAACCTTGGTTTTATAAGTTTTAACAATTAAAAAAGGTGGTCAACCTACGTGAGCATGCAGCTATTGTTTATGGATTTTAAATGTCTAACCCAATTTTATAACAACTTATCAAACTTTAGACATGCTATACATCCATAACATATATGAGTCATTCAACATTTAATATAACATTTATATTAAATACAACGAACCTTAACATGCATACTATATATTATAACAATTATAACATATTTTTAATGCATGTAACATGCTTCCTATGGTGGGATTTTAAATCTAAATGACATACTATATGCACATACGAGATTTATTTAATTATAACATACATCAAATGCATAAATAATTAAACACAGACTGATATGGTTTTAGTTTTGCCAAAAAAACAAGCAAATAGAAGCCTAACTATTACAAATTCGCTTCAAAACTGACTTTGAACTGCTCAAACTGCTCCAAACTAAACCCAAACATCTTGAACCGGACTGGATGAGTCTGAATTGGACCATTAAAGTCTGAACCAAACCAGCCAAAAAAATTTTAAGGCTAAACCGGGTTGAACCTTGAGAAAAGTCAGTCGAACCGGCTACTCTCGATCCAACTCAAAATCTTGCAAAGGCCAATCGTATAGTGATGAACATTATCATCTTGCTCCATCGCCTTGTGTTGTTGAAGTACTACACGATCGCTTAGTGTTTGCCTCAACTAAATGATCATTTAGCTTTATCACATAAAGCTACACCATCGCTTAGTGTCTGCCTCAACTAAACGATCGTTTAGTTTTATCGCATAAAGCTACATGATCGCTTAGTGTCTACTGAAGCTAAACGATTGTATAGAACTACATTGTCGGTCAAACTCCATCGCATAACCATCGCTTAGTTCTATCGCATAGAACCAAACGATCGCTTATCACCCTCGTCTAGAACTTCACGTCATCGTTTAGTATCTGTCATAGCTAAACGATCACTTAGCTCTATTGTATAGAACATAATCGCGTTGTTCAGCATCGTAGGTAAGCGATTATTTAGTTCCATCGCATAGAAACTTCAACGCATCGTTTAGCACTTCGTCTACACGATCGCTTAGCTCTGCTTCTAAACGATCGCTTAGTGTTATCGTATAGCAAATTGAACGCATCGTTTAGCTGCTGCAAGTACATGATCGTTTGGCGTTCAACATCACAATGATCAGTGCCCATTGCTATATGATCATCCAGCTTTTCTTCACATCGTGTAGCGTCTGGAGCTAGACGATCGTTTAGCAACTGGAACCTCAACAACGATTCTGAGCAGAAGCTAAAAAACTGGAACAGCAGCTCGCCCTCTTCGCTTGTCTCTTCAAATAGATCTTAATTTCGACTCTAATGACTACAAATAAATTACTGACACTTGCTAACACAAAAGCTCATCAAACAAGAGCCAATTAAAAATTAAATGAGACATTAAGAGAATTTAAAGAGCAAAACTCAGAAAACCATATCAGTGTACCAGTTTCATATTTTCTCATATAAAAACACCACCAAACCAAAATTAAACCGAATTGAATGCTTATTTGATGCTCAAATACCAATTGAAGGATTGTATCAATAGCAGCGGAAAGAACAAGGATCATCTAAGCACTCCAATCATGATTTGACAACAAATATTAAAGCTTTTGCAGACAAAATGAGGCAAGACAACCTCGTAGAACCCAAAGCTCCCACAGCACACCAAACGGGGAGACCACCCAAGACCCCACACGCCGTGGGAATTGTGGGACAAAACAAGGAGAACAGGGAGAAGGAGAAACCACAGAGAAAATCGCAGAAGAACACTCAAACATAACCGCAAAAGTCGGCAGAGATGCAGCCCGAGGTTCACTCCAATCGCCAGAGGGTTGCAGACAACATGCAAAGAGAGAGGGTCATGAGGGTGCATCTCAGCGGGAGAAGACAAGGCAAAGAGTAATGCAAGGTTGAGTGAGCGATCGTGTGTTGAGGGAAAAGGGAAAAACCGGGGTGGGCCAGGGCGGGGGGGTGGGGTGGGACGAGAGCCAGTGGGAGCGAAAAAAGCAAAGGGGGCAAGGGAGGAAACAGGGGAAAGGAAAAAAAGGAAGAAGGGCAGAAAGTAAGGAGGAAAGAAAACGGAAGGAAGGAATAGGCGAAAGAGGAAAGGAAGGGGAACACAGAGCCAAGGAGGTAAAGAGAGAAAGGCGACGAGGCCGAGGGGCAAGGCGAAAATAAACAGGAGAAGGAGAGCGCAGAGAATGGACGAAGGCCCGGAAGGCGAAGGGGAACGGGGCAAAGGAAGGACACGCTATGCTAGAGCTAGTCCGTTATGAGCTAATAGGGGGACCTAGCGGACCTACGGATCACGGGCTCCAACGATTCGAGATTAATTGGCTAAACTCATTATACCAACAATGGGCTTTAGTGGGTCACTCCACTAAAGCCCATAGTTGTACTCCCCTCACTGTAGATATATTATGTTCACATGATTTAACCACAATCAGCCAGTCGACCCTTCACAGATTGTTTATAATAACGGCTTGGTCAAATGTCTGTTATACCCTCGAGATTACATCTTATTCATCAAGTTTCTACTGATCCTTTAATGAACAACTGGTTTGTGATCCAATCACTAACCAAACTCTCTCAGCCCGGTGAGAGGGTGGGGCCCCTTGTTCAAGACCTGGATTCAGTACTTGAGAGAATAACCTTTCTTCTATCCCTAAATCAGATTAAGATGTAAGGGCCATCCCAAATAAACAGGAGTTCATAGTTAGCTTTGGATTAAGATCGAGTTACCTTGGTCATTTAGGTGAAATAGTCAATCTTAAACAGTAAACAGTGTTATACAGTAAGAGTGACTTATTTCTTGGTCCTGATCTTATGGAAACTCATTGCATAGGTTGCCCTCACTCCTCATGTCATAACATATACGAATTAGGATCACATCGTATGTAGCATTTTACAACTCTTTGTAACAACTACAGAATAGGCCGCATCTAATGGTGTTACCAGAATAAGGTACCCAACCTCATTCATGTACAATAGATCATTTTGACTATTTACTCGAACCTGATCCAATCTTATGTCTCCACATAAAGTTTAAGTACTCATACAATAGTCATGGGTCTTATTTTAATGGATTTAGACTTTCATACAATTTATGAGATCAATAACAAGTATATTGATAATAGAAAATGTTTATTATTTTACAAACTGTGAGTTTTTAAGACATAAAACCCAACATTTACGACTTGGGGTTTGTTTTTAATGGAGGAATGTCCTCCTCTTCTTGGTCCAAATAATAAACGAAATGTTTGAGAAGTTTATGATAGATGGGTAAGGGTCAATGAGAAGACGAGAGCCTACATCTTGGCGAGCATATTTGATATGCTCAATAAGAAACATGAAGCCATTCCCTAATTGTGAAATCATGGTATCGTTGCAAGAGATGTTCGGGCAACCGTCATGTTCAGTATGACATGAGGCTATAAAATATGTTTATAACCCACGCATGAAAGATGGGACCAGTGTTAGGGAACATGTCCTAGACATGATGGTTCATTTTAATATCGCAGAAGCTCACGATATTATCTTACATAAGACTAGTCAAGTTAGTATGATTTTAGAGTCTCTTCTAAAGAGGTTCTTGACCTTCAGAACTAATGTTGTAATGAATAAGATTAATTACAACCTGAATGCTCTATTGAACGAACTCCAGACTTTGCCAACCGATGATGAAATTAAAAGAAAGTGAAGGAAACGTTGTTTAACAAAAAAAAAAAAAAAAATATTCTGCGGGGATCATCTTCAGGAATGAAGCCATCATACAAAATGAAGTTTTCCCCTCCCTCTTCTAAAGATAAAAGTATCCAAATGAAGAAGAAATGGAAAAAGGAAGAAGAAACCTGCTACTAAGAAACCCAAGGCTCCTAAAGGAAAATATTTTCATATGCAAAAGACAGGCATTGGAAACGCAACTGCCCAAAATATCTGGCTGAAAAGAGAGCAGAAAAGGAAAACAAGGTAAATCAAATTTACTTGTAAATGAAACATGCTTAGTGGAAAGTTCTCATTTAACTTGGATATTTGATTCAAGCGTGGCCAATCATGTTTGCTCTTCTCTACAGGAAACTAGTTTTTGGACTCAACTCTCAGAACATGAAATGACCTTTAAGATTGGAACAGGAGAAGTCATTTCAGATGAAGTCGTGGGAGACATCAAGTTATATTTTGGGGAATCCTTCCTTTTGTTAAATAATGTGTATCATGTACCCAAAATGAAAATAAACCTGATCTCCATATCTTGTCTATTAGAAAATATGTATAAAGTACCTTTCGAAATCAATGAAGTGTTCGTTTTTTCAAGAGGTGTTCATATTTGTTCTGCTAGACTTGAAAATAACTTGTATATATTAAAACCAAATGAGGTAAAACCCATTTTAAATATAGAGATGTTCAAAACGACAAAGACTCAAAATAAAAAAACAAAAAATTTCTCCTATGCCCATCTTTGGCACCTCAGACTTGGTCACATAAATCTCAGTAGGATTGAGAGATTAGCTAAAAACGGTCATCTAAATCAGTTAATGATAATTCTTTACCTTCGTGTGAATCGTGTCTTGAAGGAAAAATGACATAAAGCTCTTTTTCTAGAAAAGGTCTTCGTGGCAATGAACCCTTAGAACTTGTACATTCAAACCTTTGTGATCCGATAAATGTAAAAGATCTTGGTGGATATGAATATTTCATACATTTTGTTGATGACTATTCAAGATATGGCTATATTTACTTAATGAGTCACAAGTTTGAAACCCTCGAAAAGTTTATAGAATTTAAGAATTAAAACACTTCGATCAGATCGAGGCGGTGAGTATATGGATTTACAATTTCATAACTATTTAGTAGTTCATGGAATTCAATCCCAACTAATAGCACCTAGAACACCACAATAAAATGGTGTTGTAGAAAGGAGAAATCTAATCTTGTTAGACATGGTTCGTCCGATGATTAGTTATGCTCAGTTACCTCAATCCTTTTGGAGGTATGCTATACAAACTATCGTATATATTTTAAACATGAATCCCTCAAAAAAGTGTTTCAGAAACATTGTATGAGTTATAGAGAGGACGTAAAACTAGTTTATGTCACATCAGAATCTAGGGATGCTCGGCACACGTATTGGTGCCAATCCCTAAGAAATTGGATTGACGTTCAAAATTATGCCTATTTGTAGGATACTCTAAAGAAACAAAAGGTGGATTGTTCTATGATCCCCAAGAAGATAAAGTATTTGTATTGACAAATGCTAGATTCTTGGAAGAAGATCATATTAGAAATAATCAACCTTGCAGTAAATTAGTATTGAATGAAATGACCAAAGATACTACAGATAAAACAAAAAAATTTGTTGACCAAGCTGGTCCATCAACAACAATTGTTGTCCCATCACATCCTTCTCAAGAGTCAAGAATGCCTCGATGTAGTGGGAGGGTTATTCATCATTCTGAAAGCTAGACTGGTTTAATAAAAACTCAGGACATCATACTTGATGATGGCCTAGAGGATTCATTAACCTTTAAACAAGAAATGGATGACATGAAAATGGAGTCAATGTACTTCAATTCTGTCTGGGAACTTATAGATCAACCACATTGGGTTAAAACTATATGTTGTAAATGGATCTACAAGAGAATGCGATACGAAATTGGCAAGGTGCGAACCTATAAAGCCAGACTTGTGGCAAAATGTTTTACTCAAAGGGAGGGGATTGACTATGAAGAAACCTTCTCTCTCGTTGGCATGATAAAATCAATTAGAATAATTTTATCCATTACTGCATATTATGACTATGAAATTTAGAAAATGGATGTCAAGACAGCTTTCTTGAATGACCATCTTGACGAAAGTATTTTCATGTCTTAACCAGAAGGGTTAATTGAACAGGATCAAGAACAAAAAGTTTGTAAGCTTAAAAGATCCATTTATGGGTTAAAACAAGCTTTTAGATCATGGAATATAATATTTGACATTGCGATAAAGTCTTATGACTTTGAATAGAATGTTGGCAATGTAGGAATGTATCAGCAACAGCGGAATCACAAGGATCATTAAAGCAGTCTAATTCATTAATTTTGGAAAAATATAAAGAATGCTCTTGTAGAAAACAAGTGAGTTTCAAGACATACCTCTTGTAGAACTTCTTCAAAGCTTGTTCTTAAGCTGCAATTTTCTCCAAATCTTGCTGCAAACCGCCTCAAGATCTTCCCTACTATTCTTTTGGTGCTCCAGATTGAGTTTCAGGGCTCAAAACAAGCTTGAATCAAGGAATGAAGGAGAATAGGTCATAGCAGCAATCTTATTGAAGAACCCTTTCTTCAATCCGAATTTTCTCTAAAATTTTCTCTTAATTGCATGCCCGAATTTCACTCCAAACTCTTCAATATATTGTATATTAACATGCAAGGGAGAGAGTTGCATGAGTTGCAGCTCATGCTTGGAGTAAAACAAGGCAATGGTGGATGCTTTTTGTGTGAGCAAGTTAGGAAATGGATAATGGAAAACCAAGTTTTTCCATTTTGTGTTTTGTTTTTCCAATTTTATATTACAATCTTGGAACATACGGTTTCATACTGCGAAAGTCGTATGGCTTTCACCAAAACATTGATGAACATTTTGTCTATAAGAAGATCATCAAACTTCAGTAGTCTTCTTAGTGTTGTACATAGACGATATCCTACTCACTAGAAATGATGTAGGTCTACTGATTGTAGTTAAGAACTGGTAGCGAACCAATTCTAAATGAAAGATTTGGGAGAGGCTCAATTTGTTCTAGGTATACAGATCTTTTGGGATCGTAAGAACAAAGTGCTAGCACTGTCTCATGCATCGTACATTGACAAGATGTTGCTCAAGTACTCGATGCAGAACTCAAGAAGGGTGAAGGAAATCACGAGGATGATTTTCGTGAGCAGCTGATAACGGGTAGAAATGCATGATATCATAGTGCTAAGTTCTTAAACAATGTTGGAATTGCGTTGATGAAATATGTTAATTTTCGTCCATTAAGCATCAATTTCATAATATTGCGATCGCATGCGTTCAGCGCATTAGAATAGTTGATCTTTGTATTTTTATGCAGAATATGCGTTAATGCAATGCAAAGATTGCGATCATAGGAAATCATTAGTCGAGCGCAACTTCAACGCAAGGCCTTGCGTTGATCATGCTCACAAACATTCACCCAAGAAAGATTGCCGCAACTTGGTCAATGCAACATGGTGGGTGCATCCGGGTGAAAGGCCAATTAAGCGCGATGGGACAGAAAGTTGATGACAGTCGAATCCAAATTAAGTTGACAATCGATAACGATCACAAAGTACATTCAACTTTTTCGGTGACAATTATTGGGTTCATCAGTCAGGAATTAAAGTTGTCCCATCTGTACAACTAGGAGAGAGAAGCTGACTTTCACCATGGGTGTTCTATAAATAGCAAGGGCATTCTTCAGAATAGGGGTTAAGCAGTTAGAATTTCCATACTTCAGTTCGCTCGTCTTGGTTCTTAGTTTTCTTTCATTTTAAAGAGGATGCAAGGGAGGACGTTGTGCTGGCAGATCGTGCCTGTAAGCTTGGAAAGCGCAGGAAGCTTCAAGGATAGAGAGAGGGCCAATGCATACGGAAGCGGGAACATCTTTAGAACAAAATAGAGATTTCAGTGTAAAAAGCCTCGGTCAGAAAGGAATTGCTACCAGGCTCTCTACCTTTAACTTCCATTGTCTTTTTGTACTCAACTCATTTATAAAAATGGAATTTCGTTCTCTATATTTTTTCACTCTCTGTTATTCACGCATGAGTAGCTAAATCAGTTGAATAGGTTGAGATGCATTTTGCTAGCACAACTAGGGAAAATTCTTTCTGATTATCTTATTTTATGTATGCTTCATTTGTCCATTAGAGATACTTGGGAGGGTAGTCTAAGGACAGGATCTAGACTTGGGAAGGTCAGCTTAGAATCTAGACTCGAGGAAGAGCCAGATTAGAATGCATAAACAAGAGATAGGAGCTTAGGAATGAGCACTATTTGTTATCAACGCATCGCATGCATCCTAGAGATAGGATATGATTGTATGCGGTCACCTTGCTTTCATACATTTTGCATCATCACATAGGACAAGACTAGAGACTTAGGAATAAGCTCTATGGACATTTTGCATTCAACACATGCGTCCTAGATTTAGGAGCATCGCATTTGCATTGGAAAATGACTTGCTGTGCATGGTTGTAACATGATCGCATAGTCTGATGCATTCCCAAGTAATGCTAGCTAAAGATCTTCTCAACATGTTCATTGCATACTCATTGCATCTATCAACGCAACTGTCTTTTCGCAACTCCGTTGCATTTGTTAATTTATTTTTCATCAACTTAAACAACAAACCCAACAATTTATTTGTTTATCCAGTTACCGCAAAGTTCTTCATAAAAATTACCAATGTAATATGTTTTCACAAGTCCCTGTGTTCGACCCCGGACTTACCAGGAAACTCAGAGGAATTTACACTGGGGAAACTTGAGTGCACAACGAAATTCTATCAACGCATAACATCCACATTTCCACTTCATAAAATCAAGCATCAGCAGTGGAAGCAAGACTATTCCAAATTACAATCATGAATCAACAATGCATTTACAGTCGACTTCAATATAAGCGATTATGCAAATATACAGAGAAATTACACCACGAAACAACAAATGTACAGAGAGCACTTTACGCACATATGCAGAAACGTCTCCACGCTTCGATGTGCAACTCTTGATCGAACAATCGCAACCACAAACACTCCTGTCTCTTATACACATCTAGATGTGTATAAGAACTTTACGCACATATGCAGAAACGTCTCCACGCTTCGATGTGCGACTCTAATAAAACAATCGAAACCAGAACACTCGAACTACACGACTGCAACACCACACGAACATAGCACAAACTCTTCGTTCTTGTCCTCAACGATCTCCTTGGTCACGAACTCCTCTGCAACAACGAACGGCCTTTGAAGCACCACGAACGGCCTCCGGAAAAGATCGACGGTGACGAGTTGAGTCTGACACCACCAACAAGGCTTGGTATTCTCGGTGTGAAAATCCAGAGGGTGGGCTCTGTTCGAACTTGGTGTAAGGCAGACGAATAGAGGAAAGATAGATCCTGTACATTACTGGGCAAGTGGGAGAAGTCGGAGACCTATCGTATAGTTTGATGCCCAATCATTTAGATAAAGCTATGCGATTGTCTAGCAAAAGCTATGTGACCATCTCTATTGTTTAGCTCCGTCGATTCTACACGATCGTTTACCTTGGGCCAGCGATCGTCTAGCAAAGCTATGCGATCGTTTAGTAAACACTATACAATCGTTTAGCTAGCACCTGCACGATCGTTTACCTAGCCCAGCCGTTGTTTAGTAAATCTGTATTTACTTGACGAATTTCGTGAGTTTCTTTTCGCCAGAGAGAAAACTCAAAACTTTTCAAACTTTGCAAAAACCTCTCTCTCTTTCAAAATAGGAAACCGATTTCCTTTTAAAACCTCACGATTACCATGATCAATAACCACCCACTTCATTTGGTTATTTACAGAAAAAGTATTAATTATCTAATAATCAATATTATTATAATTATAAATGAGAACTAACTTATCGTACTATATTTATAACCTATAGTTTTAATATTTCATCTCATGAAACATATAAACCATAGTTCTTTTTCTATTTCCTGGTACTTAATGTAAATCTCATTTAAATCAATCCTCCACTAGATGTATCTTATACATCATACTGATTATATCACATATAATCAAAATACCTCTTGTCAATTTGAACATTTCAAATCAACACCAAGAACTGATCCTTCAACATGAATCCAAGCTACCAAGGAGACCTCACGGACCTGTAGATCCGAAGCTCCAACGGTACGTGAATAACTGACTAAAATCTTTAGTCACAGCCTCCACCATCCGTTAGCTGCCAGGCACTCTACTAAAGACCGACAACTGAACTCTTCTCACTACAGATATATTATGTGTCCATCTTAACAAATGAACAATGCGACAACCCTTAACAAATCGCTCGTAAGTACAGTTGTGCCAATAACTGTTATGCCATTGTAGTTACATCTGTCTCCTTAAGTACCACTGATCCTTCTAATGAACATAAATCATAGTCCTACTATGACTGAGTCATCTCTTCCAAAGAGAAGTTGTGGCCACTATGTTCAAGCCCCGGAATTAGCCCTTAAGGGAGCAATCTATCTACTTATCTTTGCTTCGGGAAAGGAGTGAATTACATATTGTGGATTGAGTTCCCAGCTCCCAGATCAGACAAGTCCCCAAAAAGGTAGGCTTGTTGAGTTGGCAATTTGGCCACTCTCACCCATACTAATCAAAGGATCGCCCTCAAAGGCAGGAGTTCCCAAAACACTCAGGATTGAGGTCGTGTCACCTATGGTCGTTTAGGTGATATGCAAGTCTCTAGTATGAACAGCATTATATACAGAGTTTAGTCATCTCGTGGTCTAGGTCTTATACAAAATCTTTGTATAGGACACCCCTGCTCCACGTCTCCACACGAATGGTCAGGATCTACCATCTGTAGTAGTTTACAACACTTGCAAACCTCTACAAAATGGGTCGTATCCATAGTGTCACTAGGATCAAGTATCCCACCTTAATCCTTATACTACAGACCGATTTAGGTTATCACTTAAGGCATGATCCACTTGTATATCATCTATACATGATTAAGTTCACATAAGATAACCAAGGAGCTTTGTTTATTGGATATGAGTAAATGCCAAAATTAAATAATACTTATTTTATTCATTTAACAATGTGCATCTTTACAAAACAACGAGACTCCATGAGAATTATGATACTAATCCCAACAATCTCCCACTTGTCCACTTGCCCTACACAAGATGTCGTATGTCCCGCAGACCCAGACTCTCAAGGAGACCCTCGAACACTTTAGCCGTGAGGGCCTTTGTAAAGGGATCAGCAACGTTGTGCTCCGATGCGATCTTCTCGACTATCACATCACCGCGACGCAAAATCTCCCTGATAAGGTGATATTTCCATTCTATGTGCTTACCTCGACGATGACTTCGAGGCTCCTTCGAATTTGCCACAGCCCCGCTGTTATCACAATAAAGAGTGATAGCCAAATCCATATTTGGAACAACTTCCAAAACTGTAAGGAACTTCCTTAGCAAAACAGCCTCTTTAGCTTCTTCACAAGCCGCTACGTATTCGACTTCCATAGTGGAGTCCGCGATGCATCCTTGCTTGATGCTTCGCCAAACTACAACCCCTCCATTCAGGGTAAACACTGACCCCGATGTCGATCTGCGATAATCTCGATCGGTCTGAAAGTCAGAGTCTATGTATCCTATAAGGATCAGATCCTTATCACCATACATAAGCACGTAGGCCCTCGTTCTCCTAAGATACTTGAGATCATCATTACCGCCGTCCAGTGATCAAATTCTGGATTGGACTGGTATCGACTGACAATCCCTACTGCATAGCAAATGTCAGGTCTGGTACATAACATTGCATAAATCAAGCTCCCTACAACAGAACCATAGGGAATCTGTCTCACCTTTTCAACCTCTTGAGGTGTCTTAGGACATTTATCCTTAGATAGAATGATTCCCGGCCTGAAAGGTAACAAACCCCTCTTAGAATCCTACATCATATACCTGATCAACATTTGATCAATGTACGATGCCTAAGACAGGGCTAAGCGTTTGTTCTTCGGATCCCAAATGATCTGGATCCCTAGAACATACTGTGCCTCCCCAAATCTTTTATTTGGAACTGGGTAGCTAGCCAACTCTTAATGTCAGTTAGATATCCTACATCATTCCTAATGAGTAAGATATCATCCACATACAGTACCAGGAAAGCTACTGAACTGTTGATGATCTTCTTGTAAACACAAGGCTCATCAACGTTCTGGTCAAAGCCAAACGACTTGATAGCAATGTCAAATCTGATGTTCCAAGATCAAGATGCTTGTTTCAGCCCATAACTTGAGCTATTAAGCTTGCAAATTCTTTGCTCTTGATCTGGAACCACGAACCCATCTGGTTGAGTCATATAGATGGTCTCCTCAAGATTACCATTTAGAAAGGCAGTCTTGACGTCTATTTACCATATTTCATAATCATAAACTGTGGCTATGGACAAAAGAATCCTGATAGACTTAAGCATGACAACAGGTGAGAAAGTTTCGTCATAGTCAAATCCCTCAACCTGGGTATAACCTTTTGCCACGAGTCTAGCCTTGAAGGTTTGCACCTTTCCATCTACACCTCTCTTTCACTTATAGATCCACTTACACCCAATAGGTCTTACCGCATCAGGTGGATCAACAAGCTCTCAGACATTATTGAAGTACATAGACTCCATTTCTTGGTTCATGGCCTTAACCCATTCATTTTTGTCAACATCCTCTATTGATTTCTTAAAAGACAATAGATCCTCGACCCCATCATTCGTAGTGACGTTTTGGGCTTCAGTCAAACCCATGTAGCGATCGGTGGGTTCATAACCCTCCCACTACGTCGAGGCAGTCTCAACTCTTGAGCTGGTTGACTAGACGTCCTGACCCCAACAACTCTTGTTGATCTGTCGGCCTATTCAACAACTCTTGTTGATCCCTCCGCAGTTTCAGTCTCCTTGAGATCTCACGTAAAACGACCTTACATCGTGGCTTATGATCCATCATGTGATCTTCTTCCAAGAAGATAGCATTAATGGAAATAAACACTTTGTTCTCAATTGGATCATAGAAGTATCCTCCTCTCGTTTCCTTGGAATAGCCTACAAAAAGGCAAACCTTCAAACACGGTTCCAACTTCTTTGGGTTAGTCACCAGCACATGTGTCGGACAACCCCAAATCCTGAAGTGGCGTAAACTACCTTTACGGCCGCTCCATAACTCAATAGGTGTTTCAGAAATACTTTTCGAGGGAACGTTGTTCAGAAGATGAGCATAACTCATCATAGACTGAACCACGTCCAACAAGATCATGTTTCTCCTTTCTGATACACCATTCTGCTGAGGTGTACCAAGGGTCGACAGTTGGGACGCAATCCCATGCTCTATCATATAGTTTTGGAATTAGAGGTCTATATACTGTTCACCATGATCAGATCGTAGTGTTTTTATCTTTTTACCTAACAAGTTTTCAACTTCAGCCTTATACTCCTTGAATAATCATCTATGAAAGAGATGATATATTCATACACACCTCGAGCTCTAACATTCATTGGACCACAGAGGTCTGAATGTACAAGCTCCAAGGCTACCTTGGCTCTGTAACCTTTTCCAGTAAAAGTCGTTTGTTAGTCTTACCTTCGAGGCATGATTCACATACCAGCAAGGAGTTTTCTTCTAAACTCTTTAGAAGTCCACTCTTCACCAACTTCTCAATCCTATTGAGGTTGATGTGACTAACCTTAGATGCCAAATATGGGCGTTTTCCTTTGGAGAAACCTTTGGTCTTTAAGCTGTTGTTT
Source organism: Benincasa hispida (assembly GCF_009727055.1). Classification (NCBI taxonomy): domain Eukaryota; kingdom Viridiplantae; phylum Streptophyta; class Magnoliopsida; order Cucurbitales; family Cucurbitaceae; genus Benincasa; species Benincasa hispida. Next base: position 54,103,381 of record NC_052351.1, read on the forward strand.
TCGTACTGAACATTTCAATGTTAAACAAGGCTTTTATGACTAACGGTCTTAGTACATATAAGTTATTTTCCATTGAACCAAAACCAATCTCCATTCTATTCTTGAAAATAAACACTTTATTCTCAGAAAAGGAGACGATATAACCTTGTTCAATGAGACAAGAAACCGAGATTAAGTTCCTCTTAATACAAGGAACTACAAAAACATTATCCAGTAACAGATAACGTTTCTTGTCAACAAATAACTTTAGCTTGCCTACAGCAACAGCTGAAACATCTTCACCATTACCGACTCGAAGAGTCATCTCTCCCTGTGGCAACGTTTGCCAGGAACTAAATCCTTGGTAAGAGAAACTGACATGATTGGTAGCACATGAATCTAGGATCCAGGTAGAATCATCATTCTCTACCAGACATGTCTCCAATACCAATAAATCATATTTACTGTCTTGTCTCCTCGTTTGGAGAGTAGTGGGATGGAGGTCATTTGCCACGAAATTCATTTCACACGATTCTTTCCACTATAATAAATCGGTCATTTTTAAAAACTTTAAACGAAAACACTAACGAGTTGCTGAAAAGAAAAACACATTGACCTACATTAGGTTTTAAGCAAATACCCATTGTAAAACATAACAATATCCAATAAGGTTTTAGCAAAACTAACATGAACCCCGTGTGACATCTAGTTTCGTAATGACGCTTCAAAGGTTTAGGACAAAAGTCACCGAAGGGAGGTTAGTTATCCCTCCTCTGAATTGAGAATATCTCAACTAGTCATTAACACTAGAACAACTCTTGTTCCTATAATGACTAGCCATCATTGATTTGGCCAAGAGATCATTAACTTACTTAACAATCTCCCTAAGTGTGACCTGCCATTTTAAGCCCTAAAGGTCCGTCCCAAAAGGCCAATCTGAAGGGAAAAAATCCAATTGGGGCAAGCGACGCTATCCGATTATTCGTAGAGTTCACCTATGATATGGACCGAACTACACAAAATCCATCCAAAGCGGCCGCATCGAAGCGACACGAGACGTACAGAATGATCTCGAGCAGTGTGAACCAATGACAGAGACCATAGACATGTTGGCACACACCCTTCACCCGCTCACTATAAATACTCTCTCCGTCCACCTTGATATTGACTCATACAAACACCATCCGAAGGGAGATGCATCCTGGGGCATCTCGAGGCCAAGCATGAATCTCACGGTGTCAACATACAGGGAGAAACGTGAGTGAAATCATAGACATAGCTGATACGCCTCCTCCACCCACTGATTATTTTATAACCTAGGGTTTAGTTTACTTAGGAAAAACACAGCTAAGGATTTTAACTAAGTGACTTTTAGGTTTTCCCAAGAGTAACTTTTACTTTGGATAGTCGAACAACTTTGGATCATCATCCATTAAACTCTTTAACGGAGTCTTTGACCAAAACGTCGCATGCTTATTGAAAATTTATCTAATTCACCTTTCCAGGTAGGGGTGTTACGTTTCCGACAACTTAAGAACCCCAGCCTGGCCAGAACCCGCCTTAGACAAAAGGTCCCTTATAAATAGGTTTACAACAATTTTAATCTTTTAGTCCAACCAATTTAATCCTATTAAACCGATTTTAGAAGATTTAATAAACTTTTTAGAACCACTTGAACTTAAGTCTATCTCAATCCAATTTTTAAAACCCTTTTAAAAAAAACTTGAGTTCACCCTAAGTCTGCATGCAACTCTGAATTATTGATTTTAGGTCTAATTTCCTTTATTACACTTATAAACAGCAACAACCACAACATGAAGCTAACACATTCAAGGCATTCATAACGCTTATAAACGACCTAAGTGTCATGATCAATGCATTGTCCATTCATTGCTACTTCTTTATATAACACTTATACAAAAATCGCAATAAAACAAGCAAAACATGCTTTCATTCACCCTTAGACTATAACATTTATAATAAAAGGATGATGCATGATAATGCTCAATGCATGCAAAATATAACTCTTATATTTCATAATGCATGTGCATACTTTCAAGTAATTTCTTCATGCAATATTATAACATTTATAATACATGATGCATGAGTAATTGCACAGCCTAAGGTGGGTTTTTAACTATATGACAAACACTTGGACATATAAGTACATACATCACATGTATAAGCAATAAAAGTTGATGAACCGGGTTAACTTGCCTTAAAACACAAAAGGGAAAGCTAACTATTACAAAGACAAGGAGTCTCTTGTTCATACAGGCGAACCGGGTTTTGAACCGCTTGGCAAAGCATCGCTTCTTTAACCATCCATCGTGTACAAAGCACCCCGTGATCGTCTACACGATAAAACAAACCCTTTGTTCTATCTCTTACCAGCACTCCCAAAGTTAAACGATCGTTTAGCATTACTATACGATCATCTTAAAAATCCAAACGATTGTCTAGCCATTACAACACAATCGTGTACCTTTACTAAGCAATGAAGCCTAAAGTAACGATCGCTTAGCACGCTCCACACGACGCCCACCTTCTATGATTGTCTAAGTGACTACGATGCCGCGAAGCACCATCGCCTAAGCGATCACTTATCTAGCATCTCCGTATCCCATACGCATGATCGCATAGGTAGTAACTAAGCAATGAAGCTTGCTAACTACGCGATCATCGAGCGCACGCCTTCGACTAAACGACGAGCATCGCATGCTCCCACTACGATCGCCTATCTCCAGTGCCTACGCGATCGCACAACCAATGCCATGCGATATGGTAAACGTTTTATCCCATCACTTAGCATTAGCTAAACGATCATTTAGAAAGTACTACACGATCGTCTAGAAAAAATATCTAAACAATCGCTTAGTTAAATACCAACGATCATTTACCTGAGACAACATGACCCGATCAACACTTGATCTTCTTCTTCATTGAGAACTGCATCGCCATGTGCCGAAGCTTCAAGAGGTTGAGGGCCTACTACTGTTCAGGCATGGAGTAACTTTGTCTAAGGACATGTGTCCTAAGACGCCTCAAGAGGTTGAGGAGATGAGACGGATCAGTGTAACCTAAGCCATTTTAATGTTGCTAACCCATTTTTGAAGGCTCTCATGGCTATAGTGTTTGAGGGTCACCTACGAAGCATAGGTCTAAGGCATCGCCCGCAACTGGACTAGGGCAAGTGGGAGATTTTATTGTATTGGGCTTTTATGCCCTAGTTTATTGTTTTGTACTAGGTTTTTTTACATCCCACTTCGCTTTAGGAGAAGTGGGAGATTGTTGGGTTGATGCCCTAAAGTCTCATGTCCTGTAGTTTGTAAATAGTTTGTACGAACGCTTGTGTTGTATAATATATGATATTTACTTCACATCTTGTATTTTTGCTCAATTGCTTGTTTTATTTGCTTTACCACAAACCAATAAACATAAAATCCCTGGTTATCTATATGTGACTCAAGCATGTATGTCTTGAGTGATAACCAAAATGGTCTGTAGTATATGGATATAGGAGGGAAACCTTATCCTAGTAATGCTACGGATGTAGCCCACTTTGTGGAATGGTCACAAGTGTTGTGACTTGTCATAGATGGTCTAATCCTGATCATTCGTGTTGGGTACATGCGAGCGGGGGCGTCCTATACAAAGAGTTTGTATAAGACCTGGACCACAAAATTGTTAACGTCTCATTTATATAACACCGTTCATGACAGAGACTTCACTTCACTAGGATGACCATAGGTAACATGACCTCAATCCTGAGTGAGTTAGGAACTCCTACCATTGAGGGCGGTCCTTTGATTTGTCTGGGTGCGAGTGGCCAGGTCACCGATTCAAACCTACCATTTTGGGGATTCGTTTGATTTGCGAGCTAGGAACTCAACAACACAAGATGGAATTCACTCCTTCCCTGAGGCAGGGGTAAGTAGATAGATAGGTGTTCACACATAGATGGATTTCAGGGCTTGAACAATGTGGCGCCACACACCTTCTCTTGGCCAGAGAGGTGCACACATAGTTGGACTATGTTGTATTGTTCATTGGAGGAATCAGTGGTACATAAGGAGTGAGATGTAACTATAAAGGCAAAACAGTAATTTGGGCCAACTGTACTTATGAGCATCTAAGAAGGGTCATCGTACTTATGATTGGTTATTGATGCTTGGTTTTATGAAGTGGACATGTGGATGGTATATGTTGATGAAATTGCATTATGCACTTAAGTTTCCCTAGCGGAATCCAAGTTTAAATTCCTTTGAGTTTCCTGGCAAGTCCAAGGTCGAACACAGGGACTTGTGAAAATAGATTGCGTTGGTAATTTTTATGAAAACCTTGCGGTAACCAAGTAAATAGATTGTTGGTTTTCTGTTGATTGCGTTAATGAGAAAATAAACAAATGCAGCGGATTTGAGATAGGGCAGTTGTGTGATAGAAGCAATGAGTATGCGATGAACGGGTTGAGAAGATCTTTAGCTAGCATTATAGAGAATGCGTCAGATTATATGATCATGTTACAATCATGCATAGCAAGTCATTTCTCAATGCAAATGTGATGCTCTAAGTCTAGGACGCATGTGTTGAATGCAAAAGTATCCATAGAGCTTATCCCTAAGTCTCTACTTTTGTCCTATGCGATGATGTAAAATGCATAAACGCAAGGTGACCGCATACAATCGTATCCTATCTCTAAGATGCATGCGATGTGTTGATAACAGATAGTGCTCATTCCTAAGCTTCTATCTCTTGATTATGCATTCTAATCTGACTCTCCTGAGCCTAGATTCTAACCTGACCTTCCAAAGTCTAGATCCTATCCTTAGACTACCCTCCCGAGTATCTCTAATGGACGAATGAAGCATACATAATACAAGATAATCACATAGCATGAAGATCCCATAGTTGTGCTAGTGCTTGTCAACCCATTCAACTAATTTAGGTACTCATGCATAAATAAAAGAGAGTGAACAGATATAGAGAAATAGATTCCATTTTGGTAAATGAGTGGAGTACAAAATGACAATGGAAGTTAAAGGTAGAGAGCCTGGTAGCAACTCCTTGCTGACCGAGGCTTTTACACTGTAATCTCTATTCGGTTCTAAAGATGTTCCCTCTTCCTGCGGCATCGGCCCTCTCTCTTTCCTTGAAGCTTTTGGCACTCTCCCAAGCTTACCGAAACGATCTATCAGCACAACCTTATCTCTCGCTTCCGCCTTAAAACAAAAGAAAACTATGAACAAGGCCGAGCAAACTTGTGGAACAAAGAAAATTATTTGGTGAACCCTTTCTCTGAAGGCTGCCTCTGGTATTTATAGACATCCAAGGTGAACGGAAGCTTTTCTCTCATCATTGTACAGATGGGACAGTTTTAATTCTTAACTGATGCGTCGAATATTTTTCATCGAAAAGCTAAATGTACTTTGTCATCGTTAACAACTGTCAACTTAATTTAGATTCGACTGTCATCAGCTTTTTGTCCCATCGCGATTAATTAGCCTTTCACCCAGATGCACCCACCGAGTTGCGCTGATCAGGTTGCGACGATCCTTCTCGGGCGAATGTTTGTAAGCACAAGCATCGCAAAGCCTTGCAGTGAAGTTGTGCTCGACCGATGATTTCCTATGATCGCAATTCTTGCATTGCGTCAATGCATATTCTGCACAAAAATACAAAAATCAACTGTTCTAATGCGATGAACGCATGCGACCGCAATATTATGAAATTGATGCTTAATGGACGCAAATTAACATATTTCATCAACACCATCCAACATTGTTTAAGAACTTAGCACTATGATAACATGCATTTCTGCCCGTTATCACACCCCCAAATTTAAATAATACTTGTCCTCAAGCATAAGCTAAAGATTCCTTTAGCAAGTCAATCGCAAAGTTCTTTTCCTAGATTTCCAAGGATACTTTGTTTAAATCCTTTATGCCAAAATTTCCTTAAGTCTTATTCAAGTCTCTTCTTAAAATATTTCTAAGACCTAGAGACTGCAAGCTTAACCTTCAAAAGGACTTTACTAATTTTCAAAACATCGCATGATTTATTTCAAAAAGAAAAATTTTCCACCGAGGTGTCAAATGATTTTATCCTTGGATATTTCGTGACATTATTATTTTTTTTTCTGACCTTGCACTGATCCAAGTGCTTTGCCTTCATTTTGGCTTGCCCCCACAGGTGTCATACGAACATCCAACTACGAGCAATGCGCTCTTTTTCAGACTAAACTCATACCTACTTGGCAGCAGATTGGCGATTATTTATTTATGCGTTGATCCTGGTGACTTACTTTCGTTTTGGCTTCACCCACGTGTGTCATGCGGACACCCAACTACGGGTAAGTTCCTTTCACAACTTACTCTTATCAACATGGGTTTCCAATTGCGTTGACAGTGGAGTTGTTATTCTCAGATTTTTTTTAAAAAAAAAAATAGCAAGGTCGAAAATAAATACCTCACCCCTAAATTTAAAATGCGGCAATGTCCTCATTGCCAAAAGATTGAAATGAGTCATGCGATGTTCTTAGAATGCTTTGTAAAGAGAGTTTGAAAGAAAATTAGCAAACCTCTAACTTATCGAAATATTTCATGAGGTGACTATCTTAAGACTAAGTTGACTCTGGTATATACAAAAGAAATAGAATCATATTTTTCACCATTGAAATCATACTTGGCAAAGAAGCAACACACGGTAACCTACTAAAGTTATCTACGTCAAATGATTGAGGTAATCAAAGAGGATGCGGTGATAAAGCTTTTAAAACTAACATGCGATGTGATAGAGCAAAATTTGAAATAAAGATAAGGAAGAGTTCTGATAACGGGCATAAATGCACGTTATCATAGTGCTAAGTTCTTAAATAATGTTGGATTGCATTGATAAGATATATTACTTTGCATCCATTAAGCATGAATTTCGTAATATTGCAGTCGCATGTGTTCAGCACATTAGAACTATTGATTTTTGTATTTTTGTGCAGAATATGCGTTAACGCAATGCAAAGATTGCGATCATAGGAATTCATTGGTCGAGTGCAACTTCACCATAAGACTTTGCGTTGATTGTGCTCACAAACATTCGCCCAAAAAAGATCACTGTAACTTGGTCAGCGCAACATGGTGGACGCATCTGGGTGAAAGGCCAATTAAGAGCGATGGGACAGAAAGCTGATGACAGTCGAATCCAAATTAAGATGACAGCCGATAATGATCACGAAGTACATTCAGCTTTATCGGTGATGATTATTCGAGGCGTCAATCAGAAATTAAAGTTATCCAATCTGTACAACTGGGAGAGAGAAGCCACTTTTCACCATTGATGCCCTATAAATACCAAGTGCATTCTTCAGAAAAGGGGTTCACGATATATATAACTGGTTCACCGCACGTTCTGTTCATAGTTTTCTTCCATTTTTAAGGCGGAGCAAGAGAAGAGTGGTGGCGCCGAAGATCGCCCAGGGAAACTCGAGAGAGAACCTTGGGGCGTAAGAGCAGAGAGCGGGCCGACTCTCGCGAGAGCGAGAATATCTTTAGAGCACAAGTAGAAACAGTGTAAACGCCTGGCAACTAGAAATTGCTACCAGGCTTTTTACTATACTTACGTTCTTATTTTGTACTTCATTTTCATATCTATTCAACGGAAGTTCTATTTCTACATCTGCTTACTCTCTTAATATGCATGAGTAGCTAAACTAGTTGAATGGGTTGAGAAGGACTAAGCTAACATGACCTAGGAAGTTCATTACTTGCGATTGATACCTTTTAGAGTTACTCGAGAGAGAGTCTAAAGAAAGAACCTAATGTCTCGAGAGAGCTTGGTTAGAATCTGGACTTGAAAGAGCAAGATTAGGCTTGTATAAACAAGAGATAGGGACTTAGAGATAAGCTCTGTTTGTCAACTTGCATCGCATGCATCCTAGGAATGGTAATGATATTATGTGGTCGCATATTTGTGTCATTGTCATGTTGTCATCGCATAAATAGAGATAGAGGTTTATGTGTAAACCCTATAGACTTATCGCATATTTATCGCATGCATTCTAGCCTTAGAAGCCATAGAATTCACGCCGAGAGGTGGTTTACTATTGTATGCATGTTGCATGATTGCAAAGCATGAACGCATTCTAGGGAGTGTTAGTCGAAACTTTTCTCAACATGTTCACTCCATATTCATCGTATTTCCCGTTTACCAACTCTTTTCAAACTCTGTCGCATTTGTTATTTATTTTCATCAATACAAACAACAAACCCAACGATTTATTTATTTAACTGGTTACCGCAAGTCTTCATAAAAATCATCAACGCAACTATTTTCACAAGTCCCTGGGTTCGACCCTGGACTTACTAGAAAACTCAGAGGAATTTACACTTGAATTCCGCTGGGGAAACTTGAGTGCACAATGCAATTCCATCATGCATATCATCCATATTTCCATTCAATAAAACAACGCGTCAAGTTTTTGTCACCGTTGCCGGGGACTTCGGCAAAATAGTTTATTAACGATAATTTTTTTTTTTTTGATTTCTTTGCAGGACTCTCAATCTCTGGCGAATTACGACCTGGAGATTGAGAGGACTTTTAGAAGAAGATTAAGAGACCGCCAACAACTACAAGAAGAAACACTAAGAATGGTGGAACAATTGGCAGAAAGGGCCGCTAACGCGAATTATATAATTGCCAACCCCATCCTTCTGGCGAATGACCGTAATAGACCCATCAGGGTCTATGCGTCACCTAACCTCTACGATTTCTCTCCAGGAATCATGAGGCCGGTGTTAGATGGATCGAGGTTTGAAATGAAGCCGATAATGTTGCAGATGATCTAGGCTGCTAGGCAGTTTGGAGGAAGGCATGGCGAAGGCCCGCACGCCCACCTCCGGAACTTCATAGAAATCTGCAACACTTTTATGTTCCTAACTATCTCAACCGAGGAATTTCGACTAACTCTGTTTCCCTTTTCTTTGTGTGATCAGGCAAGGAATTGGGCATATTCTCTCAAACTGGGAGAGATAACTTCGTGGGAACAGGTGGTGAAAAGTTTATGAAGAAGTATTTTCCACCAACTGAGAACGCTAGGAGAAGAAAATTAATAACAAATTTTGAACAAGAAGATGATGAATCGCTCAGCGATGCTTGGGCGAGGTTCAAGCGGCTGATAAGAGACTGTCCACACAATGGCTTACCAGATTACCTGCAAATGGAAATTTTCTACCAAGGATTGAACCCCTCTTTGCAGATCGCTGCCAATGCGGCAGCCGCTGGTGGTCTGCTCGACAAAACATATGAGAAGGCTAAGAGTATACTTGATCGCATTTCCAAAAATCATGAGGATTGGAGGGAAAGCGATAAGAGATTAAGAGTCAAATAAAACGACACAAATAGTAGGGCCATCGCACCCCTGTAAAATCAAATGACTGCGATGATGAGTTTAATACAAGCATCGTAATTAATAATACGGGAGCAAAGAAAGGCAGGTCAGCGCAATTACTCAGACGAACGCAAGTTGTGTCCTTTGCAGTGATGCTCACCTGATGGAGGAATGCCCAACAAACCCGCAGTCGGTATGCTTCATGAGAGGTAATCCCTTTTCAATACATACAACCTCGGGTGGAGACCCCAATTTTGCTTGGAAGAATCAACAACAAAATTTTCAACCTATGGCGCAAAACAAAAGGGCCACCAGGATTCTTTCAACATAACAATGGTAAACTGAGCAGTCAAGCAAGTAGCTCAAAACAACCATCGCAATCCTCTTCTTTGGAGAGCCTATTGAAGCAATATATAGAGAAAAATGAGATGATACTTCAAAGTCAGACCACGTTCATCTGCAATCTTGAATTATAGATGGGCCAGATTGCGAGTGAGCTGAAAAATAGATCGCAAGAAGCTTTGCCAAGCTTAACTGAGCTCCTTCGCAATGCTGGGGGTAATAGGAAGGAACAATACTTAGCAGTCTCCTTGCTAAGTGACGACATGACTGTGGAAGTAGGGGAGAAACGCATTGCGACCAACTTGAATGCGGTGATAACTGAAGACCCGCTGACCTATAGTTTAGAGAAGCCCAAGAAAATAGACCCTGAAGCTGTGTCCACCCTTAAGCTCTGCATCTTGAGACAAAAAAAAGTCCAACCACCAGTAACTCTGCAAAGATTGAAAGAGGAACAAATTGAGGAAGAAAACATCGCAATAGTGGCTGCAGCGTAAAATGCTATGATCCCACGTAAAATGGGCAACCTAGGAATCTTCACGATTTCATGCTCTATCGGAGGAACCTTTAGTGGCCAGGCACTATGTGACCTTCGGGCAAGTATAAACATAATTCTGTTGTCAATCTTCAAACAATTGAATGTTGGCACACTTATGCCCACAAAGGAAACTCCCCTGCTCGCGAACAGATCTCGAATACATCCTGAAGGAGAGTTGAAAATTTCGCAATCTCAATCGATGAATTAATCCTATTGGCAGACTTCCTCATTTTGGATTATAAAGCGGACGAAGACGCGCCCATCATATTGAGACGACCATTCCTTTCAACCGGTCGCGCTCAAATTGATGTGCGCAAGGGGGAAATTGTAATGACTATTCATTGGGAAAAGCTCTGGATTAAGGCAATAAAGACCCTAGAAGACAAAGAAAAGAGAGAAAGGCCACCATGGATGTGAGCAAACCAACCAGAAATAAGTGGTCCCTGCGTTATCAAATGATCGCAACATATTAGGGACGCATGTTTTGGGAAACCTCAATTCTTCAACTCTCTTCTCCACTACTCGAAATTTTTACTATCTTTTCAAATTCTGATCTATCCTTATTTTACTATCACTATCTTTATTACAAAAAAGGCGATAATGACTTTTATTTTGTTAAAATCATTTGACCCTCTCTTTGTCTATTTAAAACGATTAAGGCACAGGATTGCGGAGATATTACATGAAGAAGCAAAGGATCCAACTCCATCACCGCAATCCACAAAATATAGATCGCTGTGAAGATGGATACATCAATACAATGCGGGCAATAGTGCAAAAAATTTGGGGGTGTACTCTTCCTTATCTTTATTTCCGATTTTGCGCTATCACATTGCATTTTAGTCTTCAAAGTTTTATCATCGCATCCTCTTTAATCACCACAATTATTTGACATAGATAAATTTAGTGAGTTACCGCATTCTGTTTCTTTACCATGTATGATTTCAATGATGAAAAATATGCTTCTATTTCTTTCGTATATATTAGCGTCAACTTAATCTTAAGATAGTCACCTCATGAACTATTTCTAGAAGTTAGGGGTTTGTTAGCTTTCTTTCAAACTCTCTTTACAATGCATTCTAGAATAACGCATAACTTATTTTAATCTTTCAGCAATGAGGACATTGCCGCATTTTAAATTTGGGGGTGAGGTGTTTATTTTCGACCTTACTATTTTCTTTCAAAAGGAAAAAAAATTGAGAATAACAACTCCACTGTCAACGCAATGAGAAACCCATGTCGATAAGAGTTAAGTTGTGAAAGGCACTTACCCATAGTTGGATGTCTGCATAACACACGTGGGGGCAAGCCAAAACGAAAGTAAGTTACCATGATCAATGCATAAATAAATGACCGCAACTCCACTGTCACATAGGTATGAATTTAGTCTGAAAAAGAGTGCATTGCTCGTACTTGGATGTTCGCATGACACACGTGGGGGCAACCCAAAACGAAGACAAGGCACTCGAATCAACGCAAGGTCAGAAAAAAAAAATATCAATAAAGAAAATTTTTGTTCAAGGATAAAACCATTTGTCACCTCGATAGAAAATTTTCTTTTTGAAATAAATCATGCGATGTTCCAGAATTTAGTAAAGTCCTTTTGAAAGTTAAGCTTGTAGTCCCTAGGTCTTAGAAATATTTTAAGAAGAAACTTGAATAAGATTTAAGAAAAGTCTGGTATATAGGACGTGAATGAAGTATCCTTGAGAAATCTAGGAAAAGAACCATGCGATGGACTTGCTAAAGGAATCTTTAGCTTATGCTTAAGGACGAGCATTGTTTAAATTTGGGGGTGTGATAACGGGCAGAAATGCACGTTATCATACTGCTAGGTTCTTAAACAATGTTGGATTGCATTGATAAAATATATCAATTTGCGTCCATTAAGCATCAATTTCGTAATATTGCGGTCGCATGCGTTCAGCGCATTATAACTATTGATTTTTATATTTTTGTGCAGAATATGCGTTAGCGCAATGCAAATATTGTGATCATAAGAATTCATTGGTTGAGCGAAAATTTCACAACAAGACTTTGCGTTGATCGTGCTCGCAAACATTCGCCCAAGAAGGATCGCTGCAACTTGGTCAGTGCAACATGGTGGGCACATCTGAGTGAAAGGCCAATTAAGAGCAATGGGACAGAAAGCTGATGATAGTCAAATGCAAATTAAGATGACAACTGATAACGGTCACGTCAATCAGAAATTAAAGCTGTCTCATCTGTACAACAAGGAGAGAGAAGCCGTTTTTCACTATTAATGCCCTATAAATAGCAAGTCATTCTTCAGAAAAGGGGTTCACGATATATATAACCAGTTCACCGTACATTCTGTTCATAATTTTCTTCCATTTTTAAGGCAGAGCAAGAGAAGAGTGGTGGTGCCGAAGATCACCCAGGGCAACTTGGGAGAGAACCTTAGGGCGTAAGAGCAGAGAGTAGGCCAACTCTTGCGAGAGCGAGAATATCTTTAGAGCACGAGTAGAAACAGTGTAAATGCCCGGCAGCAAGAAATTGCTACCAGGCTCTTTACTATACTTGCATTGTTATTTTGTACTTCATCTTCATATCTATTCAATGGAAGTTCTATTTCTACATCTGCTCACTCTCTTAATATGCATGAGTAGCTAAAGTAGTTGAATGGGTTGAGAAGAACTAAGCTAACATGACCTAGGAAGTTCATTGCTTGTGATTGTCTTGTTTTATGCTGTGCAAAATACCCTTTAGAGTTACTCGAGAGAGAATCTAAAGAAAGAACCTAATGTCTTGAGAGAGCTAGGTTAGAATCTGGACTCGAAAGAGCAAGATNCTTTAGAGTTACTCGAGAGAGAATCTAAAGAAAGAACCTAATGTCTTGAGAGAGCTAGGTTAGAATCTGGACTCGAAAGAGCAAGATTAGGCTTGCATAAACAAGAGATAGGGACTTAGAGATAAGCTCTGCTTGTCAACTTACATCGTATGCATCCTAGGAATGGTAATGATATTATGTGGTCGCATATTTTTGTGGATGTCATGTTGTCATCGCATAAATAGAGATAGAGGTTTATGTGTAAACCCTGTAGACTTATCGCATATTTATCGCATGCATTCTAGCCTTAGAAGTCGTAGCATTCACGCCGAGAGGTGGTTTACTATTGTATGCATGTTGCATGATCGCAAAGCATGAATGCATTCTAGGGAGTGTTAGCCAAAAATTTTCTCAACCCGTTCACCACATATTCATCGTATTTCCCATTTACCAACTCTTTTCAAACTCTGCCGCATTCATTAGTTATTTTCATCAACAAAAACAACAAACCCAATGATTTATTTAATTAACTAGTTACCGCAAGTCTTCATAAAAATCACCAATGAAACTATTTTCATAAGTCCCTGTGTTCGACCCTGGAGAGCTAGCTTTAGCCGAGAAAAAGGCGAGTTAAGGACGTAGAAAGAATCTGCCCTTTCTCAAGGTTAGACAAAGACTCCGTTTTTTCCTCTTTTCGGATGGTAAATATTTCTCACTTATCAGCTTAATTTCTCGATTGGACACTTCTGCCTGAATATTCATCTGTGGTTGATATGTGGTGGCCACTTTGTGGAGATTTTATTTGCGCAATAGCTCCTTGATATTGCGTTTGACAAATTGGGATCCTTCATCACTTATGATGGCACAGGGAGTGCCAAAACAAGTAAAAATATGTTTCTTAAGGAACTGGGAGAGTACCGCCACATCACTTGCGGCGCATGCTATTGCCTTTACCCACTTAGAGACATAATCGACGACTATCAAAATATAATGTTTACCATTCAAAGGGGAGAATGGTCCCATGAAATCAATCCCCCATACGTCGAACAATTCAAGCTCCAAGATAGTGTTCATTGGCATTGCATGTTTCCATGAAATGTTACATGCGTGCTGGCACCGATCATATTTCATTGCATAGTCAGCCGCATCATTGAACAATGTAGGCCAAAATAATCCACCCTGTAAGACTTTGGCTGCGGTGTGCTGCCGTTCAAAGTGCCCACCATATGGTGAGTCGTGGCATCGCAATAGTATGCGTTGTTGAGCAGCATTTGGTACACATAATCAAAAATTTTGGTCTGCACCTCTTTTATACAGATTCGGCTCATCCCAATAATATTGTTTGCATTCATTTTTTAGCTTCTTCTGTTGGTGGTAAGTGTAATCTTCAGGAAATTGCTCGCAAATCAAATAATTGACTATGTCTGCATACCAGGGCAATTCTTCTATATGGAACAGCTGCTCATCCGGGAATACGACACTCACCTCAGACTCATTGCGGTCAACATCAGGATTTTCCAGTCTAGACAAGTGATCCGCAACTTGATTCTCTGTCCCCTTCCAGTCAATTATTTCTATATCAAATTCTTGAAGGAGGAGAACCCATCTGATCAACCTCGTCTTTGCATCCTTTTTTGTCATTAAGTATTTGATCGTCGAATGATGAGTGTGGATGATCACCTTTGTTCCCAATAGATATGCCCGAAATTTTTCCAACGCAAAAATTACAGCCAGGAGTTCTTTCTCTGTGGTGGTATAATTTGTCTAAGCAGGGTTTAATGTTTTACTCGCATATGCGATGGGATGCAAGATTGTCTTTCTCTTTTGCGCTAAAGCTGCTCCCATCGCATACCTGCTTGCATCGCATATGATTTCAAAAGGAAGTGTCCAATCCGGCGTAATCAATACAGGTGCGGTAATCAGCGTATCTTTCAAAACTCTAAATGCGTTGAAGCAATTGTTTTCAAACTCAAATTTTCTATCAACCTCTAATAACGCACTCAATGGTCGTGCTATTTTAGAAAAGTCTTTGACAAATCATTTGTAGAATCCATCGTGCCCCAAGAAGCTTCGTACAGCCTTCACGCTAGTTGGCTGTGGAAGTTTTTCAATTGCTTCGATTTTTGCTTTGTCCACCTCCAACCCATCCCGGGAGACATTATGTCCCAACACTATACCCTCCTTCACCATGAAATGGCATTTTTTCCAATTAAGCAGCAAATTTGTCTCTTCGCATCTTTTTAGTATCTTCTCTAAATTGGCTAAACAGACTTCATAAGTGTTCCCATAAATGGAGAAGTCATCCATAATAACCTTCACAGCCAGCCTGGACCCCAGCATCTCGTATCATGAAGCCTATATCCAGTATCATCTAGTGAGAAATGATCTTTCTTTATGGCCGCATTCAGCTTGCGGTAGTCCATGCATATGCACCATCCAATGATGGCCCTTTGCGGTATTAATTCATTATGTTCATTCGGGACTACCGTCATGCCGCCCTTCTTCGGCACACACTGCACGGGGCTAACCCACGTGCTATCTGCTATAAGATAGATAATGCCCGCATCTAGCCATTTGATAATCTCCTTCTTCATGACCACCTTCATCGCAGGGTTGAGACTGCGTTGATGTTCAATTGTTGTTTTGTGGTCATCTTCAAGACGAATGCGGTGTATGCAGTACACAGAACTAATTCCTCTAATGTCGGCGAGCGTCTAGCCAATTGCCCGCACATGCTTCCTGAGAATGCACATCAACGCATTCTCTTGATCTTCGTTGAGCACAGAGGAAATGATAACTAGCAGCTTCTCATTCTACCCCAAAAATGCGTACTTTAGATGAGTTGGTAGGGTCTTCAATTCAAGTGCTGGTGGCTTCACTAGGGAAGGTTGCGTTGTTTTTCTTTCTTCTTTTTCTGTTGGCTCTTCTTCTTGCTTTGCAATCATTTCTTCTTCCTTGTTTGTTTTTGTTATGATCGCATTGTAGGCAGCAACGGATGCGCTGGCATCCCCTTTTTCATTCTCTTCATCAAACTTTTCTTCTTCAATCAAATTCTGGTCATCATCAGAGTCATGTAGGTATTCTTCATCCAGAAACTTCATGGCACTTATGTTAAACTTGAGCTTCTGTCCGTTGATACTAAAAGTGATTTTTCCTTTATGCACATCAATTTGAGCACGACCCGTTGATAGAAAAGGTCACCCTAGAATGATGGGCACTTCATTGTCAGCCTCATAGTCTAAAATGATGAAGTCAGCTGGCAGAATAAATTTGTCAATTGTTATCAGCACATCCTTCATCTTTCCCTCTGGATTCACCAGAGATCTGTCAGCTAGTTGAAGAGTCACTGTTGTGGGCACAAGTTGCCCCACATTTAGCTGTCTAAAGATTGACAGAGGCATCAAATTTATGCTGGCTCCTAGGTCACACGGGGCTTGCCTAATGTACAGTCCTCCTATGGAGCAAGGAATAGTAAAGCTCCCAGGATCACTCATCTTCGGTGGAATTATTGATTTGGAACTTTGCGTTAACGCCACCATGGCAAATTTTCCAGCTCCTCTCTTCTTAGTTACCATATCCTTCAAAAACTTGGCATAGGCATGCATTTCCTCAATCGCTTCACTGAATGGAATGTTAACATGTAATTGTTTTAACATAGATAAGAAGCGTTGGTATTGTACCTCTTCGTTCTTTTTCTTCCTTAGTCTCTACGGGAAACGAGGTAACCTCTGGTTCTACTGCTTCTTTTTGTTTTTCTTCTTCTTGCATCACCGCAATCTCAGATCCAGCTGCAATGGAAGTTGTTCTACTACGCTCCTTCCTTTCTCCCTCCACTGTCTTCCTACTCCACAGTGTCACAACCTGACATTGCTCTTTACCTAATCCCCCCGGGTTGCATGGAAATTCTGTTGAACTTGGCAGACCCCCTATAGTATACTCGTCAGCTCATTCGCAATCTGGCCCATCTGTAATTCGAGATTGCAGATGGACGTAGCCTGACTTTGAAGCACGGTCTCATTTTTCTCTATGTATTGCTTCAATAGGCTCTCCAAAGACTGTCTCTTATACACATCTAGATGTGTATAAGAGACAGGAAGAGGATTGTGGTGGTTGTGAGCTACTTGCTTGGTTGCTCGTTTGACCGTTGTTGCATGGGAAGTATCCTGGTGGCCATTCCTTCTACGCCAAAGGTTGGAAATTTTGTTGTTGATTCTTCCAAGAAAAATTGGGGTGGTTCCTCCACCCGGGGTTATAGGTGTTCCAAAAGGGATTATTTTTTACAAAGTATACAGATTGTGGATTTTGTGGGCAATCTTCCATCGCATGCCCATCACCGCAAGTCGCACACCTTGTGGTGTTTTAACTGATTGCGTTGAATTGCCCGATTTACAGTGTGGGGCTGCTGATCGAAATTCCTTGTTTTAAATTCATCAATGCGGCCATCTGGTTTTGTAGTGAAGCAATAGCACCATTATTTGCATCATTGTCTTTGAGTCTCAATCTCTGGTCACTCTCTCTCCAATTTTCATTGTTCTTAGAGATGCAATCCAAGATATTCTTCGTCTCGTCATATATTTTATCAAGCAGACCACCAGCGGCTGCCGCATTGGCAGCGATCTGAGATGCGGGATTCAAACCATGATAGAAAATCCCCATTTGAAGGCAGTCTGGCAACCCATTATGCGGACAGTCCCAAACCAACCTCTTAGATCTCGCCCAGGCATCGCTGAGCGATTCGTCCATGTCTTGTTCAAAATTTGTGATAGGTGGAAAATACTTCTTCATAAACTTTTCCACTACTTGTTCCCAAGAAGTGATCTCTCCCGGCTCGAGAGAATATGCCCATTTGTAAGCCTGATCACAGAGAGAAAATGGGAACAACGTTAGTTGAACCTCTTCGGCAGAGATGTTCGGGAACACAAAAGTTTTGCAAATTTCAATAAAGCTTTGGAGGTGGGCATGCAGGTCCTCGCCACGCCTTCCTCTAAATTGACCTACAGTATGGATCATCTGCAGCATCACCAGCTTCATTTCGAATCGGCTTCCGTCGAGGGCAAGCCTCATGATTCCTTGAGAGAAATCATAGAGGTTTGGCTATGCATAGTCCCTAATGGGTCTATTGCGATCATTTGCCAACAGAATTGGATTCGCCATGACATTGTTATCATTTGGTGCTCCATTTCCAAGCTGCTCCGCCATCTCTTCTTTATCTGATTGTGGTTGTTGTTGGCAGTCTCTCAATCTCCTTCTAAATGTCCTCTCAATCTCTGCGTCATAATTCGCCAGAGATTGAGAGTCTGTAAAGAAATAAAAAAATTATCGTTAACACCCTATTTTGCCGAAGTCCCCGGAAATGGTGCCAAAAACTTGATGCTTGGTTTTATGAAGTGGAAATATGGATGGTATGCGTTGATGAAATTTCATTGTGCACTCAAGTTTCCCCAACGAAATCCAAGTGTAAATTCCTCTGAGTTTCCTGGTAAGTCCAGGGTCGAACATAGGGACTTGTGAAAATAGATTGCGTTGGAAATTTTTATGAAAACCTTGCGGTAACCAAGTAAATAAATTGTTGGTTTGTTGTTCATTGCATTAATGAGAAAATAAACAAATGCGAAGAATTTTAGAAAAGGCAGTTGTGTGATAGATGCAATGAGTATACGTTGAACGGGTTGAGAAGATCTTTATCTAGCGTTACTTGAGAATGCGTCCGACTATGCGATCATGTTACAACCATGCACAACAAGTCATTTCTCAATGCAAATGCGATGCTCCTAAGTCTAGGATGTATGTGTTGAATGCAAAAGTGTCCATAGAGCTTATCCCTAAGTCTCTACTTTTGTCCTATACGATGATGCAAAATGCATAAACGCAAGATGACCGCATACAATCATATCTTATCTCTAGGATGGATGCGATGCATTGATAAAAAATAGTGCTCATTCCTAAGCTTCTATCTCTTGATTATGCATTCTAATATGATTCTCCCGAGCCTAGATTCTAACCTGACCTTCCCAAGTCTAGATCCTGTCCTTAGACTACCCTCTTAAGCATCTCTATTGGACGAATGAAGCATACATAATACAAGATAATCGCATAGCATGAAGATCCCCTAGTTGTGCTAGCTAAATGCTTCTCAACCCATTCAACTAATTTAGCTACTCATGCGTAAATAACAAAGAGTAAACAGATATAGAGAAATAGATTCCATTTCGGTAAATGATTGGAGTACAAAATGACAATGGAAGTTAAAGGTAGAGAGCCTGGTAGCAATTCCTTGTTGACCAAGGCTTTTACACTGTAATCTCTTATCAGTTCTAAAGATGTTCCTGCTTCCGCAGGCGTTGGCCCTCTCTCTATCCTTGAAGCTTTTAGCGCTCTCCCAAACTTACCGGAACGATTTATCGGCACAACCTTCTCTCTCGCGTCCGCCTTAGAACGAAAGAAAACTATGAACAAGGGCGAGCGAACTTGTGGAACAAAGAAAATGAATTGGTGAACCCCTTCTCTGAAGGCTGCCTCTGGTATTTATAGACATCCAAGGTGAACAGCAGCTTCTCTCTCATGATTGTACAGATGGGACGACTTTAATTCCTGACTGATGTGCCGAATATTTGTCAACGAAAAGCTGAATGTACTTTGTGATCGTTATCGATTGTCAACTTAATTCGGATTCGACTGTCATCAGCTTTTTGTCCCATCGCGATTAATTAGCCTTTCACCCAGATGCGCCCACCAAGTCGCGCTGACCAGGTTGCAGAGATCTTTCTCGGACGAATGTTTGCGAGCACAATCATCGCAAAGCCTTACACTGAAGTTACACTCGATCGATGGTTTCCTATGATCGCAATTCTTTCATTGCGTCAACGCATATTCTGCACAAAAATATAAAAATCAATTGTTCTAATGTGATGAACGCATGCGACTGCAATATTGTGAAATTGATGATTAATGGATGCAAATTAACATATTTCATCAACACAATCCAACATTCTTTAAGAACTTAGCACTATGATAATGTGTATTTATGCCCGTTATCAGTTATATCCGATGGACACAGAAATATATATGTGGTAAGAAGAGTTCAGCTATTGGTCTTTAGTGGAATGCCTGACAGTTAACAGATGGTGGATCTCGTGGCTAAAGAGTTTAGTCAACTATTCACGGACCGTTGGAGCTTCGAGCCACAGGTCCATTAGGTCCCTTAGGTAGCTTGGATAAAGTTGAGAACCAGGTTTTGGGTTAATTTGAAATGTTCAAATTAACCAGAGGAAGTTCGATTATATCTGATATAATTGGACTGGTTAATTATACATGATATAATTGGCTAAATATATGAGATATATTATTTTGGAGGAAAATAGATATAAATATGATTTATATCAAGAAGAGGAGAAAATACTATAGTAGATATGTGATATCAATCTATAGGATAAAAAATATAATATGATTATATTTATTATTAATTAATTGGTTCATCATATGATATAATTGGGCGTGGGTTAGTGGGAATGAGTCGGTTATTGTAACTGATGAAATAAAAAATGAAATTATTTCATTTAGAAAAGATAGTTCAATCGTCGTCCAAAAGAAATAGAGAGAGCCTGTTGGTGATAAGTGAACAATCGCTTAAAGAATCGAGAGCCTATACGATAGTTTCCTTAGGCCTAAACGATCGCACACTAGTTCCTACACGATCACATAGCTTCTCTAAACGATCGTATAGTGTGTCGATTTTGCTAAACGATCGTATACCTTATCCTAAAATCTACATGATCGTGTAGTTTCTCCTAAATGATAAGCATTGTGCTATGCGATAGCATTTTTTTCCCTCCCACTTGTTTATCACCTACACAATCTGGTATTCCTCCTTCCTCTACCAAATTCACCAAAGCCCATGCTTTGGGTTCTCACTCCGAGAATATCCGTGGCTCTTTACTGGTGGGGTCATCCCCACGACGTTCATATTCATGCGGTTCTTCGTGGTGGTATAGTTGATGCTACTGTTGGGTGTTGGTTGATCGCGTGGAGGGTTCTGCTACTTTGAGATCTGAAGTTTGAAGATTGTCTTCAACTGGTATGGCACTCATTCTCTTGTTATTTTGTTGTTCATAGCATGTCGATAATTAGTGTTTGTTTGAATAACTGTTTGTATGAATGTATAATGTTGTATTCGATCACTATAAGATCGGAGCGATCCGAACACGCTCATGGAACTCTTTGGTAAGAGATCCTTCATTAGGATTACATTGTATGTAGCACTTTACAACTCTTTGTAACAACTATAGAGTAGGTCGCATCCAATGGTGTTACCAGAATAAGGTACCCAACCGTATTCATGTACCATAGATCATTTTGACTATTTACTCGAACCTGATCTACTCTTATGTCTCCACATAAAGTCCAAGTACTCATGTAATAGTCATGGGTATTAGTTTATTGGATTTAGACTTTCATACAATTTATGAAATCAATAATAAGTTTATTGATTAGAGAAAATGTTTATCATTTTATAAACTACGAGTTTTAGAAAATAAAAGCCAACAGGAAAACCTCATGTATAGAAGAAAATAGTCAACAAAACTGTAGCTTCCCTGGTCCTTTATGTTGATGACATCTTGCTCATTGGGAATGAGAAATTTTCTTACTGACGTAAAGGGATGGTTAGCATCACAATTCCAAATGACAGATTGGGAGATGCTCAAGTGGGATCCACATTTTTCGAAATCACAAGAACAAATCTCTAGCACTATCTGAAGCATCTTATATTGACAAGATGTTGTCGAGGTATAATACCAAAAATTCCAAAAAGGATATGTTACCTTTTAGACATGGAATTCATTTTTCAAAGGAACAATGTCCTAAGACACCTCAAGAAGTTGAGGAAATGAAAAGAGTTCCATATGCTTTAGTAGTTAGGAGTCTGATGTATGCTATGTTGTGTACTCGTCTTAACATATTATTTGCAGTAGGAACTATCAGAAGATTCCAAGCTAACCCTGGACACAGTCTTTATAGTGTTGTCAAGAACATCCTCAAGTATCTTCGGAGAATGAGGGACTATATGCTTGTGTATGGGCCTAAGGATTTGATCCTTATGGGATACCCTAGTTCTGATTTTCAAACTGATATAGATTCTCGGAAATCTACTTCAAGATAAGTTTTCACTCTTAACGGAGGAGTTGTAGTGTGGAGAAGCATCAAATAGAGTTGTATAGCTGACTCCACAATGGAAGCAGAATATGCAGTTGCATGCAAAGCAGCTAAAAAAGCAGTGTAGCTGCACAAGTTCCTTATAGATTTGGAAGTAGTTCCAAATATGCATCTGTCCATTACCTTTTATTGCAACAATAGTGGTGCAGTTGCCTATTCCAAGGAACTAAGAAGTCACAAACGTGGAAAACATATCGAAAGAAAGTACCATCTCATTAAAGGGATAGTACACCGAGGAGACGTGATCATCATGAAGATAGCCTCAGAAGACGGCCTTGATGAACCTTTTACGAAGGCTCTCTCAGTTAAAGTGTTCAAGGGCCACCTGGTCGGACTAGGACTATAAGCATCATAATCTAGGGAATTATTTAAAAGTGAGAAAATCCAAAATCTGTATCCAAAATCCAAAATCCAAAATCCAAAATCTTAGTTAAAGTGTTCAAGGGTTTTTGGATGCCCTAATTTCTTGTATTTTCTCTCTATTTTTCTCAACATTGTAAACATTATATATTTGTATATTTGTATCTCACTGGAGTATTAGTCCAAGTGGGAGATTGTTGGAAATGTCCTAAACTTATAATTCGTAAATATTGTTAACATATTATATTTATCAATAAAAGTATTATTGAGTATTTTAATTCAATAAATTGCTATTGATATTGAATTCTGTTATAAAAATTCAATAAATAAATCCATGGCTACAATATGTGTACTTTAACTTTATGTGGCAACATAAAAGTAGATCAAAATTTTGTATACAGCCAAAATGGTCTATAAGTATATGGATGAGAATGGGTACTTCATCCTGGTGATACTATTGGATGCGGCCCATTTTGTATATTGAGACGAACGATGTGATCCCAAAATCATTCATGTGGAGACATGTGAGTGGGGGCATCTTATGCAATGAGTTTGCATAAGACCGGACCTTGAAATAGTCACTTTTCTTTATAACGACCGTTTAATGTTAAAAATGATTATTTAAAAAATTTTAATGATTTAGGGTAACTTGATCTTAATCTGAGCTAACTATGAACTCCTGTTTATTCTTTAGTCTGCATAGGTGAGAGTAGTCCAACAATACTGCTCAATAAGTCTCCCATTTTGGTGATAAGACCGAATAGATAGATAGAGACATAGTCTTGCAAGATGGAATTCACTCCTACCCCACTTAGGGTTAGCAAATAGGTTGTTCTCTTAAGCACTGATTCTTTGTTTTGAACAAAGGGGCCCTGCCCTCTCTTGATTAAAAAAAAAAAAAAAAAAAAAAAAAGGTCATGATTTATGAGTGGGACTATAAATCAATTCTTCAATGTAGGATCAATGGGAGCTTAAAGAAGAAGATGTATTTATAGTGGTAAAACAGTAATTTTGACATAGTTGTAAATAGGAACGACCTGTGAAGGATTGACTTACCGATTATGGTTAAAATGGACAGAAATATATCTATAGTGAGAGGAGTGCAATTATCAAGCTATAGTAATGTGTCTGGGTAGTTAACAAATATTGATTAATTCGGTTTAAAGAGTTTTGCCAATTAATCTCAGAGCGTTGGCGCTCATAATCTGTAAGTCTATAAGGTCTGTCTACTAGCTCGTAAAATTATCTCGGATTGGTGAATTGAGTGAATTTGAAATATTTAGATTCAAAATCAGGGTTTTGGATTTGAAATATTCAAATTCAATTAGGGTTTCTATTAATTGTATTTGATACAATTGAAACGTTTAATCTTATTGAAATTAAACAAAAATGGAGAGTTCGAAAAGATTTAAATAATGATTTAAATATTAGATGAGGTATAATATAATATTTGATATTTGATATTAAATTTAATTAATTAAATTAGTTTAATTAATTATCCAAATTTATTCAAAATTTTGAAATTGTTCAAAATTAGTAATTTGATTAACTAAATTTTTTATTTATTGAAATTCAAAATTATAAAATTGAAAATTAAAATTGATTTTTTTTTAAGTCAAATTTTAATTAAAATTAAATTAATCAAATTAATGAATTAAATTGATAAGAATTATTTGAAAGTGAGAAAATCCAAAATCCAAAATTAGATTTTCCCACTCCATGCCACTTCAATTTCAATTTATATTAAATTGGCACATGAGATTTCAGTATAAATTGAAGTATTAAGTTCAATTTTATGGCCATGCAATTTGATTGATAATTGAAAACTCTGTTGAAACAAAAACCCATCCAAACCCTCTTCAATCTCACTTAAATTCAGCTCCAATTAAGTGTTTCCACCACACAATTCAAGTTAGAGAATAGTAGAGAAGTACTCTGTGGTGGTCTACTGAAGAATTGAAGACTCAATTCGTGGTAATCGATTAGAATTGAAGAGTTTTCTACAAAGGTATTGTATCCATTGAAATCCTCTTTTGAAATTTTTTTTCAATGCATGTTTTAAATTCACATTAAGTATAATTAGAGTGCTTATTGATTCTAATTTTTCCATTGCATGTTAGCTTACTCTATCAGAAATCAACCTCCAAATGCTCAGTAGACCGATAAGAGGAGCTTTTATACTATCCTCTAACTTTGATTAAGAGGTGGAATCTCAAATTGAGATCAATTTAAGGGATGAGGAGGGTTATTAGAGAGAATAGTAGAATTTATCAAAAACTAAAAACCACTCTCATGCCCACGAAAGTCTCAGTTTATTTAACCATGAAGAACATGCAAATTCTTCATCTTCAACTCATTGATACCTCAAGGAGTTGAAGTTTAATGGGCTAGGTATTTGGCTTGAAGGAAACCACTCCATTTGAAGAAGCAAAATTGGAAAACTCCACTCAATAGTGGAAATTTTCATTTTTTTTGCTTTTCAATTCTTTTTTAAATTTTGATTTTTAATCTAAATTTCATTCAGACTAAATGTAAAAATAAAATCAAATTTAAATTTGATTTTTAGAATTGAAAAAAATTATATTTAAATTACAAATTAGTCTTTA